>NW_022196905.1:233303410-233326810 GCF_008632895.1 Mastomys coucha | reverse complement strand
GGGAGGGAGGGAGGGAGGGAGGGAGAGAAAGTGAGCTAGCTTGGAGATAGAGAGATGGCCGCACAGTCCAGGGTGCTTGCCCTACAGTCGTGAGGACTGAAATCCGGATCTGACCTGTAACAAACCAATGTTCCCCACAAGCACCTGTAGTCCCAGCACCAAGTGGACAGAGTCAAGACGACTGCCAGGGTCTGCCACCTTCCAACCTAGCCAAGGCATCAACCCAAGTTCAAGAGACCTTGCGTAAGGTGAACAGGTAAAGAGGGATGGAAGACACCCACACTCTTCTGGTCTCTGTGTATGTGTATACGGAAACTCGCATACACAGACACAAATAAAAAACCTTTTATATGTATAATAAAATTGTGCCGGTAGGATGGCTCAGTGGGTAAAGGCACTTGCCACCATGCCTGACAACATGAGTCAAATCCTCAGGACCCACATGGGAGAAGGAGAGAACAATCTCCTACAACATGTACTATGAATTGCATACACGGATAAATACATTTATTTATTGCACACAATAAATAAATGTGTTTAAAAATATAAAGCCAGCAGGGCAGTGGTGGCACATGCCTTTAATCCCAGCACTTTGGAGGCAGAGACAGGTGGATCTCTGAGTTCGAGGCCAGCCTGGTCTACAGAGTGAGTTCCAGGATAGCCAGGGCTATACAGAGAAACCCTGTCTCGAAAAACCAAAAGGTAAAAGTGTAAAGCCTAGCTCAGCACCGCACACCTTTACTCTCATAGCAGTACACAGAGCAGACACAAGCAGGCCCCTGTGAGGTCTAGGCTACTTTGATCTACCTAGGGAGTTCCAAGCCACCCAGGGTGTCTTAGTTAGGGTTTACCACTGTGAACAGACACCAAGACCAAGGCAACTCTTACAAAGACAACATTTAATTGGGGCTGGCTTACAGGTTCAGAGGTTCAGTCCATTATCATCAAGGCGGGAGCATGGTAGTGTCCAGGCAGACATGGTGCAGGAGGAGCCAAGAGTTCTACATCTTGTTCCAAAGGTAGGCAAACAGGAGAAGACTGACTTCCAGGTAGCTAGGACAAGGGTCTTAAAGCCCATGTCCACAGTAACACACCTACTCCAACAAGGCCACACCTAATAGTGCCACTCCCTGGGCCAAGCATATACATCACACAGTGCTAGGTTGTGAGAGCCTGTGGTTTTGGTTTTTTTTTTTTAATTATTATTGTTAATTTATAAAAAGAAAGTTGAAGGTGTGGAGAGATGGCTCAGCAGTTAAAAGCACTTGTTGTTTGCAGAGGACCTGGGTTCAGTTCCCAGCACCTACATGGTGGCTCATGACCATCTGTCTGTCACTCTAGATTCAGGAGTCCTGATCCCTTCTCCTCTTCTAGCCTCTGCAGGCAATAAGCACACATATGGTATATATATATATATACCATATGTGTATACATATATATATGTATGTATGTGTGTGTACATATATACACACATATATGTATATATATATGCCTGCAAAACACTTATACATATAAAATAAAAATTACAAGTAAATAAATGATTTTTAAAAGGACAACTTAAAAATGTCTATTAATAGAGGGACGGCTGAATACAATAGGGTTCAATGACTCCTGGAGAACAGCTTGGCAACTTGTGTGTGTGTGTGTGTGTGTGTGTGTGTGTGTGTGAGAGAGAGAGAGAGAGAGAGAGAGAGAGAGAGAGAGAGAGAGAGAGAGAATGAAAGCTAGCAAGCAAGTGCTGGGGTCTGTAGCTCATGGTGGAGTACTTGCCTCGTCTGTCCCATGGCAACACCACACACACAAACTGAAACTAAACAAACATTTAAGTCTTTACCATATAAGCCTGAAGTAGCTGTTGATTGTTTACCTGAAAAATAAAAACCTACATTCATAAAAAAAAAATCTGTACACAAACATTAGCTATATTAATAATATCCCAAAGTTGGGGGGCTGGCGAGATGGTATCAGTGGGTAAAGGTGCTTGCCACGAAATCCTGGTGTCCTGAGTTCAGTGCCTGCAACCCACTATAGAGATTGCAGAGAACTGAAGTTGTCCTTTGACATCAGCATTATTTCAGTAGCACATGTGTGTCACACTCACACACACATCATACATATACAATTAGTAACCAGAACAATAACAAGAATGATGATGATGATGGCCGCAATTGGGATCAACCCCATATTCTGATTGCGAATGGTTAAACGAACTGTAATACAACCATGCCATGAGATGTGACTCAGCAATTTAGAGGAATATATTTTTTAAAATGTATATACTTGCCAGGTGTGGTAGCATATGCTGTTTAGCCCAGCACTTAGGAAACAGAAGTAGGTTAATCTCTGTAAGTTCTGGGCCAGCCTGGTCTACCTAGTGAATTCCAGGCCTGACAGAGAGACACAGTGAGCCCTGTCTCAAAAAGGAAAAGAGATATAGAGAAGACACACACACACACACACACACACAGAGAGAGAGAGAGAGAGAGAGAGAGAGAGAGACAGAGAGAGAGAGAGAGAGAGAGAGCACAAAGCTATACACTTAGATGGACTTGGAGGGAATTGTACTGAAAAAAACCTCAAAATGTTAAAGAGCATGATGTGAGCAGCAGAACACGCTTGAAATGAAAATTACAGAGACACAGATGAGATCAGAGGTTGCCACAGGCGAGGAAGGGTTCCTGAGTGTCTAGGAAGTGGGAGCGTGAGGACTACGTGGGGATCGAGGAATCTGTGTTGTGACTGTGTTGGCTGTTGCAGGATGTGATAAAATGCATAGAACTCAGACTTTACCCATACTGCTCTGGTGTGTAGAGGAACACATACTGAGCTGATGATCTGTGAACTGCATCAGAGTGAATTTCTTGGGCTTGACACTACACTGTAGGCATGTAAGGCATTGCTATAGGTGTGTAACACATCACAATGAGAGAAAAGTGGGTGAAGAACACACAGAACTTTTCTGTATGATTTTTTTTGCAAGCATTTGTGAATTTGAAACTTTCTCCAAAACTAACAGCTTTAAAAAAAAAAAAAAAAAAAAAAAAAAAAAAGAGGAAAACAAGGGATGTAGCTCAGTAGTAGTAATGGCTTAGTCAGCACAGGCCTTGGGTTTAATTGCCAGCATTAAGAGAGTGCAGTGAATTATGCTTCTTAAAAGTTAAAAATGAACACAACATAGCATTTCAAGTGACAGAGATTCTGAAAGTCACACACACAGGGGCTGAGGTGTGGCTCAGTAGCAGGGCACTTGCCTAGTACATACAAGGCCCTGAGTTTGATCTCCAGCACTACAAGAGGAAAAAAATGTTTTGTTTTGTTTTGGTTTGTTTTGGTTTGGTTTGTTTTGGTTTGGTTTGGTTTGGTTTGGTTTGGTTTTTCGAGACAGGGTTTCTCTGTAGCCCTGGCTGTCCTGGAACTCACTCTGTAGACCAGGCTGGCCTCAAACTCAGAAATCCACCTGTCTCTGCCTCCTAAGTACTGGGATTAAAGGCGTGTGCCACCACCACCCAGCTCACACTTCTTACATGTGCAAAAGCAAGGTATATATTTGTGTGGGAGCAATGTCACCTCTCTGGTACCCTATCTGTGTTTCTAAGGTTTGCTAATATGCCACACTTGCACACATCTCTGTTTCTATTTACTTTTTGGACAGCTTAGACATTTACATCTTTCAACTATAAACAATAAGTAAAGAAATAAATACAAAAGTCTATAAAAGGCAAAGCGGCCCTCCCTTCTGGAAGTCCTGGGTCAGTGACCTGCAGGACACTCCCTTCTTTGGAGTCTGTTACAGCTGGCTTCTAATGTTTCTTTATGCAAACACAGACAAGTGAGATCTCTGCCATTTAATATACGAAGTGGAGCTGGGCCATTCTGCTCTGCCTTGAAAACACATCTGGGAGAGTCTGCTCTAACTGTATCCAGGGACACCACCTCTTCAACTACATGTGTTAATGCCATCTTAGGTATGAGTCAGAATTAACGGTTCTCCGTTAATAGCATTTAACAGAGCAGGGAGCCTTATGTGCCCTGGCCAGTTCTAGCCTTTTGGTCTTGTAGCCAAACTAGGATGTCACTCAATGGTAGTGCACTTGCTGATCATGACCAGACCCTGGTTTCCACCCCCTGGACTGCAAGCAACAAAAACATTATCACTGTATGTGCTCACTGTATGTATTTGCAGCACTTCCAACATATTCGGGTTCTCCATTGGCACATTGGGATACAACATACCTATCATTTACTCCTATTACTTTCCAAGAAGTTTCCCTAATAGGAAAATCAGCCCCTGTCTATTACACAAGCACAAATATAGTTTCTAGTTTGATATTTTTGTTTTGTTTTGTTTTGTTTTTTTGAGACAGTGTTTCTTTGTATAGCCCTGGCTATCCTGGAACTCACTCTGTAGACAAGGCTGGCCTCGAACTAAGAAATCCACCTCCCTCTGCCTCCCAAGTGCTAGGATTAAAGGCATGCGCCATCACTGCCCGGCCGCTTTGACATTATTTTTTTAACATCACATGATCTTTTATTTGTGATGTAGAAGCATCATTTTTAATCTTTTAATTTGGTTTGGTTTGGGCTTTAAGGCAGGGACACAAGGTTTAACCTGAGCTAGCCTCAAACTCACCATGTAACTGAGGTTTGCCTCAGACTTAGTATCTTCCTGCCTCCACTCCCCAAGTTCTGGGACTACAGCTACACACCTCTACACCTTGTTTCATGTCTCACTGGGGATTGAACCTAGGGCTTTGTGCTTGCTAAGCAAAGCCCTCTACAAACTGAGCTACATCCCTAGCCTATCACTTTTCTTAGTCCTGTGCATTAACATATAAGTCAGTTATAAGGGAGGAATAGAATTGGGGTACTAGTGCATGATCCACTTACCTTCCTGGGGTCTCAGAGAAGGGATACAGGGCAAAGTTTGGGAGGACCAAGGAAACCTTCAAAGGGATAGCATGAACTGTTTCTATTGAGACAGCCTGGGCTATGATAGTAGAGGACCCAGTGACCTAGAAAACCTCAGCTGATGGAAGTCTTAGTGGAGAAACTGAAACCCAGTGGGCAGAAGAATTTGGTCTCCAGGATCAGGGCCCTAAAGCCTGATTTCCAGGTCTTAGCCATGCTGCTCTCAAGCAGACACACACAGAGAGGCAGCCTGACCTATAAAAATCAACAGACAATAGCTGAAGTTTGCCCCACCCCCACCCAACACCCCAGATAGAAGCTGTGGCTTCCACTTCACTTTCACGGGCAAACCTTTGCTTTTGCTTGTAACCTGCAGGTTCCCACCCTGTCTCTGCCGATCAGGATCCAGGCATCATCACCCTGGCAACCCCCAGCTGTCTTGAAACCCCCTGGGAAACAGGAGTTTCCTGACTTTCCAGGTGGTTCCAGGGCACTGCAAGACACTGCTCAGGGTTCAACAGCAGCCCTGTAGCCAAGCTAGGACCCAAACCTGGGCTTCAAATTCCACGCCAGCAGCAGCAGCAACTTCCCAAAGGAAAGGTACCTGGAGAGCTGAGGGGTAGTAGGCAAGACTGTTTTAAGTCAACAGGGAGATTAAGAGATATGTGAACAAGAGAAGGACCTTAGAAAGCTCTGGGTTTAATAACCAGCTCCACTATTCAGTGCCCAGACTACATAGCACTGGGTTAGGAAACTGGCCTCACTGACCCTCCAATTTTCTCTCATGTAAAATTAGGCCAGAGAGACCCATTTCCCAGGGAGAAGAACTCAACCATTTCTAGGATCCTTTCCTATGGGCATCAGCCCCTGCCCTAGGTCAAGTCCTCTAAAGTCCTTGGATAGGAATATATCATCAGTGCATGAGGCCTGGGAGCTCCTGCTTTCTACCCGGCACAGATCATGTATCCCAGCTGCATCAGGGCCTGCCCAGCACAATGTTCCCGTTTATACCCCTGCTCACCATAGGCCGGGGCTCTGCCTCTGGCTGCCTCTAGGTGCCCCTGGCTGAAATGAAGAATGGGCCAGTTGATCAACAGCAAGTCACAGTTCCAGAAAGAAGCTACTGTCAGCTCGTTTTACAGGTGGGCAGAGAAAGCCACAGTAAAACACCAAGGAGTCTGACCCTGCTTGTCTGGAGGTCCTTTCTCTGAGACTCTGTGCCACCCTCCAACCCCCACCGAAGCTGCTGAAGAACTTCACCAGCTCCCGTTTGCTGGGCACACTGGGCACAGACTCGGTGCTAGACCCCATGCAGAGCAACTTACAATCTACCCTCTGTCACTGCCTGGTAGTGGTGGCTGGCACATGCCTTTAATCCCAGCACTTGGGAGGCAGAGGCAGGCAGGGATTTCTGAGTTTGAGGCCAGCCTGGTCTACAGAGTGAGTTCCAGGACAGCCAGAGCTACACAGAGAAACCCTGTCTTGAAAAAAAAAAAAAAAAAAAAAAGACTCGGGCTATAGGACTCACTTCATTTTATATATGAGAAATTGGGGTTCAGGAAAGCTAGGCCCCTAAAACATAATCATGCCTTAACTTTACTTCTGAACACAGGGATTTCTTTGACGTTGGAAGGAGGTGAATCCTTTTCTCGTCACTCCTGGGATGACATGAGGCCTATACACCTAGGAAGGGGCCTGTGGAGTCTGTGGATGGGGCCAATGGGTGGGAGAGTAGAGGGGTCTAGGGGACTAACCTGTAAAGCTGCAGCAGTCACGTCCTCACTGCTGTCTCGAGTTGGTCCTCTAGCTTCTGCAGGGAGAAAAGGAAGTTGGGAGGAGTTGAAAGCTGCGGCTTCTCTGTTCACCTCAGCCTGCTTACTCCCTGGCTTTTCTGGCCCCACTTCACCCTATGCTCCTGCTTCACTTCTTCTTTTGTGGTAGCAGCCTCTGTTTCCTCTGAGCTTTTGGCTAGATCAAGGTCTCCTTGGTCTTACTCTGGGGTGGGGGTGGGGTGGGGTGGGGAGGTTGGGCTCAACCCCCCCATGAAGTGCCAGGAAGGACAAACAGCGTGGTACCTACCGTGGAGGGCTCAGGATGGGCCAGCTCTGCACCCTCAGGCAAGAAAGGGGACATTTGCATAATATATATATATATATATATATATATATATATATATATATATATATATATTTCCTCATTTAGGTCAGCAATCAGACCGGCAACTGCCATAGATGCTGAACTGATAGCCTGGAGAGGACAAGTTCCAGGTAGTCCTGGGCAGATCTCAGGAAATGTGGCCAGAACAGCAGGGAGTAAAGCAGATCAGCCTCGCCTTCAGCCAGAAGTCCCACAAGCCTATCCTAGAATTCCAGCTACTATGCTCTCTAGAGAGTCCTCAAGGGAAGGAGGAAGGGATTCAGAGACAGGCAGCCTACCCAAATTCCCTGCGGGAAACCATAACTGAACATGCCCTTCTGCTCCTGGGGTAGTGGGGTTTCCGGGATAGAGATGCAGGGGAAGAAGGCAGCACAGGTCCCAGCACAGTTTTCTTGCCCTCAGCCACTCCAGCCAGCCCAGCACAGAGCCAGTTCAGCACAGCTCACCATGGGTGGAAGGGACTCAGGGGGAAGGGGGCTCCACCCCAGAAGCCATCAAAGGTTTTGCAGGGCCCCTGTACAATTGTGTCTCAACTCCTTGGCCAGACTCCCACTGGGTGACTTAGATAAGCATTTGCCCTTTTTGCACGTTGTTTTTTTTTTTTTTTTTTTTCCTGGCTATTGTCTTGTGTGGCACTTGGCCTCAACCCCAGGGCCTTGTGCCTTTGTGGTAAGCATCTGCATGATGAACCACGCCCCTAGCTCCTAGAGACCCAAGTTGTAGTTTACTTTGACCATTATAACCAGACATTCACCCCTGGCCTTTCATAGCAGGGGTCTCCTGGCTGCCTCCTGGACTGAACTGACCATTCCTTTATGCTCCGTGGTGAGCAGCTGGACTGAAGGCCTAGGTAGAGCTCTGATTCCCCAGGCCCCCACAGCCTCTCTGTTTCCTATCTCACTGTTCCTACCCCAGCTTGGGACGCTATTCACCCCTGCATACAACCCCTAAGAACTCACCTTCAGATAGTCTTATGCTCAGAAGCCAGATCAGTAGCTTCTTCCATCCCTTGGAGGCGAAGAGGTCGGTCATTGACATCCCTTGACAAGGGCCTCCCATTTGGGGGGATCTGTGAAGGACTACAAGCATGACTGGACATTAGAACCGGAGAGTAATACCAAGAGGGAGCCACCCACCCTCCAAATCTTCCCCAGTCTTTATGGCAATCGGAAGTCCAATTAGAGACAAAACGTCTTTAGCCTCTCTGTTCTGACCTGCTGTGTTGCCGATCTGGGCCAGTTCCCCTTCCTAAGACAATCTGGCAGTCCCCATACTGATAACTGCACTTAGTGGGGGACATTCAGTCAGCACAGCACACCACAGACCAGGGGTTCTGGGCTCCAGCAATCCTTCTGGTATAGCTGGAACTGCCTCTGTGCCTGGCAGGCTTTAGCCTCTTTCCAACCCAGACTTATGTTCCTCTTCTTCCCACCCTACCCTGTCCATTCTTGATTCTTATTGAAGACAAGTTACCTGAGATGAGCAAGGCTTGCAGGTACAGTTTTGCAAGCCGAGAAGGACTCCACAGGAGGCCCTTCAGCTCAAGGCTAGTCTCAGTTACGTAGTGAGATCTTGTTTTAAAAAACAAAAAAATGATAAAAAGACTTAATTTTTTTAATTGTGGTAACATATGCATATTGTTGTGATCATAAAAAAGATAAAGAAATATAAGAATATGTTCTATCTGGGTATGGGGCAAGGGGATGTCTCGGAGGACCCATGCCAAGGCATCCCTTTCACATAAGAGACCAGCCATATGACAGTATAGCATAGAATAGAGTTTATTTAGGGCATGGGGAGAGGAGTTAAGAGGGTAGTAGAGGCAGAGAAAGGCAGAGAGAAGGAGAGAGTAGAGAAGTAGGGGCTGGCCATGACCATGTGGAGAGAGTGGGGAAGGGGATGGGGAGAGAGGGGGAACAAGGGGCAAGGAAGAGACAAGAGAGGCAAGAGAGGCAAGGAAGAGAGGAGGGGGCAAGCAGCCCCTTTTATAGTGGGCCAGGCCTACCTGGCTGTTGCCAGGTAACTGTACGGGTGAGGTGTAGACAGAATACTAACACATATATTACAACTTTTACAATTTTATCCATTTATAGGTATTGAGTCCGGCAACATGAAGTACACACACTGTTGTCTATGACCAAGCCTCTTTGATTTTCCTAAACATAGCATCTCTCTCACCAGACCCAAAGGCCTAGCAACCACTCTTCCGGTTTGTCTCTATCAATGCAACTACCATAGTGAACTCTTAAAACCAGCATCATATAGTGTGTGTCCTTCTGACCAGCTGATTCCACAATGCACACCCTCAAGATTCTGTCATGTTATCCATAGGTCAGAAAGTCCTTCCAGATGGATGTAATAGATACCTATAACCCCAGCAACTGGGAAACCCGGGGAAGGAGGACTAAGAGTTCAAGTTCATCCTTGGCTACAGAGCAAGTCTGAGGTCAACCTGTAGTACCTGAGACCTTGCTTCAAACAACCATCAGAATCTGTTTCCTACACTCAGGAGAGAAAGAGGAGGATCAAACGCTCCAAGCTAGCCCCTGCTACATAACCTTGTCTCAAGAGGAAGGGGGAAAATTTCCTTTTAAAGTGTTTGAAACTATTCCACTGTGTTTATACACCACCCTTTTCCTATCCACTCGCCTGTTGATGAACAGGGGCTCCTGCTACCTCCTGAATTCTATTCGTAGCCCCAGTGTGCATGGGTGGACAAGCAGCCTTTTTTTGACTAAGTTTCTAGCTACATTTTATTTGGTTTTACTGAGATAAGGCCTTAACTGTAACCCGTGGCTGGCCTGGAACTCACCATATTAACTAAACTGGTCTCCAACTCAGAGACTTGCCTCCCTCTGCCTCCTGAGTGCTGGGATTCAAGGCATGTCTAGCTAAATTTTTAATAGCATTGCTTTATTTGAATGCTATTCATTTTGTAATTTTTTTCTATTTACAGCGCCTTCTTCACAGATCTCCTATTTACTCTAGAAATAGGAAACAGTGCCTTGACATATACTTACATTCTAAAAACAAACAAACAAAATGCAAGTGTGGTCTGAAGAGATGGCTCAATGATTAAGAGAACCTGGGAAAACATGTGGCGGTTCACACCTGTCTGTAACTCCAAGATGTGACACCCTCACACAGACATACTACATGCAGGCAAAACACCAATGCGCAGAAAATAAATACATAAATAAATAAATAACTAAATACATAAATAAGTTGAAATGCCAGTGTGTTGATGGTAATGGTAACAGCAAGGGTATAGAATCGACATACTAACACAGGCCACACTCAATCTCCAGTGTCTTGAGTCTGAAGACAAAACCCCTGCCCTGTCCACAGATGAGGGAGGCTAAAACTAGGTTAGCATTTCACTAGAGGTGCCTGGAGAAGGGACAGTGACCAAACTTGGGAGATACCACTTCCCAGAGTGAATTTAAGTCAACCAATGGGTTTCTGATACTCTCTGGGCTCATCATGACACGGTGGTAATGGCGCCTAGGAAACAAGAGTAGCTGCCCAGCTAGGTAACTTAAGGGAGCAGTTTAGCCTATAGCCAACATGTACTGAGTTCCAAGAATGAAGGGCTTCCCTCATCCACCGTATGCAACACACACACACACACACATGCACTACTTCCTCTCCAAAGAGAGAGGGCTCAGTTGCAATGAAGTCTAGGCAGAGGCTAAGTACACCATCAGCCTGACCTCCATCACCTTCTCACCCTTTACCAGCTCCAAACACTAGGGAAAGAGCTCCGAGATCTTGGTTCAGGGCTGTCACTCCTGGGACATCCCTTCCTGGGACATCTCACTGCTGTGAGATCCCATTTGAGTCAAAAGCCAATCTAAACTTTCATTTCCCCAGGTCTAGAAGGAAGTCTTTTTTTTTTTTTTTTTGTCAAGAGTTCTCAATGTGTGAATCTCACAAATTTCCCCTGTATGTGAAGCAGAGGACAGCCACTAGAGTATTTGCAGGCTAACCAAAATGCAAGCATTCCCACCCAAATTGGTCTTCTTTAGATTATAACAGCTGTCAAACATCCACCATGCACTACCTGCCCAGCACATGGACAGACAAGTGAAACTACAAAACTTGCTAAATCTGTGGGATTTCACGAAGTTGGTGGAGGCAAGGCAGAGAAGGCAGCAGAAGACCACAGAGAAGGATGTCTGTGGGGGAAGTGCATGACAACAAAAAAAGATGTACTGAGTTCTCAGAATACTTGGTGCGGGGGCGGGGTGGGGAACCGCTCAAGAGGTGGCTCAGTGATTAAGAAAGAGCACTTGGTGCTATTTCAGAGGGTCCCGGTTTGGTTCCCAGCACCTACGTAGTGGCTCACAGATATCACTAACTCCAGTTTCAAGGGATCTGAGTCCCTCTTCTGACCTCGGAGGGCACCAGATACACACAGGATCCCTTTAAAAGTGGGGCGGGGAGGGAACGTGGGCGGTGTCAATCCTTGATTTTGAGGAAGCCCTAGTTTGTTTGGTTGCTTGTTTGTTTTATTTATTTTTGTAAGTCAGGGTTTTTCTACGATAGCCCTGGCTGTCCTGGAATGCACTATGTAAGTAGTCCAGACTGGCCTCAAATTCACAGACATCCGCCTGCCTCTGCCTCCCAAATGCTGGGATTAGAAGTACCAAGTGTTATGATTAAAGGTGTACCGCCATATCCAGCTAACCCCGGTATTTTTGTAAAACAATCTCTTACAGCAAATCAATTGGAAGGACGCTACTGCTCAACTCCGTGAGGGGGGAAAAAAACATCTTCAACACTCAGTATGTGATTCACTCTTCACAAACCACTATGCTCGCGTCCATGATTAGAATTAAAACACTCTTAACCAAGAGGTGTATGATTCGCTTATCTTCATAATCTTTTATCTTTTCTGGACAAAAACCCAACCCAGCCTAGCTGCCCACACGTTTTTTCGCGACTTTTGGTCCTGTTTGCAAGATAGGCCGACCTCGCAGCAGGATGTGATGTGTTACCATCCTGATCTTCCTCTTCTCTGACAAGACTACAGACACTCTATTCCAAGGAAAGAGATAGTGCCTCGACGACGGGTATGCACAAGAAGGTCGGAGGGCTCTACCAAGCACCATCGCACACCAGAGGGAAAAACTCCACAGTGGGAGTAGGTCCCCATCACGCTCCTTTATAGGCCTGAAGTCGCTTTGTACAAGTAAGGGAAACTGAGGCCCAGTAAGGACATGGACTCTGGTCCACGTCCGGTTGGTGTCAGCGCTACCACTGGGAGTGATGCAGTTAACCAAAGTTTGGACTTGGTGAAGCTCCACGTGGGTCCTGGTGCTCACTCCTGTCGCGGGTCACCTAGACCACGGTTGGCGGGAAAGCCGAAGTCGCGGATTCTGCCTGGGCTACCCCAGGCTTGGGCGGGCCAGCGGGGGTCCGGCAGCCTGGCCCGAGCCCGCAGCAGACCGCGCCCCACGCGGGGCCCCCGCCCGCTCCCCTTCCCCTCCCCCGGCAGGAGGAGGAGACTCGGCGGCCCTCCCCCGGCCTCCCGACGGCCGCAGCAGCCAGCCCCGCGCCCGCTCCACCCAGAGCAGCAGCTCGGACGTCCGGAATCCCGGCCCCGACCCGAGGTGAGTGGGGACGGCGGAGCGGGAGGTCATCGCGGCCGGGGACTCGCTGCGGTCTCCGAGCCTCTCACGCGAGGGAAGAACTTTGCAGCGAGGCACAGGAGCCGGGGAGGCGTCCGCCGCACCCCAAACTTGAGCCCAACTTTTTTATTCCCCTCTTGGAGTCCCCCGGCCAGTCTCCATCCCGGTGGAAGCCGGGTCCCGTGGCGGGACAGTGGGGGAGGGGACGCCCGTGGAATGCCGGCAGGGCCAGGAGCGGGAGGGGGGTGGCAGGCGGGGGCGGAATGTGGAACTCTCCCGGGGGACCTAACGTGGTCACCATGGCGAGTGCCGGACGGACGGGTGACACTGGCCAATCGGAGCACGGCTTTACGCCCAGACCCGTTGCGCTGCCAATGGAAACCAAGCGGTGGGGTGGGCGGGACCGCGCCTTGCAGGACCGGACCCCCGCACCCCCTCCAGCCGCTAGGGGGAGCGGGGCTGGTGGCCCGCGAAGGGGCTACCAAGTAGGGACTAAGGCTGCACTGGGCCCTGGAAAGCTGAAAACTTAATTTCGGGAAGGAATGCGGACAAGTGGGGCAAGGGCTTGAGAAGGGAGGGGCCTCAGCAGCCCACTGCCCTGGTAGTGCCGAGGGGTAGCACTCTTTTCCCATCCGGCGACTTCAGTTTGTGTAAGTGAAATGTCCCTTATTCAGCCCGGAATCCTGAGCTTTTGTAGGAGCATGATGGGTTCTTATTGGCACAAGAGTCTGCCCACCTGCTGGAGGAATTAAGACTCTAGTTGGTGCCTCTCAATTCGATACATATGGAAACCGATGCCCAGAAAGGCCAGGGACCTGCACATACCACACGGTGTGTAAAAGCAACGCTAGGGTTAATGTCTGTTCTATACGAATGTGCGATGCCAAAAATTGCTGGGGGTCCTGGGGCTAGGTGCCCACGAAGGCTTCCACTTTTCCCTTATCCAAGCCACGTTTGTTTGGTGGGCCTAGAATCTGAAGATCTCCCTAGTAGGCGCTCCCTGGGGCATGGTGCTCTTCAGGTAGTCATGCCCAGCCACAAGCTCTGTTCTAGCATAGAAATCCTGCTCTCTTCCCTCCCTCCCTCCCTCTTCCGCTTCTTTCCTGGAGGTCCAGCAGCTGTAACGCTGGGCTCTCTCAGTATCATGGTCAGAGGGACAGACAGCCCACAGTCTGCGGGCTGACCGCCTCGGGGCCCTGCACTTATCCAATCAGGCAGTCCCCTGGTGGTTTCCTGCTGGGCTCTAATCCCTACCCACAGCTAGGCCTGTGGCCCTGGGCTTACCCCAGAGTCCACCTGAAAGATTCTAAGAGGATACGAGGATTCTCAGCTGTGGAGGTCCTTGGTTCCCCATTCCCTCAGCTGGTCTCTGTCCAGGGCTTAGTGTTGTTCATTCCTCTCCGTGGATTTTGAGAGAACCAATCGAACGAGGGCAGAATGCAAAGTTGAATATCTCCTCCCTCTCCCTGATCAGAGAGTTCCTCAGGCAAGAGCTCAGACACCTGACTCTGACCTTGGCCACAGATGAGCTTAGAAACCTACCTGTATTAGCACCTGGCTGAAAACCCACTTCTGATTTTTAGGATGACACAACTCTCCCAAACTCTGTCTGGTCACAGGAGGTCCCCCAAAAGGAGCTTTATCCATCTCCCATAGGCTCAGGACACATTCACACAGCGCCTACTCCTGCTCAGCCCTGTTCAAATAGCTAACAAGATCAAGCCATTGAGAGCTTCCTAGAATGCCCATTCCCTAAAGCAGAGGTTCACAGCCTTGCTAATGCTGCAACCCTTTAATACATTTCCTCATGCTGTGGTGACCCTCAGCCATAAAACTATTTTTGTTGTTACTCCATAGCTAAGTTTGCTACTGTTATGAATTATAATGTAAATATCTGATATGCAGGATATCTGATTTGTGACCCCTCCAAGGGGCCGTGACCCACAGGTTGAGAACAGCTGCCCCAAAAGAAGGAGGTCCTGGTGTTTTAGGAAAACTACCACAAAGTATCCAGAGGTTAGGGAGGCCTTCTCAAGCAAGGGGATGTTGCTGGTCCACCTTGCAGGGTGTGTAGTTTATAGATGTAGAAGGAAAGGGTGACGTTCCCAATGAGTCTGTAAACAAAAGAAGACGTTGGTCACTTCCTATGGGCAGCACTGAATCTGTGGCCTGAAATGAGTGTCCAATCAAAGCATCCTTGTTTCCTGGAACAGGGAGTGACATAGTTATGGCTGAAGTTCAGGAGCTCTGAGACCTGCTGCTCAGCTCAGATGCAAGGGTTCAGCTCTCCACTCTCCATCCCACCAGCCAACTTCAAGCAGGTACTATACGCAGGGCCCATCTTATAAGCTGTAAGCGGCACACATGTCCCTGTTGAGTGGAAGGCTGTGCTGTAAGAGAGGCCACTGGCCAGGTATGGCTGGCTGTGGGATGGGACAGGGCATCTCAGTCATTTCCTAGTAGCAGCACCTGAGTTAGAAGGATGGGCTGCCTGGCTTTAGGAAGGATAAAGACAGAAGGGGTCTGTGGGGGCTGCTCCCACCCTGAGCTGCTCCTTGGAATGCAGTGGCAGCACTGTGGTAAATCGGGAGCCCACCCCCTATAATGTCACCAAACAAAGGTGGCACTGAACCTGGGGAGGAAGGGGCAAGTGACTGGCAGCTGGGTCCTGCCTGCCTATCTATAGGATGAGGCGTCAGTCAGGCCCGTGTATACCCGGATTACCAAAGCTACTTCAGTGTTCCCAAGGCTGTTATGTGAGTAGGGTGGGAATGGGGAGGTGTTGCTAGGCAGAGGCCAGCTGCACTGGGGTCTGCACAGGTGTGCTTGCGGGGGAGGGGCAGATGTGCCTCACCTCTTCCCCCATGCATGTGCATACCTGTCCTGGGCCTGAGAAGAAAGGCAGAAGTTGTTCACAGCCCTCCTGGCCGACTGTTCCTCCCTTTACCCCCACCCTGCAACCCAGACTGGCCAGGGCTGACTTTGGAGGCCTCAAGCTGGAAGCCATTAGGGGCCTGGATAATGTCTATCCCTGCTCCTATTTCACGGGCTTAGCCTTTCTAGAAGGAGCCAGTCGGAGTCCTCGCTAAGCCAAGCAAGAGCCCTTTGCCAGTCCTGGCAGCTCCAAGCCGGTGGATATGGCAGCAGCCTCCGCTGCCACACTTCTGTAGAGCTGTGGAAAGGCCTGCCCTCAGGACTGGTCTTTGGGCTTCCTGCCAGCCCCCACTCCTCTCCTCTCCTCTGCAGATGCTAGTACTGTTTCTGGGAGGGCTGTTCTGATGGAACTGGGCCAGGAAAATGGGGAAGGAGGGGTGTGTGTTCAGCATTCTCTTAGGAGTGTATGTTTGGGGGCTCAACCATGTGCTGGTCCAAGATACAAGTATACCTCCATCTCTTTGTATAGCTGTGTGCCCCTAGGCCCATCTCTGACCATCTGTATCATTTATCCCCGCTTTGTGTGGATGAGGTTGCTTGTATGTTCCCAGATGTGCCTGTGTGTGCAGAAATGTCTAGATGCTTGTGGGCGCCAAGGCTACCAACTCATCGCACGGGCCGAGACACTGAGTCAGAGAGGACAGACACACACACTGCTTGTTAGGAACTAGAGCCTGGGTCTGTGTGGCTGCCTGGTGACTGTCTACACAAGCATCTTTGGGGTTGAGATATGTATGGCACTGTAAGTCATGAGGGTGGTATGGGCTCCGTGGTAGAGGGCTTGTTGGTGGCTTTGCGTGGAGAGGATGGGGAGCCTGGGAGACTTGAGGTCGCACTGATGTTGCTTGAATACTCACATGCCCCAAACATGGACTTCTGAAATGTAGAGTCTCTGCTGCGTCCCTGCCAAACATCCTGGCCCATAGAACTGTTAGCTGTTAATTAAGCGAGGGTGTAGGTGAATCCGAAGCACATGTGATGAAGGAATCCTAGGCTTCCTTACCCTGCCCCCAGTGTACGGATGGGAGAGGCAGAAGCCCAGAAAGGTCCAGTGGCACAACAAAGCAGCCTTGAAGGTATGAGGGGCGTTGAAGCCAGGGCTGAAGACCCTTACTGGACTCCTTGGGGTCACCCTGGAACACACCTCCTACTGCTTCCGACAGTACTACCTCCTTCATCCCCTGAGCACACACAGGGCTGATTCGAGTGACCGTCGGTGGTCGGGCACAGCCCAGTAATGGTTCTGTTCTTCTGCAGGTCTGAAGAGGCATCGCAAAGTATCCCAGAGGGCAGTGGGTCCAGGCGTCCGGCACACGCAGTGATAACATGTAGGTCTCTGTCTTGAGCCTAGCCGCAAGTTTGTACCCAAGGCTAGCCCAGCCTCACTATGAGCCACGGTCCGAGCCCGCGGCTGGCTGAGTCCCCGCAGCTGTCCAAGAGCAGCCTGCTTACCATCCTGGGCAGCCCGTCCCCGGAACGCATGGGCCCGGCCGACTCACTGCCACCCACGCCGCCTAGCGGCACGCCGTCCCCGGGACCGCCACCCGCACTACCCTTGACTGCTCCCGCTCTGCTGGCCGACGGCGACTGGGAGAGCCGCGAGGAGCTGCGGCTGCGGGAGCTGGAGGAGGCGCGCGCACGAGCCTTGCAGATGGAGAAAACGATGCGCTGGTGGTCGGACTGCACGGCGAACTGGCGCGAGAAGTGGAGCAAGGTGCGCGCAGAGCGCAACCGTGCGCGGGAAGAGGTGCGCCAGCTGCGCCAGCGCCTGGATACGCTCACCAAGGAGTTGGCAGGCGCGCGCCGCGAGCGCCAGGAGGCTCAGGGCGAGTGCGAAGCGCGCGGCCGCGAGCTGGCCCGGCTGCGGGGAGCGCGCGGTGCGGCGGACAAGACACAAGACGGTCCGGAGGCGGAACGCGAGCAAGAGCCTGTGCGTGACATCGGGGCCGAGAGGCCGCCTGGCAGCCAGGTGCGCCCTGCTACACCGCTTGGAACATGGCTGGCATTCGGGCCAGCGTTACACAAGGGTCCAGATGGGAGGGAGCAGTGAAAAGAGCTAGTAAGGATCTGTTTTCCAGTGAGGTGCTGGTCAGCCCCATGTCCACTTAATGGTGGGGGGGGGGGACGGGGGGGATCTGGGGCAGATAAAGATCACCTTGCTTTGGAGATTCCCAAGTTCTAGCTGTCCCTCCTCCCCACTTTAGAAGTCATCAAAATCAAAGAATCTTCCATGACAAGCACAGGAGAGATCCGTGGACTTGGCTTAGATTAGTGATAGCATTGACTCCTCATTCTTTCATCCTGAAGGGATGTGGTCCCTGAGCCAGGCCTTTGGGAGGAGTGACAGAAAGACTGCAACCCCCCCCAAAAAAAAACAAACAAACACAACAAAACAAAAAGTTAGCCGGGGCGGTGGTGGCGCACGCCTTTGATCCCAGCACTTGGGAGGCAGAGGCAGGCAGATTTCTGAGTTTGAGGCCAGCCTGGTCTACAGAGTGAGTTCCAGGACAGCCAGGGCAACACACAGAAACCCTGTCTCCAAAAGTCCAAAAAAAAAAATAGCCGAAGGAAGTGCCAGAATCCATAATCCATGGTCATTGCAGAAGCCCAGAGGCTGGGGGCCTGCTGAGCCTGGGCAGTGGAGGTAGCTGTCCCCATCACTCAGGGCCTACAGTCACATTATCTCCTACAGCAGACCCTGAGACCCAGGGAGGTTCAGCACTGAGCTCTGTGTTGGTTCCTCCGGCTGCCGGGTTTGTACCCTGGTAGTGGTAAATGCTAACACTATAGTTGGGCAGGATGATGGGTACAAGGGCAGCCCTCACAGGCAAGGTCCTCAGAAGACCAGAGCCCAGCAATGGGATTCTTAGCTGCTCCCCTCCTCTCTGGTCTAGCCCTCTCCCTATGGCCTGGTATTTGGAGACATTTTTCTAACCTAGCTACCAGGGCCTCGTGCTCTCTTTGCCCTCTTGTTTGGTAGGCGTCACAGCCCCAGAGTCCCCAGGGACAATTTAGAGTCTCAGGTCTGCAGTCTAAGTTTCCACACCAGCTCAGGTGTGACCCTTCTTTCTGGCATTTCCATCTGCCTCAGGTAGCAGCCAGAGTGCCCCACAGGACCATCTGAGGTTAGGGGGATGGGATGTCAATCCTCCACAAGTCCTCAGAGCCACCACTCTGAAGGACTCAGAGTCCCTGTGACCAGGTTTGCCCCTGAATTGGAATCCTAACCCTTGATGGGAATTCTTGCTTCACTAGTTCCAACTCGTGCACCCAGTGTTTGTACACTTGGGGTGATGGGGAACCTCCAGGGGAATGTTCCAGGATACAGGAAACCCTGGTAGCTGGTGATGATCTTCTAGGATGTGAAGGGGGAAGCCCAGAGAAGGAGAATGAAGCAAACCTCAAAAGGCAAAACCAGGGCCAGGAGGCACTGTATCACCTGCCTCAGGTCACTTAGCAAGCTCATTCTAGAGCAGGGCCTCAGATAGCCATGTTGGTGGCCAGAGCAAGGCCCTGAACCAGGCAATCCCTTCCCTTGGTCCCCACAGGAGCTGGACCTGGTAGAGAGCCTGCTGAAGAGCAGACCAGAGGAGCCCGAGGGCTGCTGGGATGCCTGCAGTGTGGCAACTGGGGGCCCTCGGGTCAGCTCCGGACGCCAGGATCGCAACCGCCTGCCCTGGGAGGACACAGCCAGTACTGAGGAGGATGCCTCCAAGTTGACTGCCCTGCGGCTACGGCTAGATGAATCCCAGAAGGTGCTCCTCAAGGAACGAGAGTGAGTTATGGGCGAGGGGAGGCCGGGGTTGGGGTGGGGCTGGAGCTAGGCTCCCCCAGAATCCTAAGTGATAACACATGAAAGCTGTTGAGGCACGATCTCAGGTTTTACTTATTCAGAGTGGATTTTTCTTTTGGTCTTTTTGGTCATTTTTCTCCCTTCCCCCCTGCACCTCCTCTATAGGACTGAATCCAGAGCATCATGCTTGCTAGGAAAGGACTCTATCTACCATTGAGTTAAACCCCAAACTCCACAATCTAACATTTTAGAACAGTGAACCCACTACAGTCTTTTTAATAAAGATTTTTAAATGTATATGTGTGAGAAATGTGTGTGTATGTATCTGTCTGTTTGTCCATCCTTCCATCTGTGAGTGTATCTGTCTGTCCATCCTTCCATCTGTGTATGTGTGTGTATCTGACTATCCTTCTGTCTGTGTGTATATGTTTGCATATATATGTGTGTGTCTGCGTGTGTGTGTGTGTGTGTGTGTGTGTGTGTGTGTGTACCATGTGAGTGTCTGGCGCCCATGGGTATTGGAAGAGGGTATTAGATCCTCTGGAACTGGAATTATAGATGTTTATAAACTGCCATTTTGGATGCTAGGAACCAACCCTAGGTCTATTGTAAGAGCAGCAAGTACTTTTTATCTCTGAGCTATCTCTTAGTCCCCCATCCTTTTGTTTTTAAAGTAGGGCCTCAGTACATAAACCCATGCTGACCTTGTGTAGCCTATAGTGACCTGCAGCTTACTTCTGGTGGTAGAGAGGGTAGCAGGCTCAGAGAAAGCAGGGATGGAGAGGGAGTTAGGAAGTTTAGGGTTAGAGGAGTTGTGTTTGGCACAGCAAAGTAACAGTTTGTGAGCTGGTGGGTCCGGAGGTCCAGATGTGTCTGGGTGAGAGGTTAAAAACAGGGGTCATGAACAGGTGGCCTTGAAAAATAGGAATGTAAAAATCAGAGGCGTGGATGGGCAAGGAGAAGGTTATGGGGTGGGGTCCTGGTCCTGTCAAGTTCAGAGCTGGTGAGAGGAAGTGGGCAGAGAAAAGGAGCCAAGAGAGGCTGTTTAACAGGAGAGTGGGAGGGCAGACTGAGCACTTAGTGGACGGGTGGATTTAGAACATGGAGGTCATTAGGGACTCGGAGAGGGCGATTAGAGGGTCTGACCTGATGATGTTCATGAATATTCTACAGCTCTGGTGTCTAGGAAAGAAGTGTGTAGATTATATAGTTATTTCACACATACAATTTTGCTTTAAAAAAAAAATCACCTGAGGACTTGGCGAGAGGATATTAGCTTAGTGGTAGAATGTTTGCCTATCATGAATAAAGTCCTGGTTCCACGGGACGGGGAGGAAAGGGAGCGAGGAAGAAAGTGTACCTCTGACGACAGTTGGACTAATGCTTCTGTGGTGTCATTGCATCGTTGGCTAAGGAAAGCCAAAGGGACCAGGAGCCAGCAGAAGCTGGGGTCAGGGGGTGCGGGGGGGAGGGAGACATGGATTCTTCCTGACTGCTTCCCCTGCCCACACCTCATCTCAGACTTCTAGTCACAGAACACAGGAGAACATGGTATACTGTTTAAACAACAACAACAACAACAAAGTCAAGCTAATATTCTCCCTGAAATGGGAAGTCAAAACAAAAGAAGCCTAATAAAGTCTGTGTGCTTGCCCTATCCCCACTCCCCAGGGATAAGCTGGCTCTGAGCAAGAACATCGAGAAGCTGGAGGGGGAGCTTAGCCAATGGAAGATCAAATATGAGGAGCTGAGCAAGACCAAGCAAGAGATGCTCAAGCAAGTAAGACTGGGAGTGGGGGTGGGGCTTCCTGGTGGGGGTGGCTGCACACCAGGAGTCCCAGCCAAGGGGACAGGTTAGGATGGAATCATTTACTCAGCCGTAGTTCCGAGTACCAGGACAGGTGGGTAATGGTAGCCCAGCAGGTAAGATCTGTGAGCTATGAAGACATCAAAATAGCATGAAGGAGATGGGGTGGAAGCCAAGGAGGGCGTCTATAAGATGACGTATGAGCAGGGTCTGGTGGGTCACACCTGTAATCCCAGCCGTTGGGAGGCGGAGACAGGAGGATTGCCTTGAGTTCAATGCTAACTTGGATACCCTGACTCAACATCCCTCCTCCACTCCCTACATGACGTTGTTTGAATCAAGACCTAAAGGGGCTAGATGAAGCCATTCTTGAGCATATACAGGACTTGGGGGCTCGCAGAAGCAGTCCTGGGGTAGGCAGGCACCTGGTGAGTGCTGGACGCAAAGAAGGTAGTGTGGCTGGAGAATCCTGTCAGAGGGAGGATCAAGGGGCTAAATTTCAGAGGGTTTGTGACCAGAACAGAAGTATCAGATGTGACATTTAGTGTGTGTCCAGTGGAACTGAAGCCCCTTGGCTGTCAAAGGAGCTGCAACCTCGAGGTTCCATCGCAGCCATGAAGTGCTCAAAGCAGGCTACCTTTTCTGCCTCTTGTACAGATTAGGTATGGCCAGCAGGGGGCGCAACCATCCTGGGAAAGCCTTGCTGGATCCTCTGGGTTCACAGAGGTCAAAGACCAGAGACTTGCTTTGGAAAATTGCCCAGATCGGATCTTCCCTGGGGATCTCTTCAAGCTCATAAAAGAGTCCCAGAACCCCTGCCTACCTACTTGAATCTCCCTTCTTCTTTTAGGGCCCGGGGAACCTGGCCCCACACTATTTAGACCGCCAACTCTAGTTGTCGGAAGGACACTAATGGAGTGCCAATGTGCAGCTGAGCAGAAAATGCTCTTGTGCCTGGCTCCCTTCCACAGTATTGTCTTAGAGGCTCACTGTGTGCTTGTGTGGACCAGCAGCTTGGGAGAAGTGCTCACCGTGGTTCTGCTGTCCTTACAGACACAATGGTGTTGAGAGCCATGGGGAAGATAGACAAGCTCTCTGTCCTCTGGGTGTGCGGTCTTGTGGGCCAGGTGGATGGGAGGAGCACACGGGAGCAAGCTGTTGCGGGACTTTGTGAGAGCCTAGGAGTTGGTACCAAGGACTCTCAGAGTGATCAGCCTGTTCTGAGTCCTTCATTACCTTGGCTGGTGCTCACTTCTAGTACTGCCTCCAAGATATACCCTGGTGGTTCTCATGACCAGGCTGGGTGATGTCCTTGCAGCTCAGCATCCTAAAGGAGACGCACCAAGATGAGTTGGGCCGCATGTCGGAAGACCTGGAGGATGAACTGGGTGCACGCTCTAGCATGGATCGCAAGATGGCTGAGCTGAGGGGTGAGGTCAGTGGCGGGCAGGATGGAGGGGCGATGCTCAGGGGTTCAGTTGAGCAGTCGGTAGGAAAAGGACAAAAGTCCCAGCTGTGCTGTGAGGGGCCGTCCACACCCCAGGGGCCTAGCCTGCAGGAGGCACCCCCTTTCCCACACAAAACCCAGAAGCGCCCCCACATCCTGCACACCGTGGAAAAAAAATAAAAGCCCAGCATAATTATAGCTGCTGCAGCTGGATCTGCTTCCTGGTGCCATTTTTGGCTTCAGGAGAATTGGTGGGGGGGGGGGGGGGGGGGGGGGGCGTGCATCTAGCTTGTCTCTCCACTCCTGTCCCCCCCGCCCCCCCAAGAGTCTCACTGCCTCCCTCACCATTGCAGATGGAAAGGCTCCAGGCAGAAAACGCAGCTGAGTGGGGCCGCAGAGAGCGGCTGGAGACAGAGAAGCTGGGCCTGGAACGGGAGAACAAGAAGCTGCGTGCACAGGTTGGAGACCTGGAGGAGGCCCTGGCCCGCAGACGGCGGCAGAATGCCAGTGCCCTGGACTGTGACCTGCGGGCCAGCCAGGCTGCTCTTTTCGAGAAGAACAAGGTGGGACAGGCCATCCAGCTAATCAGCACACTAGCGTATGACCTGCATGTGGATAACGGCAGTATAGGCTGAGCCTCCCTGCTCCCCAAACCAGACATCCAAAATGCTCCCAGACCCCCGACTTGGAGCATCCACGTGATGCCTTAAAAAAAAAAAAA
>NW_022196905.1:233297733-233303400 GCF_008632895.1 Mastomys coucha | reverse complement strand
AAAAAAAAAAAAAAAAAAAAAAAAAACAGAAAATTTCACACCTTTGTGTGGTAGGTACCAATCAAAATGTGAGGGCAGAAAAAAATGCTGAAGAAAATTGCCCTCCAGTCTTAGTGACATATGCATTAAATTAGTGAATTCTATGTTTAGACCCAGGGCCTGTCCCCAAAAGACCTCATGATGTATGCGTGAATACCCCAAAAGTCCCAAAACTGGAATCTAGGCTGAAGATAAAGTTTGGTAGAGTACCTGCCAATCATGCACAGAGCCCTGGGTCTCATCCCCTGCCTCTGCCCCACATAACAGAGTGATGTCTCATACCTATAGTCCCAGTGCTCAGGAGGTGGAGGCAGGAGCATCAGAAGTTCAACGTCATCCTTGGCTACAGAGAGAATTCCATGCCAGCCTGGGCTACATGAGACTTTTTTTTTTTTTAATTATTATAAACCAAAATGCTTGAGCCTAGGCACTTTAGCTAAAAGATAGTCAACCTGTAACTGCATTTATTAAACCCCATTAAGATAAAACCATCTATAATTATAATAGCTCCGTATGCTGAGCACCTACTGTGTGACCCTGGCAGCAATGAGCAGACAGATGTGTCTCCTATTCCATGAATGATGATTTAAAGGAACGGAGTGCTGTCTCCATCACATGGTCCGGCCCGGTCCTGAAAAGGCTTCCTTCGGGGGGTGGCGGGGGTGGGGTGGGGTGGGACAGCAACTTTGAGATGAGGTTTGCCGAAGAAGCAGAAGTTAACTGGTGGTAAACTGACCTTCCAGAGGGTAGAGCAAGAACAGAGGAGTCCCAGAAGAAATGAGGACTCTCTCTGGGTAGGTGTGACAAGGGGGCCCAGGTAGATGAAGCAGGAGCCATGGCTGCTGTGTGAGAGCAGCCAGCAGGGATGAGGTGGGAAGCTGCCAGGTGGCAAGCCGTGGTAGGACAGAGGGTGAGAGGCCATTGCAGTTCTCAAGGCTACAAGGGATGCTAGACAATGGACCATGCTGGGATTGGTGGACTGGACAGGACCGATGAGCCCTTCAGTGGGAACAGAGACACCCCAGAGTAGGGTGGCCATTTCTCTTCCTAGCTGTTCCACTTTGACCTCTGCTCTTCTCCTGTGCCAAACTTCCCTGTCTAGTTCATCCCCAGAGCCAGAGGTTTAATATCACATGCTTGTCACTAAGACTGTAGATCTCATTGCTTCCCCAAATCCTGACCGGAAGCTCCACAACCCACTGGACACCCTCCTGGCTCATTACAGTTATATGTGCAGGTGGAGCCACTGAGTCACACACCCAGCCTTCTCACCTCACTAGGTGGCACTGCCAGCCCCCAGTTGATCACTAAGCCTTAGCGCTCAGAATGTCTCAGCAAGCAAGTGGGGCATCCCTTCCGAGGACACATGAGGAGGCCCCATGGGTCTCCCTTAGTGAGTATGTAGCCTGAGCCTCCCCACCCCTGCAGGAGCTGGCCGATCTGAAGCACGTGCATGGCAAGCTCAAGAAGCAGTTCCAAGAGAAGGTAGCCGAGCTGGCACACGCCAATCGGCGCGTGGAGCAGCATGAGACGGAGGTCAAGAAGCTGCGGCTGCGGGTGGAAGAGCTCAAGAAAGAGCTGGCCCAGGCCGAGGATGAGGCAAGTACCAGAAGGCCTGAGAGGAACGGCCCAGCCGTTCACTCACCTGTGCTCCTGTATACCGGGGGGCCTGGCACCTGAGACGGGAAGTGAGGGCAGATGGAGAGAAAGGAAAGTGGATGAGGTGAATGAATGAACCAGTGAGGTGAACGGTGGTGTAAATGGTTAGGTAGAAGGCAGGAGGAGTCCCCCATGCATAGAAGACCAGATGGACAGACAGATGGAGAGCGGAGTGGATGAATGAGGTAGAGCAACAGGTGTCTAGTGGATGATGGGTATGCACACAGATTGGTGACTGGGTGGGTCAGTGGGCAGGGGAGGAAGGGCATCTGATGAGAAGTAGGTGAGTATGTGTGAAAGGCTGTGTGGCCAGGCATTTGGGTGTGTCCTGGGTAGATTGATGCGTGCTAGGTAGACCTGGAGGCTGGTGACCTGCAAGGATGGAGATCAGGCACGAGAGCTGGATCAGACACGGTTCCAGAACAGAACAGGGGAAGTGGCTGAGGCTGGCGGCTCCACCCAAGCTGATCCTCATGTTCTCTGTCCCATTCACCCCAGCTGGATGAGGCCCACAACCAGGCGAGGAAGCTGCAACGCTCACTGGACGAGCAGACAGAACAGAGCGAGAACCTGCAGGTGCAGCTGGAACACCTGCAGTCCAGGTAGGCAAGGATGCTCTGCTGCGGGGAGAGTGGGTCCTAAGTGCACACACGGGGCAAGGGCCAGAACCCTCAGGAGAGAGCTGGAGGGGAAGACCAAGAAGGAAGAACTCTTGGGGTGAGAATCCTGCCCCCTCCAAACAGGAAGGGCCACAGCCAGGAAGCTGGAAGGGAGTGGCTACAGGAAGACGGCCCAGCTGTGGGCTCTGGAATTGTCTCCTTCGAGTGGGTTGGCTAGTGGTGGTGTGAGTATGTGGAGGGCTGCCAAGGAGGCTGGGCTCTGGGCCACCTGCCAAGGAGGCCAGTCTCTGGACAGCAGTGATGTTGGGAGTCCTTGGCAAGAAATGGCACCATCCATCCCCCTAGGTCTTGAGGATGGGTAACCCCAGGGACAACAGGAATATGAAAGGTTGAAGGGTGAGAAATAGCAAGTCCCTCAGCTATGGCTGGAACCCTCAGCCCCTGAAGGAAGTGGAGAGGTGCTTAGATCCACCCTCGTGGTACATTGCTACCTCTCCTGTCCCCATCCCACTGTCTGAGCTCTAAATCGTTACACTTCCAAGACCACCTGGACCTGGCAAAGCACTCAGGCAGAGCCCTGCAGAGTCATAGCTGGGAAGCCCCAAGAGCACAGGGCCATCGTGGCTACACCCATACCTGCCTTCTAACCTGTGGGTGGAGGGACCCGGGGCCTGCAGCCAGACTGTGGGTAGGTGGGAAAGCCAGGTGACCTTAGGACACTGAGCTCTCCTGGGTCGGCTCCTCCTTCTGTAAAATGGAGACCAGTCACTGTGAAAGAGAAGAGAGCTTATGGACTCTTTAAAAGGCATGTGAACTAACAAACACCGGGACATCATTTGCACTTGACTGGGGATGTAGCTTAGTAACTTGCAGCAAATATTCCAAGACTGGGATTTGATCCCTAGTACCACAAAAACTTCAAGAGATGGAGGCCCATCAGAAGTCCAGGGTCTTCCTCAGCTACATAAGGGAATTGGAGGAGACTAGCTCTGGGCTTCATGAGAATTGTTTAGACAGAACCTGGAGCAACAAATGCTGACTTACCACACCCATTGCCTTTCCTGGGAGGAGAAGAGTGTGGGCTAGATACTGTGTCAAGAGCCCTGCTGTGAGGCAAAGAAGGGGAGTGATCCTTTCCCTCAGCACTAGGGAAACAAGGGAAAGCCTTTTAATGACCGCCCAATAGTGGGTGGCCTGGTGGGATCTCCTGGTTATCAGCAACGGTTTTATTGAACATCTACTTGGTGCTGCTTTGTGCTGAGAGCTTGTGGTTAAGATGGGCTTTGGAGTCAGGCCTCATGGTTAGGTGGCATAATAATAGGGTCTCAATTTCCCCATAGCATAAGTGACACCTGAAATTTATACAAGGCCCAGGCACGGACCTGAGTCTGGATTATTGCATGCCCAGCTCCACAAGGTCCAACCCTGTAAATCGCCCTCCCCCCAACCCAGGGCACACACCCCCTTCCCTCCCCTTCCCACCCTCCCCTGCTCCCAAACAGGCCACTCACTGAGCCTGGGGCTTTCCAGAAGTCTCAGCCACATTCCTGGGGAGCCATAAACTCCCAAAATGGGCAGCCTGGCTCTGCTCAGCCTCGCCAGCACCTCTGTCGGGGGCGGGCAGGGCCACCCAGGATTGCTGCCTCATTTTAGTTTGTAACTTTTCTTGCTTTAATGTTCCGGGACAGGGCACTAAATCACAGGGCAGTAATGGAGCTGCACTCTCGCCCCTCCCTGCCGCGTTAATAATTCATGCCTTCCAGTAAGATGCGCAGAGCTACTGCCTTGTTGGGGGCAGTGCGTTTCCTCCAACCTCTACTCCTCATATGGGTGAGGTCTGTCTGGCACATTTTGGCTTTGGAAATCATAATGTGAGGAACTGGGGCTGAGCAGACACTAGAATGTAGTGTGCCCCGCGCCTTGTCCCTTGGTCTCTTGCATCCCTAGGAGGAACCAGACCCATCTCAGTCAGACCTCTTGAGTCAGCCATCTATACCAGAGCTGGCACTGCAGCTCATAGCCCAACCCCACTGACTCCTGTCTGAGTGACTTTGGGCAAGTCATTCAGCTCCCTTGTGTGTCCGTATCCTCCTACGTAAATTGTGGTGACGGTGACGATAGCGTTTTCCCCATCTGAGCACAGGTACCCCAGAGTACATTACAGCTCAGGAGGGCATAACCACCGCCAGCACAGATGCACTGACCTGCTCTGACCTGTCACCCCTCTCCCCTCCCCCTCAGGCTCCGCCGGCAGCAGCAAAACGCACCCCTTTTTGGAAAGATTCGTAGTACCCGATTTGGCACAGAGGAGGCCGGAGACGGAGCCAGCGACCTAGATGAGGATGAGGACCTGCAAATCCAGGTGGCCTAGGACATCCAGGGTGGAACAGGACTGCCCCCAAAGCACAGAGGCCCAGCTGAGAGTCCACTTAGACCTGACAGCCGCCTTCACTGTCTGTACGCTGGGGTTCCACCCCCCTGCTTTGAACCGCTTCCTTTTCTCCCAGGAAGGCATGAGTTTCATCTACTCATACCTCCGTGAAGGGGGAGCCTGTTGGATATGTATATCATATAAATGCCCAGGGTTGCCCGGTGCCCAGATCTTAAGACCCCACCTGCATAAATACTTCATGCAGAAATGGAACATGGTGAGGGAGGCTTGGTGGTCTGGAAGGGGCTATTCATAGTAAGATGCTATGAACTCAGACTTTTGTAATAAATGGACGTCAAGCTCTTGGGGTAGAGTCCTGAAAGTGCAGGAGACTCGGGAAGGAGGCGAGTGGGGTCGGCATCAGCCTGCACCTGACATTGAACTAGAGTCCAAGAGTGAATGAGTGAGTCCGGTGCAGCTGAGGTTCTTGGTGTCCAGTCTGTCAGGAAACAAGGAAACAAGGAAATGTGGTGCCAGTCTTATCTGGACAAGAAGAGACTTCAGTCCATGGGTTCAAACCTCTGCTCTACCCTTGACTGACTGTGCATTCTCACGGACATCCCTCACCTCTGAGCCTCATCTGGAAGTTAGTATTCTGTGGCTCACTGGGTAAAAACACTTGGAATGCAAGCCCGACAACCTGGGTTCGATCCTCCAGCCCAAAGAAAGGTGGACAAAGAGAATGAACTCCATAACGGCCTCTGACCTCCACAGGTGCACACACACTAGTAATAATAGTAATCAATGTTGTAAATATAAAGCTAGGTTACTCTCCCTGGAGGCCTTCGATGGACAGGAGGATTTGCAAGCAGAGTGGAGAGCTGATTACAGCAGGATTAGGAGATTGTTGGAAATTTACTCACAGGAGATAGGAAACCCTCTTCTTCTTTTTTCTTTCTTTCTTTTTTTTTTTTTTTT
>NW_022196905.1:233290214-233297622 GCF_008632895.1 Mastomys coucha | reverse complement strand
GCATCAGATCTCATTACTGGTGGTTGTGAGCCACCATGTGGTTGCTGGGATTTGAACTCTGGACCTTTAGGAAGAGCCCAGTCAGTGCTCTTATCCCACTAAGCTATCTTGATAGCACCATTTTTTTGTTTCGTTTTGTTTTTGTTTTTGTTTTTGTTTTTGTTTTTGTTTTTTGAGACAGGGTTTCTCTGTGTAGCCCTGGCTGTCCTGTGTAGCCCTGGAACTCACTCTGTAGACCAGGCTGGCCTTGAACTCAGAAATCTGCCTGCCAAATTCTGGGATTAAAGGCGTGCGCCACCACTGCCTGGCTAGGAAACCCTGTTCTTTGGTTGTTTATTTAAGGTAGGGTCTTTTGTAGCGCTGGCTAGCCTGAACCTGTACCACAGACTGGCCTTGAACTCAGTCCTCCTCCCTCAGTCTCCAAGTACCAGGATTACAGGCATGTCCCACCACACCCAGACGGTACTTTTGGTTTTGACATCTAATTTCCAAACTTAATTAGCAGATTTATATAGAATTTGAAGGAGAGGATTATTGAAGACACAGCAGCAGACACATTTACTAACGTTAGCCAGGCAGTGGGGACGCATGCCTTTAATCCCAGTACTCTGGAGGCAGAGGCAAGCAGATCTGCTCTACAGGGTCAGTTCCAGGACAGCCAGGGCTATACAGAAAACCCTGTCTTGAATCCACCCCCAACCCCCCATTTTTTTTTTCTAAAGTCAAGGGGAATTCAGGGATCTTGCTACCCTTGACAGGCTCTGTAGATGTGAGGGTTGTTCCAACAGGCAGGTGGTAGCTTCCTGTCCTCAGTGGTGTACAAGAGGCTCAGCCCAGCACGAAGAGAAGTTAAACTGAGTTCATTAAAACATTCCCTGTTCAGAGATAAAGTGAAGACTTTTATCTCTGTGTGATCTGGTCTGGAAGGTCCCTGGAGGCAGGCTACACTGCTGGGATCCAGAGTGCCAGGAGCCCTTGGGAACTAAGGTGCTAAGGGGCCCCAGCTGGGAGCCATCATCCTCGGCAGGCTTAACTGCTGGTGTTGGTGAGGTGTCAGAGGCTCCAGGCCCCTCCTGGGCTCCCAGGTGAAGGAGGAAAGGAAAAAGAGGCTGTCCCCACCCCCACCCTGTACCGGAAAGCTGTCCTTCGGAGTCAGCCGGGCAGGAAAGGACCCTCTCCTGCCAGGGATTTTTCTTCTTCCTCAAACAGGAAGTGGGCCGAGAAAAGATTGAAAGTGCTGCCCTTTGACCCCCAGGAGCTAGAAGCCAGGCCCTCACTGACAGCTGTCATTCTCAGACACAGAGCAGAGCCTGGCTCCCCCAGACTCCCTGGCACCTCCAGAGAGATAGTGTGGAGCAGGGGCCTCCGCACAGTGTCTATCTCTCCACCAGGCTGCTCGGAGAGTGTCCGTGCACAGAGGATCTGGTCTGGGAAAGGGAAGCCTCAGGAGAGAGGCTAGGGGAACGTAGGGAGTGTGGAATGTGGGGGCTGGGCACTGCTCACAGCCCTTCATGGGTCACTGCTACTTTCATTGAAAGTCATCCAGGGGTCATGGTGTACAGAGGCATTAGCTTTGGCTTACATGGTGCCTTAAGGAAAATCTTTAATGTGCTGCTAATATTAGTCATGGGAAGTCTGCCCATCCAAATGTGGGTTTCCCTCTCCTGAGCCGTCAGCACCTTTGACGGCACCATCCCTGCTCTCAGGAGGTAAGAGGCGTTCAGCACCTCAGTCCTCACCGGCCCCTGAAGCCTCATCTCTTAGGGAGCATTTGAGGGCAAGGTCCCTTTCAAACATTACAAGGGGGAGCCAGAAGGCAGCCAGTGTGAGGTACAGCCATGCCAAGGACACTTGTCACTTAGGTCACTGGAAGGGTGACTGCCAAAAGTTTCACAGGTGGCTGGCTCTTCTGGGTCTTTCCTACCAGTCAGTGAGACAGGTCTCTATCACTGTCCCATTTCTGCTGGAATCCAGAGGCTCTGAGGGAGCAACCATAACCACACAGCTGAGTAGTCAAGGTCTCATCCTGATTCGGGCAGTCTCAGTGCAGAGCCTGCCCACAGTACCCAGCCAGGATAAGGAGCCTCTGGTCTAACCCACTTCTTACATATCCCACCTTTTCCCAAGCCAGGCTGAATCCTCCCCACCCCCGCCACCGCCCAGAATGACCCTCCCCAACAGCTCTCCACAGTCTCAGCCTACCTGTTTATCTCTTAGTGTGAATGGTTGCTTTGTCTGGTCCCCCCATCCCACCCCACCAACCACAGTGTCCTGGGATGATGGGAGGAAGGAAGGACAGAGGGATAGAGAAAGGTAGGGCAAACTGAGTGGAGGATTGCAAGCCTTTAATCTTGATGGGAGGCAGACACAGGCAGACCTATGAGTTCAAAGCAAGCCTGCTTGACATAGTGAATTCCAGAATAGCCAGAGCTACATAGCGAGACCCTATCTTGAAAAATGTGGTGGTGGAGGTGGAGGTGGAGGTGGGGTGGGGAATGGAGAACTGGGTAATAGAAAACTGAAGCCAAAACCTGGCCCACCACAGCTACTTGGTTTTTGTTTTTGTTTTTTTGTGGGTGGTATCTTGTGGAGAGAGCAGGCAGCCCAGGGACTCTTTGCAGCAGCCACCCAGACCCTCTACGCCCCTCATCCAAGGCCTTGACATTCCCAGACAGGCTGGGCTTGGATCCCAGGTCTGGTTCATCCCTCTGCATTGTGGGACCCCAGAGTCTGCCCTTGTTCTCCAGCCAAGACTTTATTAGGCATTCTCACTGGAACACCCCCAGATTTGCATGACATGGCCCATCCCATACTCCTACTGGCTATGTATCTTCTAATAGTTTCTCTGTACAAAGCGGGGACACACCCATGGGCTGGCCAAGCCCACCTCCTATAAGACTACTGCCCATAGTCTTTCTGCCTTTCTCCACTGCTCTGCACAGCCACCAAGACCCTAGTGCCTAGCCCACCTGGGAGGCTGACAGACAGCCAATCGTTTTGGATCATTGGGGGAGTGGGGAGAGCCTGGAGGCAGAGGTAGCCTGCTGCAGCTCTGCCTGCCGCTCCCATCACTCTCACCGCCACCATCAGCAGAAGACTGCAACCTTATCTACTAATTGCAGGGTTGTAAGATGCCAGCTGCCTCCCTGGCCCCAGGGAGGTGCCTCTCAAGGGAGCAGGGGCTCCCTGGAAAGGCCTTCCAGCCCTCCTCCAGTCCAGAGCCACCACTGCACTTGGTGGTCTCTGTGATGCTTAGTCCTCTGAAAGGAGGAGCCTGGAGAGGCAAAAACAGAAGCTGTTGGTTCCCAGGGACAGGTTTCCCTCCCCACCCTAGAACCAGCCATGGTTGTCCACTGCTACCTCCACACACTTGGAGACCAGCTCTCACCTTGAGCACATCTTCTAAGTGTTCTTAGCACCCTGATACTTAGTGTAGACAGCCCTCCTGCTGGGGGTCCCTCTTTCCCCCTCCCCTGCTGACTTCCCAAAGACCATGTCTGAGCTTGCCTGTGGCCAGAGTACCCTTGACGCAGGTCAGTCTGGATACTGGATTCCAGAACCACAAGGGCTTTGGAACTACTCATCTGTCCCTTGCTGGACTGGACTTCAACCTCGGAGTGGGTCCTGCCTGCAGGACTCCTGGTCAGCCCCAGCAGAGGAGAGCGAGGTTTGGAGTCATGCTCCTTCCCATCTCTGCTGTTGAATCTTAACCTTCACAAGCGCCTGGTAGGTGGGTAAGATGGGGAAACTGAGCCCATAGAGGGGAGGGACCAGCCAGTGAGTGACAGGTCAGGACTAGGATCCAGGTGATTCTGAAGCCTGATTCCTAGTAGTCGCTGGTTAACTTGTAGGTAAAGGGAGGCAAGGATGGGGAAGGGAGGGGAGGGGGCTGAGCTAAGGAACCCACCACAGCCACCACCAGGCTTTGGGTCCTCTGCAGAGGCGTCCTTTCTCCATCTTCTCACTTAGGAGTGCTGAGTTAGGAACGTCATCATTTAGAAGCTGAGGTCTAGCGAGGTTATCCCTAATCCTGAAGCTCCATCCTGAGAATCACAGATCGGTCCAATAGCTCCTGATCCTTGGCTCCTGCTCCTACATTCAATTAACTCAAGAGGTTGAGCTCAATAGTAGAACACCTGCTTGGCTTGTGCAAGGCCCTGGGTTCTACCCTCAGCACCACAAAGAAGGGAGAGACTTGTCTTAGTCAGGAGGAGCTAGGGATGAGGGTTCACACCTGTACGGCTGTGCTGAATGAAACACTGTGACCAAAGCAAGTTGGGAAGGAAAGAGTCAATTTGGCTTACACTTCCATATCACTGAAGGAAGTCAGGACAGGAACTCAAGCAGGGCAGAACTTGGAGGCAGGAGCTGCTGCAGAGGCCATGGAGGGGTGCTGCCTACTGGCTTGGTTCCCATGGCTTATTCAGCCTGCTCTCTTATACAACCCAGGACCACCAGCTCTGGGATGTCCCCACACACAATGTGCTGGGCTCTCTGACACTGATCACTAATTAAGAAAATGCCGTTGAGCAGTGGTGGTGCATGAGGCAGGTGAATTTCTGAGTTCAAGGCCAACCTGGTCTACAGAGAGTTCCAGGACAGCCAGGGCTACAGAGAGAAACCCTGTCTCAAAAAAACAAAAAAAGAAAAAAAGAAAAAGAAAAAAGAAAATGCCTTACAGCTGGATCTTATGGAGCATTTCCTTAACGGAGGCTCCTCCCTCTCTGATGACTCTTGCTTGTGTCAAGTTAACATAAAAGCAGCCAGGGAAGGGATAGCGGGCAAGCTAGGTGTGGGGGTTCCAGGCTGCAATCCCTGTACTCCAGAGCTAGGGCTGAGAGGTCATGCTGAAAATTCAAGACCAGCCTGAGCTACATAATCAGACCCTAATCAGACCCCTGTATTTAAACCAACCAACCAACAAACAAAAACCATACACACACAAAACGAATAACCAACAACCCAAAACAAACAGGTATGACGGCACTGCTAGCCTTGGGTGGCAGAAGGAGCTAATGACTTACCAGCCAGCCAGGATAGTTGAGTCAGTGAGCTCTTAATTCAGTGAGAGAACCTGTCTCAAAAAAATAAAATGGAGCCTGGTAGGGGTAGTGCACACCTTTAATCCCAGCATTCAGGAGGCAGAGGCAGAGACAAGCAGATCTCCAAGTTCAAGGCTAGCCTCGTCTACAGAGCAAGTTCCAGGACAGCCAGAGCTATACAGAGAAACCCCGTCTCAAACAAAAACAAAAAAGATGAACAGTGATTGAAGATGATACCTGATGTTGATCTTCAGACTCTAAGTACATGACTTTGCATGCACGTGCACACACACACACACACACACACACACACACACACACACACACAGAGAGAGAGAGAGAGAGAGAGAGAGAGAGAGAGAGAGAGAAAGAGAGAGAGAGAGAGAGATGGGTTAGGGGCAGTGGGGAATAAACTAATAGAGCAACCAAGTAGACAAGGATTGCCTACACTACTAACTAAGCAGGAGCTTAGTAGTGTAGGCAATCCTTGTCTACTTGTCTCTGAGCCTCAGTTTCCACACTGGGGATAGCCTATGGAAAATGAGAAGGCACATGTGTCAAGCCTTCAACAGTGTATCAACTCTCAACCTTTGTCCCCTTCCTGTGGGAAGGGAAAGGGACCATGCAAGTGTCCATATTGGGGTTGGAGCCCTGAGCAGGAGCAAAGACAGACCACCCTACCTGGCCCCGCCCAGTCTCTCCTTGTCAGTGCAATCTCAGACTCCCAACCTGATGGTTACTTAGGTGTCTGGGGTTAGTTCCATGAGGAAGAGCAGAGCAATCAGCTTTGACTATTCATGGCCCCCTTTGCCGGCTGGAGTGCTGGAGTTTGGGGGTGTAGCTCTATCTTCTTGGGAACTTGGCTGGTGGGAACCCGTCATCACATAGACCTTATCTGATCCCAAAGTCCCTGAGGGGTAAACTGAAGAGGCTGCCAAGAGAAGATGGGCAGAAGAGAGGAGGAGGTACTGGGTGGGGCCATCTGTCTCGGTCATCTGCCACACCCCTGACCGCCCAGGGGGACAATCAAAGTTGTTCTTCAACCTTGCAGGTGAGGAACTCAAGGCCTTTAGCAGCCTCCTGGGGTGTCTTAGCAGCTCAGGAGCACAACCCAAACTGGGGTTTCAAAGAAGGTGTGTGCACATCACTGTCCCAGAGGCCCATGGGGCATTGAGTGTACCACACAGCCCTTCTTGGGCCTGCAGAGCCAGGACATTCATGGTATCCCTTTCCGGGTTTCCTGCTCTACCCCATCCCCTCGTTGCTACAGCCTCAGCCTTCTTTCTGCAACCTGCAACCCCCCAAGCCCCTTCCTTCCTAAGAGCCACCAGGCATGTTATTCCTTCTGCACGGGACCTTTCCTTCCACACAGGCTTCTAGTCTTGTTTCAAATGCCACTTCCCAAGGACAAGGAGGTACCAAGTGTTTCACTGCCTCCTCCAGCCACCCAGACTCCTGCTCCTGCCTTCCATGGCTCCCCCGTCTCTGTTCCTTGATCATCATTTTTTCAGCTGGCTTCACCTTCTGTGACTGTTGACATGGTCACCTGGTTCGTGCTGACCTCCTGGTCCCTCACTCACCTGTGATTCCTCCTCTTGGCTCACCAGGTTACCCCAGCCCAGCTGAATCCACTGCCCAGGATGAATGGGTGGGTAAGTAAGCGAACGAGCTATTGAACAAGTGAGCCAGCACTTGCGTTCTGCTCGGGCCCAGCTATGGGGAGTGCCCCTCCCCGCTCTGTCAAGGCAGCAAGAGTCAAAGTCAGAAGCAAGCAGGCTAATGGCCTGGGCAAAGTTTTTTAGAGGAAACTCAAAGATGCAGGGCTATTAAAAATTGATATTTCAATGAGATAATCTCTCTCCTAGGCTTTTAATTGATTGTCTAAAAAGCCTTCCTCTGCTGTTGTATCTCTTTATTCGTAGGGACCATTAATTTTTTTATGGATGAGCACACCCTGGTAAAGTGGAAGGGCTGCCACCCAGTGAGGCAGAAACACCAGCAAGGCGCCAGAGGGGCACAGCTGGCGGCCGTGGCCACGATGCCAGCTTTAGCTCTGGATGCTAGCTGGCTGAGGCTGACTCCCTCAAAGGTGGTGTGAATCCAGCACACTACTCTCGCACATTTCTCCCAGACCTCACCATGCTTCTTGAAGGCAGGAGCAGCAGAAGGCCCCATGGACTAGGTTGAATGGAGACCCTGGATCTTCCCCAGCCACACTGAGGGTCAGGGGCCACACCCACTCCTGACACCTGTTCCCTTCCCCTGCCATCCTTGGCTGCGGGACTGAGAGGTAAAAGAGTGAGCAAGTTGCCGGGCGATGGTGGCGCATGTCTTTAATCTCAGTACTTGGGAGGCAGAGGCAGGTG
>NW_022196905.1:233234049-233290204 GCF_008632895.1 Mastomys coucha | reverse complement strand
AGTGAGGGGACAGCAGAGCGTCCACTTCTGCCCCTCCCCCTCCCCAGACCTCTGTCTCTCACAGGTCCAGTGGGTAACACTGCTCTAGTACCGAGGGTGGGCTGCCTCTGAGGACTGATCCCAGGTTCACCAGGACTGAACCAATATGCAAAATGGCTTTGGGTTGATGCCAGCGTGGTTCTGCTGGTTCTGCAGAGAGCCACTAATCAATCAATCGGGCAACCAAGCAACCAACCAATCATCCAATCAACCAATCAATCAATCCCCCACACACAACCCTCTAAGTCCCCGTCTGTACTGGCTGGTTTTGTGTGTCAACTTGACACAAGCTGTAGTAATCATAGAGAAATGAGCCTCCCTTGAGGAAATACCTCCATGAGATGCAGCTGTAAGGCATTTTCTCAATTAGTGATCAAAGGTAGGAGGGCCCATTGTGGGTGGTGCCATCCCTGGACTGGTAGTCCTGGGTTCTATAAGAAAGCAAGCTGAGAAAGCCAGTAAGCAGCACCCCTCCATGGCCTCTGCATCAGCTCCTGCCTTCAAGTTCCTACTCTGGGTGAGTTCCTGTCCTGACTTCCTTTGGTGATGAATAGCAATGTATGCTGAATAAACCCTTTCCTCCCCAACCTGCTTCTTGGTCATGATGTTTTGTGCAGGAATACAAACCCTGACTAAGAGACCATGTAATTGCTAACTAGTGGGGACAGACCTTTGTTGGTGCACCCAAATGTTCATAAGACTCATTTGTGAACCAAATAAACATCATTTTACCTTCATCCGTCCAACCCTTGGCCAAGGCATGTGTGAGATGCAGAGTAGGAGTGTGAAGGAATTTAAATGGCTCAGGAACATCACAGTGGCCTTTGGTCAACTTGTGTTTGGGCTCTCTATCATCCAGGAATCCATATTAAGGGTACAAGGACTTTGACCTTAGGCATTGGGAAGGCTTTCTTTATTGGTGATGCCCATCCTTGATGGCAACAAGGCAGTCTGGCAAAAATGCAGCAAGAACAAAGACCGCTCACTGTCCAGCATATCACCTCAGGGTATGTGTGAGCACTTGAGTCTGTGATAGTGGGTGCAAATATTCAGCCACACAAGTGCTCACTGTAGTGTTGTTTACAAAAGCAAAAAGACCACAAGGGGGTGGTGAAGTGGGGTGTCCTCTGCAGGGGCACTCGGACACTCACAAAGCCTTCTTTTGAAGGAGGAGGGACAAGTTAGACTTGAAGGGTACAGCTAGGCTGTGTGTGTGTGTGTGTGTGTGTGTGAGAGAGAGAGAGAGAGAGAGAGAGAGAGAGAGAGAGAGATCTCAACACTCAATGGAGTTTTGAGGTCATTGCTTTTCTGGCCTTTTCTCTTGGCTTCCAGAAGCCAATCTCCATGATCAGGGATAATTGTCTTCCTGAAGAGTCAAGACCTTCCTGCTGTGCCCTCCCAACACCTCTTCTCCATGGGCTTGCCTTCACTTCCTGTCTTACTCTCCAGAGGCCCCTCTGCATACTCTACAAGCAGCCACAGGGTTGTCTTCCAAGATGCTAATGGAGTCTGTCCCTCTTCTCTATGGAACAGCTTGATGAGCAATCTATTACTCTTCAGATGGATCCCTAAACTGTCCTTTGAGATCCTGTATGGTCAGGCTCACCAAGCTCCATGCTTGGCTCAGGCTTCCTCCCATGCTATGGGGCAGGCTATGCTTGCGTCTGACCTGTGCTGTCTATTCCAGGTAGAGGCTGGGAAGTCCAGGAAGCCAGAGCCATGTTTCCAAGGTGAACTCACAACTACCTTGGGAGCCACAACATCTATTAGCAGGTCCGTTCCTTCAAGCCAGAACACCTCTCTCTTCACATAGGTCTCTAACTGCTCTCCTTTCCCATGAACAGATTCTTTCTCTGTTAAGTCTGGTTTCCCTGCATCTCTATCAACATCACAGTCCTCTCTTCTCCTTCCCCCTTCTTTGAGTCCATGCGTGTAACTAGTAGGTATTTAGATAAAGGCTTATTTCTTGCCCTAGACTATGTACTCAGGATATGTGCTGTATTTGTGGACCACCATTGGCCCTATTACCCCCGCACCTAGCCTACAAACAGGTGCTCAGGTGTATATTGACTGCTGGGCATGTTCGCCCCAGAGAATAGCTTGTCCCTCCTGCTGTTCTGTTTACACGTAAGCTCCAGACGGTGACCTTGGGAGACTGATGTGAGAGCTCTGGGCTGGGGGAGGGATGGGCTCTGTTGTCTTGAGCCTCCTTCCAGAGGATCGCTTTCCTGGCCCATCAAAAATAGAAAAGGCCCCTTACCAGCATCCCTGGAGGAAGGAAGCAGAAGCAGCTAGGGGCCCATGTCTTTCCTCTCCACCCCTCCTGGTCCGTCTCCTTTGATGTAAAGTTTCCTAGGGAGACTGGCTTGTGTCACTGTCAGCTGGGGTTGGGCAACACAAGGAGTTTCATCTGAACTGGCCAAGGGAAAGGAATGTCAGTGTTCCTGCGCAGAGGAATCTGGGATCTCAAAGTGGAGCCGCTCACCGGCTCCACTTAGGAATTCACCAAGCTGGGAGTCATACTGGGTGGCTGGGAGCTGGAGATTCCCAGTGGCTCCCAGTTTCATCTCTTGGGTGTAGCTCTGCCAAGACTGCTCTTTGCCCAAGAATGGAGATGGGCTTTTGGGAGAGAGGAAGGGCCTTGCAGGAGGACCCATGTGTGGGAGTGACTCGAGCAAGGGCCCCTATACTTCTAGACTATGGTGGGGCCCCAAGAAACAGTCTTCGTGGGCGCCAATGCACGTTCTGAGCAACTATTAGTTTAGGTGTATTCTTGTGGGGTGGGGGTGGGGGGTGTTCCTGTGTGGGTGTGTAAATGTGTGTAAGCACACTTGTAGGCCACAGGTCAAACTCAGGTACCTTTCTTCAAGAACACTCTCCACCTTGTTTTTTGAGACAGGGTACCTCATTTGCCAGGTTCTCAGTAAGCAGTCTAGGCTGGCTGACTACGAAGCCCTGGGGGAGCTTCCTGTCTGCGTCTCTAGCAGCAGGATTACAAGCCTGTGCCACCATACCTGGCTTGGCTTTCTTCATGTGGGCTCTAGGGATCACGTGATCCTCCTGGACAGTGAGCCCCTTACTGACTGAGCCATTTCCCTTTGGGTCGATTCTTCTACTCCTGGGCCTCAGTTTCTCCGTGTGAAATGGGACCAGTACTGTCTATTCCAGGTAGAGGCTGGGAGGCCCTGGAAGCCAGAGCCATGTTTCCAAGGTGAACTCACAATTGCCTTGGGAGCCACAACATCTATCAGCAGGTCCAAGTCCTGAAAAGAGATTTGCTGTTCTCTTGGTTTTTCCCCCCTCACAGTACTGAAGTCTGAATCCAGGACTTGTTTTTGGCAAGTGCTCTCACTATGCTGTAAGCCCCGGTCCTTTAAAAACAGAGAGTTATTTTAAGATATAGTCCTGCGAGACATGGTGGTACATACCTTTAATCCCATCCTTTAGGAGACAGAAGCAGCAGATCTTTGTGAGTTCGAGATCAGCCTGGCCTATATAGTGACTTTAAAAGAAAGGGGGAGGCTAGGTTCTTTTCTAAATTGCACAAGCTGGCCTTCAATTCTCTGTGTGATGTAGACTGGCTTCAAGTTCATAATCCTCCTGCCTCAGCCTCCTTGTTAGCAGGTTACAGGCCTTCATCACCACACCTGGTTTTTTCACTATCTCTGGACTGTTTCAAGGAGACAGTCTTGGGAAGATTTCACACTTCTCTAACTCTTGCTGTAGTCTTTTTTTCTTTTAATATATGAGTATTTTACATGTATGCATGCATGTATGTACATATTATGTATGTATATGCACCACAGCCATGTCTGGGGCTGAGAGAGGGTGGGAGAGGGGTCAGAGCCTCTGAAATTGGAGTTAACGGATAGTCATGAAAGCCATTTGGATGAGAGCATCCAACTCCAGTCCCCTAGCATGGAGGTCCATGCTCTCTTCTGACCTTTTCAGGCACCACACACAAGTTGTACTTACATGTATGCAGGCAGAACACAAAATTAAAATAAAATCCTTTAACAAAAACAAAAAAACAAGGAGAATGAACTGAGCGTGGGGCTGTCTCATGACTCAGTGGGTAAAGGGGTTTGCCACCAAGCCTGAAGACCCCAGATCCACATAGAGGAAAGAGAGTGCTGAATCCTACAGGCTATCTTCTAACTTCCCACATATGCTGTGACACATGGGTACACATATGAACATGCCACATACACACACACACACTCACATACAACACACACACACAACACACATACATGAACACACACAAATAAAAATGTTTAGAAAGAAGAGCCAGACTGTGGTGGCACACACCTTTAATCCCAGCTGATTAACTGATCTCTGAGTTCAAGGCCAGCCTGATCTACAGAGTGAGTTCCAGGCCAGCCCAGGCTACAGAGAGAGACAAACAGCAAAGACAAATATTTTTTAAGTGAAAGAGGAGGAAAAAAAAGAAGGAAAAGGAAGAGAGAGGAGGGAGAAAGAGTGGAGAGAGACAGATTGGTTTTAGATAGCAAAAGAAAAAGGCTGGGGAATATGGCTCAATGGTAGCATGCTTGCCTGCGCACTGAAAGAAGAGGAGGGGAGAGGGGAGGAGGGTAGTGTAGTGGGGAGAGGAGGGAGGTGGTAGCGGGAAGAGGAAGCAACAGAAGTTAGGACCTGAGCAAACGGTGGGAGGTGCTAGAATCTGGCAAAACTATGCATGGCCAGAGTGTATAGGGAATACCCACTGCCGTGAGGCAAGCAGCCTTTGCTAAGAGGTACAAATGTGGAGTGAGATCTGGGTGCTGAATGGTCGGCTTCAGAGAAAGGCTTGCAGTTCCTGAGGGGTGGGGGAATCTCACAAATGCTCAGAGAGAATTACAAATGAGAAGGATGACCGCCCTCAGCACACACGCAGGCACTACACACTCTTAACAGTTGTTGGGTGACTTCAGTGCTGCCACAGCAGGGCAAGAAACCCCCTTTGAGCTCCCAATGGTGTCCATTCCAAGACAGGGCTGGATTGGCCCTTGACAACTCCTTCTGTCCTCTGGGACACTTCCAAGTGCCCAGGGCTAATGCCTCTTCCCACTGATGTGTTGGAGAGTCTGGAAGTATCACACTAGGCCTAGACAGTTCCACATGTAAGAGGTTTAATTGAGAGGGAGTAGGGGGTGGTAGCGCAGAAAGAGAGGGGAGAGAGAGAGCAGGGAGCAAGATGGAGGAAAGTACCCATATATATATGGGTTGTGACGTAGCAGTCCAGGTAAAGGTAGGGAGGTGACCCCAAGGAATTCTGGGAATATGGTGGCTGTTGCCCTGGCAACAGGTCTGTGGACCTGCCCATGTATCGCCACAGGCTCTGAATGCTAACACCCACCCTCTCCCAGCGCAGTGCCTGGCTTAGGCCCTGGGTGCGGGCTGCCTACTATACACAGGGCTGGTCAAGAATCTGTTATGGAGTCTGTCACTAGACACTATTCCCACTCTAATCCCCATATAATCCATGGCAGGGAGCAGGAGGATGTACTGGGGGGGAAAGAGCACATGTCAGCGGGATATAGTGGTCTATATCTGTAATCTCAACAAAGGCAAGTAACTGACACAAGTTCAAAGCCAACCTAGTCTAAATAGCATGTCCCAGACCCACTAGGGCTACATAATGAGACCTTGTTTCAGACAAAACAAAACTAAAAAAGGAAGCAGGCTGGGGAGATGGGTCAAAGGTTAAGAGCTTGTCCTTGCCGGGCAGTGGTGATGCACGCCTTTAATCCCAGCACTTGGGAGGCAGAGGCAGGCAAATTTTTGAGTTCGAGGCCAGCCTGGTCTACAGAGTGAGTTCCAGGACAGCCGGGGCTATACAGAGAAACCCTGTCTCAAAAAACAAGCAAACAAAAAAAAGCTTGTCCTTCCTGTCCAGAGGAATAGAGTTCAGTTCCCAGCACACCTATTACTGCAGCTCCAGGAGATCCAACATCTACACTCACATAGGCACACACATACATGACTAAAAAGCAAAATAAAATTAAAAAAAAAAATAACACAGGCCAGAGAGATGGCTCAGAGGTTAAGAGCCTTGCTGCTCTTGAAGAGGACCCAAGTTCAGTTCCCAACACCCATTAGCAGACAGTACACAGCAGTGTAACTATTTCCAAGAGATCTGAAACGATCTCCTGTGGGCCCCTGTATATGTGTGGCATTCACTCACCCATAAATAAAAATAATAAAAAAGGTGCCAGGCGGTGGTGGCACATGCCTTTAATCTTAGCACTTGGGAGGCAGAGGCAGGCGGATTTCTGAGTTCGAGGCCAGCCTGGTCTACAGAGTGAGTTCCAGGACAGCCAGGGCTACACAGAGAAACCCTGTCTCGAAAAACCAAAAAAAAAAAAAAAAAAAAAAAAAAAAAATAATAATAATAAAGTATTTGGGGGAGTCTCTCACAGGTGCCAGGCCCCATCCCAAGGCCTTTGTATATATTTTCTAGGGGAAAATACTCCATTCTCGTCATCGTTGTCGTGGTTGTCACCACCACCACCACCACCACCACCATCATCATCATCATCATCATCCCTCTACTTCACAGATGACAAACTGAAAGTACAGAGGGGCAAGAGGAGTCTTCAAGGGTGGAACCACACCCTGACTCCCTAACCTATCTGCTTGAATACAACCCTTTTCTTCACGGGTTCTCCTGGCTTCCCAAGCACAGCTTCTCTTTGGACAACAAGAGCTCATGCTCCATGAACTCAGAGGGAAATAGAGGCACAAAGCTGGGTGTGCCCTCTTCACTGCTTCAGTCCCCCTAGGAACTGCTAACTCTAGGCTCTAAGGTCTCTTCCAGCCAAAGTGGTCTGAGGGAGCGAGAGAGGAGAGCTGCAGGGCCTGAAGGAAGGAGACCAAGGCAGGAGTGAAATAGATACAATACTAATACTAATACAATAAAGTCTAATGGAGCTGATAGACTTCCAAAAGGGGCATAAGGGGCTGAGTGACTCCATGAGCTTCCTAGGACCCAGGCGTTTAGCTCAGCCCCAGCACAGCCTCGCACTGACACTGAACTGAAACTAGCGTGGACCACCCTACCCATGAGCATGTACCACCCACCCCTGCTCAGCACTGGGCTGTTAACAGTCTCATCCCTGGATTCTGAGCCAGCCCTGTTTCCACCTGTGATTGTAAACAAGAGGGCCTGGGGTTCTGGGACAAGCAGAGACTTGCCAATGGCCTTGTAAGCAGAGGGCTAGCTGGCTGAGGCTGGACACACCCTCTGGTCCCCTTTGAAGTCTTTCCCTTAGTCATCCACAGTACCCTTCATCATCTTTCCAACCCCTAAGAGTTCATTTAGGGTATGCAACTTCAGAGTGCAGATCTGAAGGTGGACCTTGGGAGATTATTTCGTTTGAGACAGAGTCTCACTTACGTAGCCCTGGCTGGCTGGAATTCAGAGACATGAACCTGCCCCTGCCTCCCAAGCGCTAGTATTAAAAGGTGTGCACTACCATGTCTGGACAAGATTTTTTTTATTTTTATTCTTTACACTTGTTTATTGTCAGAGAACAAATCTCAGGATCGTTCTCTCCCTCTACTATGTGGGTCCTGGGGAGAGAATGCAAATCGCCAACCCTGACAAGCGCCTCTACTCGCTGAGCCATCTCACTTGCCCTGTGGGAAGATTTTTCAAATAGCTGTTTGGGAATACTTAACATTAGACAGTATAGGAATCAAAGTGTTCCATATGGAGATATGCTATGCACGTATATATCAAATAGGTTATACTATGAGCTATGTGTACCTGTGCATAGTGTATGCATATGCCTGTCTGTTCGAATGTGTATGGAATTATTCAGTTTATGTTGTTGGGTTTTTAAAATTTTTTTTAATGTTTACCTTTTGTAATTATTTAAAAATAGTCACCTTTGTTGATGAAATCACTGGGAGCCCAGACTGACCTGTGGCCTTGCTACACAGTTGAGGCTAGCCTTGAACTTTTCTGTCTCTATGTTCTGAAGGCTGGCATTAAAATCATGCACCACCACTCTAGTTTTTGTTTTTCTTTTTGTTTTTTTTGGAGATAGGGTTTCTCCATGTAGCTCTGGCTGTCCTGGAACTCTATAGACCAGGCTGGCCTCAAACTCACAAAGATCTGCCTGCTGGGATTAAAGTTGTGTACTACCACCACCATCACCACTTGGCTCAGTTTTTCTATATTACAAACAAGTGGATACTTAGGGCATGGCAAAGCTGGGGGGAGAGTCCAATGAGGAAACAGGAAAAGAAGATGTGGTTCACTGTGTTGAATGTGTCGATAGTTTCATGAGTGTATACCTATGTCAAAATTCAGTTTATTACATGTTAGTGATACAACAATAACTACTACTGCATACATACACACACATGCACACACGCACACACACACACACACACACACACACACACACTCAATCCAGCACCATTAGATCCATGATTTAATAGACACTAATTGCTTGATTCAAGGTCAGATCAGGGATGGCGTTCCCATTCACTCCCCACCCCCAAGTGAGCTGTTTCTGGGAAGGTGGACAGGCTAGTGTTTCCATTACGCCTTCCACTAAGTGCAACTAATAACACCAGAAGTGATATGTGAACAACCCCAAGAAGATGCAGAAAGGCAGAGAGAAGGCTCCCAGGCTAGGGAACAGCACATCAGGGAATTCCCTGGCTTTTGTTCTGTCTTCTGTACTGCACGCGGCGCTGAAGATACCAACAGCCCTGAGGTACTGTGGGCCCAGATAAGAGCAAGAACAAACAGAGCAAACACACAAAGCCTGTCTCTAATCTAAGAACCAGGAAAGAGGCTTCCTCACTAGACAAAATGTCTTACTTAATGTATCATCTTACTCTGGAAAAAAGCACAGAAAAAAAAAACAACTGGATTTTTCCACCCTCAGTAGAGTGGGGAACCCTATAATTTTCTGTACTTGCTAGGCAATCCTTGAAGCACCCCAACTTTTTAACCAGCTAATAATGAAGTCCTCCTGCTGCAGAAACAGAGGCATCTGTGTATTGGAGCTATCCAACCTGGCAGTTACAAGCTGTCTCGATTCTTCCCCTCTGCAGTCGCTATCTGAGGAAGCACAGTGGATGGGGAGGACGTCCATGGGACCCAGGAGTCAGAAGGTATCCGTCCCCCACAGTCGTGTCAGTGGAACTGGATCACCCTGCCCTACAGGGATGAGCAACAGGTGTCAGCACAGGCAAGTGGAGAACTTGTGTCCCTGCTCCCACCTTCTGCTCCACCAGGCTCAGATTTGCCCTACCAGAGCATAGCAGGGAAAGTCAGCTGACACAGAAGGCTTAAGTGACACCTGGAGTCTCAAAATTAAAAAACAAAAGTACAAAGAACAAAAAAAAAGGCTCCCCCAAAGCACCTATCTAGAGAACCAAAGACCCCTGAACTGAGGTGTTTTTTTTTAATGCAATCAATAAATTCCAATGCTAAAATGACAGAATTGTCAGTATTCTCTAGTAAGGAAGCAGAAGTGGACGTCATGAAATGCATCATTAGGAGACTCTGTAGTAGTCTCCACAACCACAGAGGTGCTGGAGGCAGACGCAAAAGTAGAAAGTCTCAGTAAAGAGCTGCAAAGAGCACTGGCTCTTCTTCCAGAGAACCTGGCTTCAATTCCCAGCACCCACGTGGTGGCTCGCAGTTATAACGCTGAGGATCAGTTTCTGCCCTCTCTTGGCCCCTGCAAGCACCAGGCACACATGTGATGCACAGATATCTATGTAGGCGAAACAACAGGTCCACTTTTTTTTTTTAATTCTTTTAAAGAAACAGAAGAAACAAAAGAGCTCCAAATGGAAATTTTTAGAGCTGAAAAGATACAGTAACTGCAATTGACAGCTCTGTGGGCGGCTGTGCTGCAGAAATCAGCAACTAAAGAGAAAACTCTCTGAAGTGGAAGACAGAACAGCGGGACTCGCCATAAAACACTAACATAAAAGTGAACACAGCTTTAGAGATCTTCGGGATAGCAACGATCTGATATGTGTGTCAGGAGAGTCCCCTGGAAAAAATGCAAACCGAGGCGTGGGGGGGGGGCGCGATGATGGCAAACCTTGGGATTTGCTAATGGAGACAAACCTCCAGGTTCAGGAGGCCAAGTGGACCTCAAACAGGACAGCGCCAAACCTAATTAAATGACTCAAAGACAAAGAAGGAAACCTTGAAGACACCCAGGAAAATAAAATGGATATATTACCTATGGGGCACAGTGTCGCTCATAGAGAATTTCTTACTGAAAACCATGGTGACCAGAAAGAAGTGGAATAATAGTTTCCAAACAGGGAAAGAAAAGAGCTGTCAGCCCAGGATCCTATGTCCAGGGAGAATGATTTTTCCAGAATACAAAGCAAATATAATGTTTTTACCATAAAAGTAAACTAGTAATTTCTACCCATCATTAATATTCTCCAAACAGAGCCGGGCAATGGTGGTGCACACCTTTAATCATCCCAGCACTTGGGAGGCAGAGGCAGGCGGATTTCTGAGTTCCAGGCCAGCCTAGTCTACAGAGTGAGTTCCAGGACAGCCAGGGCTATACAGAGAAACCCTGTCTCGGGAAAACAAACAAACAAACAAAGAAACAAAATTCTCCAAACAGAAGCAAGGAAACAGGAAACAGGGTACCATAGACAACAGGAGGCACACAGAACAAGGGGAGAACATGGGGAAAGGAATGGCTTTCCTACTCTTACATGTTATACATTAATAAATAATAATAATATACAATGATATGTGAAGTGGAAGCTTAAGGGTTCTTTGGAAAGTCAGTTGTGTTGGATGGTGTTTTGCTGGGGCAGACACTTGAAGGAGTTCTCCTGAGTCTGACACAGGTGAAAGGATGTTTCACTAAGAGAGACTCGTGAAGGAACGTTTCACTGAAGCTGGCACAGGTGAAAGGATATTCTGCTAAAGCAAGCATGTGAAAGGACACGTGATGAAGGATTCTTTGCTAACAGCACATATGTATTGGTCTGCCTTACACTGCATAGTTGAGCTCCATTTGTCAGGACTCCATAGAGGGAAACACACCAAAAAAACCTTCTAGTGGTGTGCTGTGGCTTCTTGCCGCTTCCACAGACTCCGGGTGATTGGCAGAGTGACGTCAGCTGATACAGACTCTTGTGGAGTTTTGCTAAGGCCGGTGGAGGACACAGGGTGTTTGGAGGGAGTATAAATAGGAGTCAATGGACAGTGACAGAGGCTGGGCTTGCTGGTAGAGCTCTGCAATGCTTCTTGGTCCCACATCTTTGCTGATCTTCCCTTTGTCAAAAGAGGCACCACAGAGAAATTCTCCTGGCATCCCTGCTGGTCCTGGCCTCTCCTGCTGACTTGTGCGGATTTGGCTGAGGCCTGGCTGTCTCTGCTAGGTCTGCTGCTATCCCGATACTACTGAACTGGACTGCTGGTGTATCCATGAAGTGTTTGCGAGCAGATGGATCTGCTGCTGCTAACCTGTGAACTGAACTGCTGATTTCCAGGCAACACAGGCAGGAATTGCTCCAAAGAATCATTTCTAGACAGGTCCACTTTCCCCGTTTCCTTTCTTTTCCATTTCCTCTCGTGGGCTACAAGGGAGTTTAAAACACTTAAGAACCATCATTAAAAGTAGGTATTGAATGAATTAAAGTTACAGATATGTGTTGTTATATATTAATATTTCCTGTTGTTTTTATCTTATTTTAGAAGAGGGTTTGACTATGTAGCTCCAGCTGGTGTGGAACTCACAGAAATCCACCTGCCTCTGCCTCTGGAGAACTGGGACTAAAGGTATGTACTATCATATCTAGACTGCTTATCTCTGGGTGTGTGCATGGGGGGCTCACCCAACATGTGTACAGGTCTTGTTGGAAGTTCCAGGGAAGAGGGCATTGAATCCCCTGCAGCTGGAGTTTTAGGGAGTCGTAAGCCACCTGTACGTGTTGACAACTAAACTCTGATCCTTTGGAAGAATGGTAAACACTCTTAACATTGAGCCTGCTCTCAACCCCAAGTTTGTTTTGTTTTGTTTTCAAGATAGGGTTTCTCCGTGTAGCCCTGGCTATCCTGGAACTCACTCTGTAGACCAGGCTGGCCTTGAACTAAAAAAATCCACCTGCCTCTGCCTCCCAAGTGCTGGGATTAAAGGTGTGCACCACCACTGCCCGGCTAGCCCCAAGTTTTATAACTTCAAAAAAACTTCTTTAAAGATTTGTTTATTTTATATGTATGAGTTCTGGAGGATTCTTGGACAACTGCTGATCTTTAGTCTATATTGGAATCTTGAAGAAGTTGATTTTAATACCAGAGAAAGATGCTTCAGCAACAGGGCAGATGAACTTGCCAGGGAGAGTGAGAGCAAGCAGGCAAATAGCAGTTTTCTTCTTCCGTGTCCTTTTATCTGAGCTGCTACCAGAAAGTGCCGCCCGATTTGAAGGTAGGATTTCCTGCTTCAAACAATCTGACTGAGAAAGTCCCTCGAAGGAGTGCTGAGTGGCTTGCATTGGAGTTGATTCCAGATGTGGTCAGGTTGACAGAATGGATGTAATAAGGGCTGCTGGGAGCGGCCACCCTTCTACAATTCCAGTGTGCAGCAGGCAGAGACAGGGGATCTCCAGAACAAGCCGACTAGTTGGACTAGCTGAACAGGAGCCCTGGGTTCAGTGGGAGGTTCTGTCTTAACACACGAGGTAGAGAAAGACACCAAATGTGGACCTCAGGCTTCCATCAGCATGAAAAAAACACACTGTGAACACACATATATGCAGGTATACACCACACACATACAACTAAGACTGGGGCTCTAACTCTAACACAGAGTACCTTTGTAGCATCCATGGGGCTCTGGGTCAGATTCCCAGCATTGAAAAAAGAAGATAATAGGTAAATGAAACGGAAAAGTTTCAGTCGTCTACAGAAAGGCTGCAAAAGGAAGCATAGACATGAAGAACGTGGACAAAATCCAAACACAAGTAATACAACAAACGGTAAACCAAAGCCCTAGCACATCACTAATTACATTAAATACAAGTGATTTAAACGTGTCAGTTAAAAAACAGAGACTGGGCAGTGGTGGTACTCTGCCTTTAATCCCAATACTGGGGAGCAGAGGCAGGTGGATCTCTGCGAGTTCAAGGCCAGCCTATTCCACTGAGCTAGTTCTGGACAGCCACGGCCACAAAGAAGAACCCTGTCTCAGGGAAAAAACAAAACAAAACAAAACAATAGAGACCAAAAAATTCTTTCTTACTTCAAGAAGGAAATCAAGGCACAGTCACAATCAAAGCGAAGCGAGTTCCAGCCGTGCAATATCAAGGATACACTCACTGTCTTTTGGGCTCCTCCAAAGGGTTTGAGTCACTTCCCCAGCTCTGCCCTCTGCAGCACACACAGCTTGTCCACTAGGCTCTGGCTGGCTCCACTCCACAGCTGATGCTGTTCTTGGTGGCCATCCCATGGTATTGGCATCTCCAAAACTGCTGGGGTCTTCTGGGTGACCCAATCAACTGGGCTGCACTTTCACCAATATCCTCTCTCAGGCTCTCTTCCTGACGCCAAGCCTCAACATCTTTGCATGTTGAGGCTTCGCATCTTCAGTCCTGGCCGTCAACTGCCACTGAAGCTGCACATGCACCAGTGGCCTCTTCTGGCCTCTCACAGTGCCAAGCCTCAGCTGTTCTTCATGATCCCTTCAGGCCTTCAAAACCAGCACCACCTGGGTGACTCGTACACATTACCAAGCCAGGCTGACATCACAAGGTACAATTGTGGCTGCCACTGGAACACAGATTCTCTGTGCTCTCAGGAAACACTTCCCAGAAAATTTCATTTCAGTGATTCCGAGCTCTTCTGAATCATCACTAATTTCTTAGCTCCAGCTAACCAGCATCATTTGTCTCAGAAACATAAAGGTTTCACTTCAGTCGTTCTGGTCCTTGTTAATCACAGCTGACTACTCTTCAGCTCCAACTAACCAAAACCGCAGAATTTTAAATCAAAATAGCAAACAACTCTGACAGAGCCTTTAATCTTCCCTCTGAAACTTCATGAGCCAGGCCTCCATCCTCCACCTTGCCCCCAACACTCTTATCTTCCAAGCTCCCACAGAACATGCCCCTGAGCAAGCTCTCAACACTCAATGCCACCAGCCCAAGGATAACACTACCTACAACAGGCTAGGCCCTCCAACATTTGCTACTAATTAAGAGAATACCTTACAGCTGGATCTCATGGACACCTTTTTCCGAACTGAGGCACCTTCCTCACCTGATTCTAGCTTGTGTCAGGTTGACAAACAAAACTAGCCAGTACAGTGGCAAATGTGGGTCAGGTGATCAAGGCCAACCTCAACTTTATAATGAGTTTGAGGGTAGCCTGAACTACATCAAACTCTGTCACAAACAAACAAACAAACAAACAAACAAAAGAACCAAACCAACAGCTTCCCCCCAACCCCAGGCAACCCCCACAACAAGGATCATCATTTTATTTACATTTTTTTGCGGTTTTTTGAGACAGAGTCTATGTAGTCTAAGGTGTCCTGGGATTTCCTGTCTAGTCCAGGCTGGCATTTAAATCACAGTACTCCATCTCCACCGGCCTACAGCATGCTGAAATCCTAGGCACATGCTGTCATGCTTCCCTTAGGATTGGAGATCTAAATGTAAAATCTAAAATTATGAAATCTGTGAAATAAATAGAATAAAAAATAAATAAAGAAAGAAAGAAAGAAAGAGAGAAAGGAAGAAAAAGAAGGAAATGCATTTTCTAGACTGGCTTCAAAAGGAAAAGTAAATAATGTGCCCCTTATAAAAATTTAAATGGTTTTGTTTTATAAGAGTATCTATTGAGCTGGGAGGTGGGTCAGTGGTACTCCATTCCCTGAGTTTGGTTTCTTGCACAGAAATGATGGGAGGGAGGGAGGGAGGGAGGGAGGGAGAGAGGAGGGAAATGGAAGGGAAGGGAAGGATGTAGCTGAGAGACCTCAGTGGTTAACAGCTCTTGTTACAGGCTGGTGAGATGGCTCAACGGGGAAGAGCACTGACTGCTCTTCAGACCCTCAGCAGACCCTTCTTCTTCAGAAGGTCCTGAGTTCAAATCCCAGCAACCACATGGTGGCTCACAACCATCTGTAATGAGATCTGACGCCCTCTTCTGGTGCATCTGAAGACAGCTACAGTGTACTTACATATAATAAATAAATAAATCTTTAGAAGAAAAAAAAAAAAGAGCTCTTGTTACTTCTCCAGAGGACCTGAATTTGGCTCTCACCCTCGATGAGTGACTCACAACCACCTATAACTCCAACTCCAAGGGATCCAACACCCTCTTCTGGCCTCACACACATGTGCCATTCACTTACAAGCACACGGGCACACACAAGGAAAAAAATAGCAAATCTTTTAAAAACAAAACAAAACAAGACAAGACAAGACAGGGGGGGTGGAGAGAGGTCTCAACAGTTAAAAGCACTGACTGCTCTTCCAGAAGGCCTGAGTTCAATTCCCAGCAACCCCATGGAGACACAACTATCTGTAATGGGATTTGAGGCCCTCTTCTGGGAGTGTGTGAAGACAGATCACTCATATATATAAAACAAAACAAAATACACACAGAAAAACTAAGGTCTGGGCTACACAGTAAGTTCAAGGCCAGCCTGGGTAACTTATCGAGAGCCTATCTTGAAATAGAAAGTAAAAAATAAGGCTGGGATGTAGCTCAGTGATAGAACACTTGCCTACCATCTGAGAGGCCCTGGGTTCAATCACCATTAACAAAAGTTACTGAGTGAGAAACTGCTGAGCATTACACTCTTTATGATTCCAGCCGTGAAACCTACCAGCTGTTGAAATGGGGAACATCAAGATGTCCCCCAGGGTTACAGAGGAAGGAAGGGAAGTGGGTATGACTAGAGAAGGGAAGGGGGCAGAGGGACACCTTTGCAGATATAAAAACTCCCTATGGTGGCTTCAAGTTGCTACTTTCCTGTACTGTGGCTTTTCAAGGTAGGAAATACCAGGGACTCAGATTGTCTCTGTGTTAAACCATCCACCTGCATGTGGATCTACAAACAGCCTTATAAGTGTAAATTCAAAAATTAGGTAGAAATTTGGGTATAGTGTCACTTGGGAGGTAGAAGAAGGCAGGTCACTGTGAGTTCAAGGCCAACCTGGTCTATACAGCCAGTTCCAGGACTGCTGGAGAAATCCTGTGTTTAAAAAAAGGAGGAGGGAGAGGAGGAGGAGGAGGAGGAGGAGGAGGAGGAGGAGGAGGAGGAGGAGGAGGAGGAGAAGGAGGAGAAGGGAAGAGGAAGGGAAGGAGGAGGAAGAGAGGGAGGGAAGGAGAGAAGGAAGGAAGGAAAGAAGGAAGGAAGGAGGGAAGGAAGGAAGGAGGGAGGGAAGGAAGGAAGAAAAATATAAAAATAAAGAAAGAAGATAGGGAATTAGATAGTACAGTGGGTAGAGGTTAGATATTGGGTAAAAATTTTGAAAGAGAATGAAATTTAGGAATCTCATTTAGAGATGATGCTTCTTAATTTCATTATATTATTGTGATTAATTTTGCAGCTCAGGGGATTGAACCTAGAGAAGGTTCTTTCCTTCCTTCTTTCCTTCCTTCCTTCCTTCCTTCCTTCCTTCCCCCTCACTTTCTCTCTCTTGCTTGCTTGCCTTCTTGCTTGGTTTCTTGCTTGCTTTCTCTTCCTTCCTTCCTTCCTTCCTTTCTTTCTTTCTTTCTTTCTTTCTTTCTTTCTTTCTTTCTTTCTTTCTTTCTCTCTTTCTTCCTTTCTCTCTTTCTTCCTTTCTCTCTTTCTTCCTTTCTCTCTTTCTTCCTTTCTCTCTTTCTTCCTTTCTCTTTTTCTTCCTTTCTTACAAGTAGGATCTCACTAAGTCTGGGCTTGAACTCATCAGCTTCCTGCCTCAGCCTGGGATTATAGACAAGTAGCACTGGGCCAGGCTAAGAGGCTTCTTTATTGTTGAAACTCATTTTTTTTTCTTCGTGGCCATACAACTTCTCTAACTGTGTCCCAGGATGAAAGCACTGCACTGTGAGGGCTTGAGAGCTGAGGACTTTATGAGCTGCTATTTGAAGTAAAGCAGAGGGTCAAGTTTGGAAGATGCATGGGAAGGTCATGAGGTCATGGGAAGATCAGGAGGTTCAGCTTAGCCTCCAGGAAGGAGAGAGCCATCTCCTGTCCTGTAGCCCTGTGGCTTCCACTTAACACATTTTAATGACAAACCTGGGACATTTTAAGGGGACAGAAAATGGCTCCTCTAGTTTGTTGGACAAGGCTGAGTCTCAAGTGTTCCAGCAGAGGGGGTGGGAAGGTAGGTTGGGAGGGTATGGGGCAGGGGATATATATATACATGGGTACTGGGTTCTTGATTCCTTCACGCACTAGGCTGATCCCTCACAGACAGGGGTTACACTTGGGCATTCTCATTTCTCAGGATTTCAGTCAATTAGGTACAGCCTTTTGCTTTGTATTTATGGCCTAACGTAGGGGTTCTCACTCAGATGTCAGCATTTGACAGAAGAACCTGGAGAAATGTTAAACAGATTTCTGTCTGAAACTCCCACAAGTTCTTGATTTCACCAGTCTAGAGTCGGGGATGGAACTTACTTCATGATCACACTCAAACTTCTGGTTGAGAGACCATGCTTTTGAATCTACTGATGTATGTACAGATGTAGCCAGTTATGGTGGCAAAAGGAAGCCCAGGGTCCAGAAGATAGAGGCAGAAGGATTGCCACAAGTTCAAGAACAGCCTGGGCTACGTAACAAGCATTGTGGAGCTGAGACAGATCCTAAGGCCTAATAGCCTAATGTAGTCTAAATTGTAGAGCTCCTTATCTCAAAATACAAGCTGGAGAACTACCTATCTGGAAGACACCCAATATCAGACTTTGGCCTCTATTTGGGCAAGCATGAATACACCACACACACACACACACACACACACACACACACACACGACCTAGTCTCAAAATATCAAGTACATAAATGAAAGTAAACGAAAGCGTGATGTAAATAAAAGATAAAAAGGGGGAAATAGGTGAGTGCAGCTGAGTGTGCGACTGGGGAAGTGGAGCAGGTACTGGGCAGGCCTGAATGTCTAACAGGGTATTGACTCTTGAAGTTGGGAGGTGAGGTTCAAAGACCGGGAGTTGATACAGGGTTCAGCCTCCAGCAGATGCGAGGCAACGTGGTTTTGAGTTTTGGAGCTCAGGGAAGAGCTGGTGCGACTGAGGTGGGTACTAGAAGTGTGCAGAGGGCTAGGTTGCCAGGCGGAAACTTCTGTCCTAGTAATAAGACATTGGCGGGACTCTGGGACTGGGCGGATCTCCCGGGTGAGGCGTGGCTCCGAGAAGGGGCGTGACACGACGCCAGGGATGGGCGGGGGCGTGGCGGTGGGGCGTGGCGTGGCGCCAGGGCGGCGCGGGGCGTGGCCTCGAGGGGCGTGGCGTCGCGACTCGGCAGAACCGGCTACCTCCCGAGTCTCCGCTGGATCCGGAGCTGGCGGCTGCGCTTCTCTCTAGTCTACAACCGGAGCCGCGCGCTGCCATCCTACCTTCCCCGCCGGGCCGCGCCGAGACGCTGGCATGAGCCCGCCCCGCGTCCCGCGGAGCCAGCGCCCCGGCCCCGGCCTCAGCGCCTAGGTAAATAGGGGAGTACGAAGCGGGGAGGAGGGGGGGGGGTGTCCCTAGGCCTCACCGAGCCGTGAGACTCCCGCAACTCTCCGCCTGGGTCGACCTTGGTTACCTCTGGAACCTGCGGGCTCTCCCAGACATGGGAGCGTCCTACTTTAAGGGAGGAGGACTCAGACGCGCCTCTAGAAGCCAGCGGGACCCAGAAACTCCCTGAACCGTCCTCACCCAGCTCCCAGCTGTAGGAAGCGCAGGTCTGAGTCCTACCACACCTGCATTCCCTACATATCCCATCAGAGAAACCCAGATCTCCGGCTCCCTGAGCCTCTTCCCGGAAGCAGCCTTCCTCGCCTTCCTGCTCCCCAAATTCCAAGAGACACTTTCCTTCTTCTGCCTACTGACCTGCAAGTGGCTTTCCTATTTATTGCAGTCCTCCGGGCCATCAGCCTCCTGGCCTTAAAACCTTTCTCCTCTGGCTCTGGGAGTCTGTACACCTTCTTTTGGAGACAACTAACTGATATCTGTCACAGCAAAAGAACCGGAGCGGACCATTGGGCAGTCCGGGGTTCTGTGCAATCTGCCTTCTTGGAGCAGTGGGAGCAGAACAGTTGCCAGGCACTTACATGGAGGGCTGGGGTGGAGGGCTTTGATAAGACAGAGCAGCCAGGGGCCGGGTGTCAGCACCAGCACATTCCAGCAGCCGCCAGGGGCTGTGCTTCCTGCATAATCTTTGCTGGCCCTTTTCAGAGAAATGCGGGCTACTCCGTAGGCTTCCCAGGTAGGTCCCAGGAACTGTGTCCCTCTCGCTCTGCTGCTTGTCTCTGTGCCTGGGTGCTGGGTATTCCTGGGCAGGGCAAGAGGCTGGATGTGACCTCATCCAACAACCCCGGCCAAGGTGGGGCCCCTAGCCAGGCTCAGACACAGTGTCAGCAGCAGCACAAGTCCCCTGAGGCAGCTTTGAACCAAATTGTGGATCATGGACCGGGCTGGTTCTCCTGGACTTTGCTGGTCTTGCCAATTGGCACCGAGATGTGGAGAAGTGGGAGCCTTCTGCTGCTCACACCCTCTGGAAGCAGAGCTGATAATGGTGGTGACGAGGGAAAGGATGGGGGACAATCCTAGATATAATTAGTGTCCCTCCCTAGATTGGGCACCCACTCTGTCCTTTATTAGTGTCCTGGTCACTGGGATGGAGCTATAGCTAGATAGAAGGGGCTTGGGAGCTTCATTGTAAGTGTCCCTACATGGCCAAGTGACGGATGAAGGAACCTGCACATCAAATCTTATAGTGACATGTGACAGACTGAAACACTGGATGTTGAGAGGCAGCTAATTAGTAAGGCCAGGGTGTCAGGAAGGCCTAAAGGAGGAGGCAGACTTTCAGCGGAGATCCAAGTGAGGCCGTGGAATATACTTGAGACCATGGGGGAAATGTAGTTAAGAGGCAGGAAAAAGCAAGCGCAGTGAACTTTCCTGAGAAGACTTTTATGTACTGAGAGGTGGCAGGGTACCAGGGGAGAACAGAGAGCAGTGGTGTGACGCATTGGACCACGTTCCTGGAGACCATGAGTATTCAGATGTCCTGACTCCTCATGTTCCTTTGCCTAATTCACTACTCGTAGTTCTCCTTGGACCAGACCTTCTGGGGATTAGGGATCTGGGGAAGTGCCCCCTACTGGTCCCAGTTAGCAACCACACAGGAATGGGACAGCTGGTAGATATGGAGGAGAGTTCTCCATGCAGGAGACAACCCACCTGCAATCAAATCTCTTCTGTGAAGTGAAAACAGAGGTCGGTGAGATAGTGTCCTGGTAGGGCTGATTTGCAGCCCTGAGAAGATCAGATCTGTCAAGGGTGGGGCAGCCTGGCCAGGCAGGCAGGACTCAGGCTCAAGCCACTGGCAGAGTCTAAGCCAACGGTGTTTGTTTTAGAGCCAAGGCCTCCAGGCAGGATTCTGGGAGGGAGCATTTAGTACAGCCTATGGGGCAGGTGGGTAGGGAGGGCCCCAGAACACCTCCTGCATTCTCTCTCCATGATGCTGCCCTTGCTGGGGAGGGCAGCAGTGCGTTGTCCAGCCTGGCTATTTGTGGTAGCCTGGGCTAGGGCAGCTACTATCCCTCTAGGAATAGCCAGCCACATTGATACTAGGGCAGAGGAGAGGTGGGTGGAAGGCTTAACCCTCGAACCATGAGAATGGCTACTGAAAACCCACATCGCCCATTTTGTATACAGTACTCAAAGCTGAGGGTGCCACACATTTGGAGGGATTTGCCCCTCTGTGGGCCTGTGAGAGGCTAGTAGTGGCCATGAATGGGTAGGGGCTTTTGTACTGCACTTATTGGCTGTTGAGCCTTGGAGGGGGACCTCGGGGCAGATTGGAGACTACCTTTTTTTGTTTGTTTGTTTTAAATCTTGTACTCAGACTTAGCAGGGGGAGCCAGTGGGCATGGATCCCTCTCTTGATGCTCTCTTTCTAACCCTCTTTGCACTCCATTTTGGGAATGGGTCAGTATTCGTGTCTACAACTTAACTGGGGACTGAATGAGACCAGAGGCCAGAGAAGGCAGGTCTTGGGCTCCCCCATACATGTTACTTTTCAGTGGTTTTAGTGTTGGGTGTTCTTTGGACAAACACAGCAGAAGCTCTGAGACCTTAGTGGCCCATGGGTTGTACAGAGGAGATGGCTGATGGAGCCAGTAAGAAGGAGTCTGCATTGGGTTTATGGAGACTGGTTTGTAATGGGCTTGTGGCCTGGACTGGACAGGAAGGTCTGGAGCATGTAGCTTCCTCCTGGCTTTACTTCCTCATTTAAAGTAGAAAGACTGGCCTTGAACTTTTATCCCCATCCCCAGTGTTGGGATTATATCACTACATTATACCTGTATCCTTTAGAGAAAAAAACAATACCCCCCCCCCAAAAAAAGAAAAAAAACTATGAAAACCAAGTGACTACACAGCATGCTAGAGCTGTATTCCTTGATGTCTGGGCCACCTTAGAAGAGCACAGGGCCTGGTGACTTCTTGGGGGCAGGTTGGGAAACTGGCCTTCAGTGCTGGGGACAGCCAGCTTTCTAGTCATCTTAGGAGGGAGCTCCATGGAGCCAGTACTTGTCCTGGGGACAAGACAGCCCCAGAGGCAGGTGGTGGAGACAGAGCTAGGAAAGTTGACCCCTCCCTGGCTGCCAGAGCTCAGGTGTGACAGGGCTGTTGATGATTAGACCTGGGAGAGGCAGGCACTTGCTGTGGGGGCATCCTGGATGTAGGAGCTGGGATAGAGGATGTGAAGGGATAAGGGGACTGTCACTATACAGAAGAGAGAGGTAACCCCTCTGCCCCACCTCTTGTTTGCCTGTGCCCAATGGAGTCCCATCTGTTCCTTGTTAGGGACTCAATAGACAGGCCTCTAGGAGATTAATTAATACCAAGCTGCTGGCAGACTGAGATGCATGCCTGCCCTAGGGCCCCATTCTGGCAGCACAGATGGCCAGCTGACCCCAGAAATGCTACTGCATTGCCACCCAGTGATCCTGGAGATGTGGGGAGCCTTGTGGGGAGTACAACCCTGACTACCTGGCTTCATGGCAGAGAAAGTTTAGGTGGTGGCAGGAAGCCAAAAGGGGCTACAGGACAGTATTCCACACAGGGAACTTCTCATTCATCTTTGGTTGGGTCCTGGGCTTGCTGTGTGACCTAAGCCTAGTGGCTTACTCTCTCTGGGCTATTTTCTTTTCCAGTATATAAAATGAAGGTGTTAGATTGAGCCATGGCTGAGATTGCCTGGGTCTGTGTTAATAGAGCCCAATTCTCCCCCTGCTATTCCCAATTTTCCTGACTTGCTTAGGCTATATCCCATGCCCTGGGTCACCCTCCTAATAATTAATGCCTGCCCATGCTCAGAACATACCTCTGCTTGGCTTGGCCAGACCAAGTGTCCTGTTGGGACCCTGTCCCCACCCTCAGGCTGGCCTACTCCTTCCAGCTCCAAGGCCAGGGTAAATGTCTACTTTCTCAGAGGCCACAGCCCACAGTCCCACACACTCCCCAGACTTATCCACGGCCCCACCCCTTGGACTCTGCCCTCCTGCCCAGGAAACGCCAATACCCAGAAGAGCTGCCCAAGAGTCCAGGGGCCAGGAGCAGGGTCTGAATGACTTGAGCTGGTGACTCATAGCCTCATCAGGCTGGAGAGAACCAGGTATAGTGTAGTGGGCTAGAAGTGTAGGCTTTTGTAAATACAGAACCCTGGGCCATTTCCTGACCCCCCCACCATTTCCTGGAAGTACTTGGGGGGGGGGGATGCGCTCTGGCAAGTTGCTCTAAGTCTGCCCTGAAGTTGTAAGAGGCTGGCCAGGTGCCACCAAGCTGAGGGGCCCGGCTCCTCCAAAGCCTGCCTCCCTTCCTTCCCCTCTTTTTGCCTTCACCTCCAAAGCAAGCAGAACGGGAGCCAGCCATCCCAGGAAGGGGTTAACTGCCAGCCCCGGCCGTGAGGGAGGGGACTGGGCTGGACCATTTTTCTGCTCTGCCTCCACCTCGCTTTTCCTGAATGGTTCTGCCGTCCTGGGGTGGGGAGGAAGGGAAGGAGGAAGGGCGGGCAGGCAGAGGGAGGGAGGAGTGTGGGAAGAGGAAGGAAAAAAAGAACGAGACAGCTAGGGGGAGAGAAAGATGTCACTGGGTCTAATCTCCCTGTCATTTGGGTTTCTGGCAGGAGCTGAGCGAAGAATCTGCTAGAACAATGCTGAGGCGGGGGAGGTGAGGAGTGTCTTAAACAGGTGATCGGGGACACCAAGCCACCTGGGCACCCCTCCCGGACTCAGCCCAGCCGGCACCCCAAAGACAGTGGGGCAACCATGGCGACCAATTTCAACGACATCGTCAAGCAAGGCTATGTGAAGATGAAGAGCAGGAAGCTCGGGGTGAGCCACCCTGGCAGGGGCCCTTGTCAATAAACAGTCCTGAGGATGGGGTCTGGAGGCATGGTGTGTGGGGGCATGCTGCCCGCCAGCACTGGGTACTGTGTGACTGTGGTTTGAGGCTTCTCAACACTGGCTGGCTGGCATGTGGCTAGCCAGCCTCCGTCTACTGCATCTCTCGCCCCAGCTGGGCTGGCTGGCATCCCGGCCACTGGACCAGTCGTGGTAGCTGACAGGCTGGCAGAGGCATCCCCGCTATTGTTGAAGTTGTGGCCACAGCGGCAGAGGCGCTGGCAGCAGCGGAGGTGGCAGCCACAACCCGGTAACAGGAGTGACTGGAGAGTGAGGCTGTCAAGAGTGGAGAGCAGTTTTGGCTCCTGGGCCTCCTCCCCTTGCTCCCCACCCCCTTTCCCCTCCCTCCCTTGCTTTACTCCCCACCTCTCCTGTCCTCTTTTCTTTGAAGTGACCCTCCCCCTTCCCCCCCACCATACACTCCCGTCTCAATGTGTTCAGAGCCTGCACTCGTATTTTAGGTGGTTGCTTTGGGTGCTAAAGAATTGTTTGGGAAGGAGAGTGGCTCGTTGGGAGGTAGGGGTAGGGACATCAGGGGCTGAGGCCAGAGAGGCTGAGGGACTGACACTTCTCCACGTGCGGGTGGCATGGCCCTTGCTCTGGGACAGGCTGTTTTCCTTAGAGTTGTTGGTGGTGGCCCTGAGCTGGGGCTTGGAGTGGCATATAGCCCTCCTCATCACCCCATACTGGTTTCCAGCTGAGGAAAATTCCCCAGAGGCATGAGTAGGGATCTAGGTTCCCTTTGAAGCCTCTGCTCCCATGCCATCCCCTACCTCCACTGAGGGGTTCTTCTCAGCAGGAAAGCAAGCCTTGGTGACAGGTGGTCCCTCCCTGCTACCTTGATTGGTTGGCTTCAAAGCTTCCTGGGCTAGCCTGAGGGTGAGGAGATGCCCAAGGATCACTTGTCTTACTCGGGGCCACCTTGAAGTGGGGTGACTCTTGTTCCTCCTGGCTTTCTGAGGCCCTTCTCGGGCTGTCTTGTGTCCAGACAAGAGCCAGCAGTCCACTGCCTTCAGCTGGACCATCGGTAGATTGAGGCAGGGCTGCTGGGTATGTTCAGTGTCTCACTGGCCCAAGCCTGGTAGAGACTCTGCTCTTTCCAAGACAGAACAAAGAGCAAGGCTCAGGGCAGGCAAAGAGGCCCCAGGAGTAGGGACCTCATTCCTGCCGCCATCCCTTATTCCCATGCTTAGATCCAGCAAGTCCCCAGGGGCCAGCAGAGCTCTGTCCAGGGCAGGGATTACCAGGAAAGCGCTGGCTACGGGGCAGTTCTGTGTGGTCACTGTCAGACCTGTTACAAGAGGATTCCCAAACCTCAAGTAGAGAGGTGGACAGACTGGGGGAAGAACTGGCAGGTGGGGTGTGGCCTGGCCCAGACTGGTATCCACTGTGTCCAGGGAATTCTACTCTCCACAGACCTGAGCTTACTCTGCAGTCCTGTGAGGGGCTAAGCTTTGCAGTTGCCCCAGGCAGTGTCTTATCTCAGTCTCCAGGGATGAGGGGGATATGCTGAGCGGGATGGTGCCCACCCTCCCTTCCTACCTGCCAGGGCCTCCCCGCCTCCCTCAGCAGAGCCAGGCAGAGTGCTTAGGAAGAGCTGATCAAAGACCTGTGAGAACTGAGGAGAGCTCTTGAGTGCATGGCTCCCTGGGGTTGTGTGAGTGTGTATCTGTAACTAGGCAACCAGGGTGTTCAGGGCCCCCAGGCCTCCCATGTTGCTGCCTGCTGGGGTGGGCTGGGGTGCTTGGGCAGCTCCCACCCATTTAGTTTTCTATCCATTCATCCGTCTGTCTGTCCATCATGTCCTCCATATGCATGGCTGTCGGTAATTGCTAGCCAGTATTAGCAAATGGTGTGAAAATATGGTGTACTCGGTCTCTGCTTTAAAAGGGCTCATGTGGACAGAACAGGGCTGAGCTAGGGACAGAGGTGCGGTGCAGACATGCTTCCCAGAGTCCCAGACAGGAGCTGAAAGTGGCCCAGCTCTAGAGACTTCCAGGGATAAGGACTGTCTAGGTTCATCTTGTTCTGTGATCTGCTTGCCAAAGGCCTGGTACACCTTTGGCACCGGTAGAGAAGTAGCTGAGCTAGCTGCCCATCCCTTTGAGACTGTGGCCCTATGGCCACAAAGGTGTGGGATAGACACGTTTCCCAGGGCCCCAAACAGGAGCTACAAGTGACCCAGCTCTAGGGAATTCCAGAGACAGAGACTGTCTAGGTCATTTTGCTCTGTGATCTGCCTGCCAAAGGCCTGGAGCACCTTTGCCATACACAGAGAATGTAGCTGGGCTGGCCAGTGACTATGGCCCCGTGGCCTCCTTCTTGCCCTTCCTCTGCTCAGCCCAGGTCCTCTTGTTTGCACTGACAATGGCACAGGGATGTCTGGGAAAAGGTCTGGCAGGCTTGAAGCCTGCCTGCTGGTGGGAGCTGGTAAATCCAAGAGAGCCTTGAGGTAGGAGGGAGAGGCTCTGCAGGAGGTCAGATGGGCGGTTCTGGAGGAGCTGGGACAGCCTTTCATGGTGTCCGATAGGCCAGTTTGTTTCTGGAGAAGGGTCACCTCTTTAGGAGTTTATGAAGCTCTGGAGAATCTCAGCGGCATAGAGCACAGAGCACTTAGTGGTTGGGACAGGCAAGTTACCACATAGGGAAGGTACTATGCTGTGGAAGCTCTGCTGGCTCATAGCTTTGCCCCCTTAGCCTCTGTGGGCCTCTGGTCCCCATGGGAACCCCCTGTGGCACACTGTTAAGTGCTGAGGGAAATCCTTGAGGGGCAAGAGTGATTCCCCTCATAACCAGAGTCTTGCCTGAGCCCAAAGAGCAGGTCAAGAATGGTGCAGACTGGCTGTGTGCAAGGGACTCAGTGCACTTCTTGTCCCTGGGAGACCCCATGTGTGGCGAGAGTAGTCTATCCTATGGTAATGGGTGTGTCTCTGGAAATCTTGTCTTCACACTAGACCCATTAGGTCCTTCCTACTTGCTCTCTACATAGTCCACTAGTCTCTGAAATGGAGGCAACAATGGGACTGCCTTCAGGAGTGACCCCGACACTGAATTGTGCCAGCACCACACATATGGATAGGAAGCATTCCACAAATGCTCCATTACACAGAGCACTGCAGAACAGCCCGGCAGCGATGATCAGCACCCACCTTGGCCATTTGGGTAGGGCTACCCCTCTGTTGGCTGGTATCCTGTAGCTACCATCCTAAGGTTTTCTCTAAGCTAGGGTCCAGGGAAGGGTGTAGTACTGCTCCCTCAGGGGGCTGGGGTAACTTCAGGGCAGCATTGTTGGTGATCGTGGTCCAGCAACAACCCAGTCATCAACTTCTTGACCCACAGATTTACCGGAGGTGCTGGCTGGTGTTCCGGAAATCTTCCAGCAAGGGGCCCCAGCGGCTGGAGAAGTATCCTGATGAGAAGTCAGTGTGCCTCCGAGGCTGCCCCAAGGTTAGGGGCCTGGGCCCTAGATCCCCCAACCTGTGAGCAAAGATGACTCGCTGAGTCCGGAGGTCTGAGAGTACCTTCCTGGGGAACACAGCTATGGGAGGTAGGGTGAAGTGCCCTGGCCTGGCTAAATCTCTCGGGATGTCCTTCCAGGTGACTGAGATTAGCAACGTCAAGTGTGTCACACGGCTCCCCAAGGAAACCAAGAGGCAGGCAGTGGCCATCATATTCACTGACGACTCCGCTCGCACTTTCACTTGTGACTCAGGTAAGGCCCCGGGACTGTAGGCTCCATTGCTCTCCTCCGGCTGGTCACAGTCAATGGTCCAGGCAGTGGGTACCAGAGCAAGGGCAACTCTTTACAGTAAGAGTGGAAGAACTGTGCCCTTAGTGGAGCAGTCCCAGACAGAGGCGGACAGGCAGACAGCAAGGTCTTCCTGCAAGGTGCAATGAGTCAAGCCAGGGCAGACTGGGTGGGCTGCTGGGGACTCTGAGCTGGCAGAACTGTGAAGTGCTATTTTTCTCTAGAGCTGGAGGCAGAGGAGTGGTACAAGACACTGTCAGTGGAATGTCTGGGATCACGGCTCAATGACATCAGTCTGGGAGAACCTGACCTCTTGGCACCAGGAGTACAGTGTGAACAGACAGGTGAAGCTGGTGCTGGGTCTCAAAGTGGGGATTGGGGGGAGGGGGGAAGGTGGAGCCCTCAGTTAGCTCAGCTGTTATCCACTGCTGTTGCAGATCGTTTCAACGTCTTCCTGTTACCCTGCCCCAACCTGGACGTGTATGGGGAGTGCAAGCTGCAGATCACTCACGAGAACATCTACCTCTGGGACATACACAACCCGCGTGTGAAGCTCGTCTCATGGCCCCTCTGCTCTTTGCGCCGTTATGGCAGAGATGCCACACGCTTTACCTTTGAGGCGGGCAGGTAGTACCCTCTTTCTTACCATCCTGTCTGGCTATGGCGGGTATGGAGACTGCTCTTTGCATGGCGTCAGGCACGACCATTCATCAGCATGGCAACCCAGGGGGGATATAATGCTTCAGCTTTACAGATGAGGAACTCAAGGCCAAAAGAAGTAATTAGCTTACCACAGGCAGGTCAAGCGAAGCTGTGCACCAAAGCCCAGCTTCTTGGCTCAGTCGCTGCCAGCAGTGACCCTTCTTTGTGGCCTTAGTACCAGTTTCCTATAAGAGGGTAAAAAAGCACCTAGCCTGACAGAATGATGGTGTAGCTAGGGAAGGCCCTTGCTGGAACTCCACTGGCCTGCTTAGACTTAAGCTCCACACCACCCTGTGTATCCTTGGCTGAGCGACTAGACTATTTTCCTGGATGGTTTAGGTTCCTCTAAATGAATAGGTCAATTTCTGCGAATCTTTCAAACCGCCACTGGGTATGTGGTTAACTACTGCTCAGCTCATGTGTACTGTGGCCCAAGGCCCCAGACCATGGCCATCCTCGCCCTGAAGACCTTCGTACACCCACAGCTGGCATTTAGAACTTGCATGCAACATACACACAGAGTGGCATTCCTGACGCCTTGCCCTCCTTGCTCCCTATGTCCTTAGGATGTGTGACGCTGGGGAAGGACTCTATACCTTTCAGACACAGGAGGGGGAGCAGATTTACCAGCGGGTTCACAGTGCCACCCTGGCCATCGCTGAGCAGCACAAGCGGGTCCTGCTGGAAATGGAGAAGAACGTGAGGGTGAGGCGGTGGCGGTTGCTCCAGGGCACTGGGAGGTGGGGCAGACATGCTAGCTAAATCTCCCCCAGTGTGCTCACAGGTGAGTCAGGCCGGACCTTGGGCTGGCAGCAGTGTCCCCAGAACTAACAGATGGGACCTCTTCTCTGGGTCACAGCTGCTGAACAAGGGCACTGAGCACTACTCCTATCCCTGCACACCCACGGCCATGCTGCCCCGCAGTGCGTACTGGCACCATATCACAGGGTCTCAGAACATTGCTGAAGCCTCCAGCTATGGTGAGTTGTCATTGGGGCCTGTATCTGCAGGGACTTCCTGGGCAAGGGCCTTTGGTGTTGGATTCAAATTCTGAGCCTGCATTTCTGTCCATAGGTGAAGGGTATGGGGCAGCCCAGGCCAGCTCAGAAACAGACCTCCTGAACAGATTCATCCTGCTTAAGCCAAAGCCCAGCCAGGAGGACAACAGTGAGGCCAAGACCCCTTCCCAGTGACAGCCAGACTGGTGAGAACTCATGATGGCTGGGCGGCCTGTTGGAAGGCTCACTGCCGCCGCCGCTGCTGCCACCGCCCATGGACAGCCTCAAGGATCTGGTGACCAAGAGCCAGAGGAGAGCAAGCTGTCCCTCCTTGACCTCGAGGGTGAGGCTGGACCTCAGCACATGGCTGGCCACACCTCCTGAGCATGAGGGGCTAAGAGCCACCGTGGGACTATACACTGTTAATGGTTTTAATATATATGGCTTATAACATATTCTGTAAAAACGAGGCTTCCCTCTACCCCTCCCCACCAACACATACCCATTTTTAATTCCACGACCAGGCATGGTCAAGGCTGTTTTTCAGTATGAGGGCAGCAGTGCCTGTCCTCAGTGATACAACTCTCCTGCTGCCAAGATGGCTTGAGCTGCCAGGGTCAGAGGAGGGGGACAATCAGACTGGCGCTGTCTGCTGGCTCTTTCTCAGAAGCCCAAGGGCCATGATAGCAGGTAGCTTCTGTCCTCTGGGCACAGTGACTTCACTGTACCATGTGGCAGCCTGGCACTTGGGAGTGTTGAGCAGAGGTGGCATCTGGTTTTTAAATGCACTTTCTGCACTGGCTCCTTCCTGCTCAGCAGGCTGAAGATGTCTTTGGGCGGGGCTCCCATCACCTCAGCAGTAGAGGATGGCTGGGGCCAGCCCGGAGGGAGGGCTGCAGCGGGACTGCTGTGGGGAGCACCTTGCTGCCCCCTTCACTGACCAGGGGTATAGTGCTCCAGCGGGGGGAGTCCCTTGCCCTGGGCCAGCCACTCCAGGCCAGATTCCAAAACTAAGACCTTCCTATCTCCCCACACGGTGCTGAGGCTCCCTGCTGAAATGCAATTAAAGCAATTGATTTTCTAGTGCTGGTATTTATTGACTACCGTGCAGAAGGGCTATCTTTCTATTCACATCAAACCTTTTGTTGCGTGTTTCTGTTTTTTAATACTTTAGGGTTCTAATTTGTGGGAACAGACCTTGTAAATAACCACTGTTCACATGTGTGGCAGAATGATAAGGGGGCCCCTCCCAGGGGGGCCCTAGAGCCAGGGAGGTGGCACAGCCAGTCCAACTCTGACTGTGACCAAGGAAATGACCACCCAGAGGTCAGCTAGTTTGTACAAGAAATGGGCCCAACCCCTTGGGAGGGAGGCAAAACTAGCTCAGTTAGTGGCACGATGACGCATGAAGGAGATTATGTTGTGCTCTTTATTGCCAAAAATAAAAACTTTTAAAAAGACAACTACTGTTGATCAATAAATATTCCTTCTTTTCTGTGCTGGTATGTGCCCCCCCCCACCCCCCCGCTAGGCTACCTGAAAACCACTACAGTAGGGCCATAGATGTTAAATGCCTAATAGAAACTGCCTTGTCTAACACCAGTGGAACCCCTGGTAATCTCTCCAATGACCTTCCAGGACGCAGATTGAGCAAGTGTAGTCCATAGCCCAGAAACCACAAGGGTTCCCAAGGTCTGAAATCCAGTCACCTTGAACTTAAGTCTTCTGCAGCAAGCAAGCTGCGGCTAGTTTATGGTGAGCACGTCACTCTGGATCTCATGGCTTAACTGAGTCTGTAAATCACTCAGCTTCTTCTTTAGCCCTGACAGGGCTGAGAGGACAATGGTTTCAGGTCGCAGTGAGCCACACGACTCCACATTGTAGTAAAACCTGAGAGACAAGAGTGGGGTGAGAGATCTCATGAGGCAGAGCTCGGACTCTGGGCAGACTTCCCTTCCATTCTGTGAGACTTGACTCCATTCCTATGAGGCCCTTGATCTTAGGACAGGACTGACTTCCCTTTCCCTAAAAGCCCTATGTAGAGCGGTCCAGATCCACTTCACAGTTCCAGGAAGCTACAGCTACTTCAACAGGGCATTGCTGTAAAAACCCTAAAATGACTCTGTATGTGCATTTCTACACTAGAGACAGCAGGAGAAGCCAAACATGATGCTGGCAACAGCCCTCAGCAGCAGGGGAGGGCTGTGGTCAGTCTCCATCTGGCTTGAGCCTAAACAGGAAGGCCAGAAAACAGCATGGGGCAATAAGAAGGCCCCTTTCCTCAAAGAAGACCAGCTCAAGACGTGTAGTTTGGCAGTTAGCTCTCCTGTCACAGGGTGAGGGATAAGGATGGGAGTGGGGGGTGGGGGTAGGGGTGGTGAGCTTGGGTGTGTGTCTGCCTAATAGCCTCCCACACCTATATTTATAATTACAGTCCCAAACAGGACTGGGGTCTTACCTCTCTGGCTTGCCGTTGGGGTCGTAGGGAGCCTGTGACTCATCCTCATCCAGCTCGGAATACTCACTCTTTGGCCTGAGGGCAAGCACAGTGAAGCACAAGTTAGCAAGGCTCTCAGAGCACCTACCTACCAATCTCTCACTATAGCCATTGCAACTTCCCCTTCCCCCGCAGAACATACCATTCCTCAGGCTTAGGATACACTGTATGCCTAAGTGCATTGTCTGGATCGTATTCAAAAGCTACCCCTGCAGTAGGGTTCCACTTGGCATGTTCCTTGCCAAAGCCCTTCTTGGCATAAGCTCGAAGTCTCAGCTCCTGCCCCTTCCTCAGCTTGACAATAAGGATGTCTGCAGGGAGAGGTTAGAGTGAGCCAGGAGCTAAAAGAGGTGAGTTCTCCAACTTGTGACCTGCAATACCGCATGAGGACAATCTACATCTTGACAAAAGGTTCCAAAGATGAATAAAAGAGACCAGGCAACTCAAAGGGGTACATCTGACCTCTACATCTTCAGATCACTAGCTTGATTGCCCCACCCCCTTAAACATCTTGCCCCACCCCCTTACTATCCTGCCCCACCCCCTTACTATCCTGCCCCACCCCCTTACTATCCTGCCCCACCCCCTTACCATCCTGCTCCACATAATCATTAGGGTCGTTATCCCGGTTCCGGGATGTCACCTGTAGGAAGTCCAAACAAACATGCATGAGCCTCTCATCTCTCAGTCACCTCTGGCAACTGTCTCAGCAAAAGCAGCCTATAATCTGTCAATCCAGGGAAAGGATTGAGGAGAAGGAGATGGCAGAGTTGTCCAAAGAGCCCAGGGGCCTTTAAAGGGGTCTCTAAACAACATAGGCCACATGTCACCAATACTGCTCTGTTCAGAAACTCAGGACCAGAACATCTAGGTGGCGGTTAATGTAGATGGTCACAGGGTAGGTTAGCATCTATCTCATAAAGATCCATTCCAACCTGTCCCACTTGGAGCCAGGGAGAGAAGAGCAAAGGCACTAACCGGAATAACCCGGGGGCTGTTGGAGATGAGATCTCGGGAGGTAACATGGCGCGTCTGGTCTTCATTGCACCTCACGTCGAGAGTGAACTCCACAGAACACTCAGGGCAGAACTCTTCACATGTGCAGTCCTGAGACAGGAAGGGCAGTTGGAATGAGGAGACTGGACTCTGCTTCTCCTAACTAGTTCTTTCCAGTTTCTTCTTGGTGAAAAATGGGTGACCAGAGTCCCAGCCCTTCTTGAATGTGACTTCGGGTTCACCTCACTTGTATAGCCCGCAATTACACTCCCTTTCCACGCCCACTGCTACAGGTGACCACTAGGGGGCATACTGCTAATACAGCAGTGCCTAGAGAGGATGTCTCAGAGGACCAAGGTAGGTATGGGACTAGATAGTCCTGTCTATGCAGACCAGCTTGGAAGTTACTGAAAATACAAACAAGGGAAGAACAGGAAAACAAATAAACAAACAAGCAAATCACCCCCAAAAACCAAAACACCGTTCAAGTTTTGGATTATTTGGGGAGGGGGGCTGGCGCTCATGTAGCCCAGGATGGCCTGGAATTTAGTATGTATATGAAACTTAAATTACTGATGCTCCTGTTGCTACTACTCCCCATGCGATAGAATTATGGGCATGTGTCACAACATCTGGCTAATCTTTACTTCAAAATCTCTTAAAGAAAATTTTACCCATATACAAAACAGAGGACAGATTGCCACCTGTCATAGGCCCACCTTCTAGCTTTCTGAATTACCAACATTTGCCTTTCTTTTCGGGTGTTTTGTGTGCTCGGAGACAGGGTATCTCACACTAGGTAAACCCCATAAATGGTGAGATACAGGCATCTAGTCATAGAGGATTACAGCACACTGACTGTATGTAGAAGAGAAGGGTCAGGGCACTTGAAGCTTATTTTCTAAAAGGTTAGGGAAGAATAAGGCAAATGTAGTAAAACATTAACATCTGGTAACTACAGAGAAAAAAATAAAATAAATGGGTGTTAATTAATGTTTCTCAGACAGGTGAGGGGACACACGCCTTTAATAACCACAGCACGAAAGAGGCAGAGCAGGCAGATTTCAGTTCAAGGCCAGCCAGAGGTACACAGTGAGACTCTCTACTAAAACAAAACCGTTAAGATTAAATGGATGGGAGGGTGGTGGGAGGCTGGAGACAAGCTCAGCTCTTAAAAGGACCTCCTGCTCAGTTCCTAGAACCTAAGTCCAGTAGCTCACAACTGCCTGTAACTAGTTCCAGGGCTCTGATGCCTTATTTTGACCTTAGCCCACCTGCATATGCTCAGAGACAGACATAAAAGTGGGTGTGTTCCCCCACTTTTTTTGTTGTTTTGAGACAGGGTTTCTCTGTACATTCCCCGCTGTCCTGGAACTCACAGATCCACCTGCGTCTGCCTCCCAAGCTCTGGGGTCAAAAGTGTGCCCACCACAGCCGCCCACACTGATGATGCCTGGATGTGCTGAGAGCAATCTGAAGCTCCATCAGAACCAAGGACTGCACTATTAAGACATCATTGCCATGATGAGTACGCCACACTCAACTGGAAGGGAGACACCAGAAAGATTCCAGGGAGGACTAGTCCTCTGCCCCCTCCTTGTACCTCCAGTCTACCCACCAAAACACATACCCGGGAGTACTGCAGCTTGTCCACAATGTCATCACTAGTGAGGGGGATTAAACCTGCAAGACACAGAAACGTGCTCTGCAGAACTGCCAGCAGCTGACCCATCACAAGAGCCTCCAGTAGGTCCCACAGGCTGGGGACAGGGAGCATCCCACTCTGATCCCTCCCACCTCAGCACCAGCACTCACCAAGCCTGTGCGCAATGAATTCATCATGAAGGACGGAGGAGTTAGCATCAATCTGAACCCAGTCAATAGCTGGAAAAAGCAGCAACAAAACAGGATGAGAGAGGACTAGCCACCAGATTAGCTTACTGTCTCCACTCTGCCCAGCACTCAGGAGGCAGAGACAAGCCTGGTCTACAAAGTGAGCTCCAGGACAGCCAGGGCTACACAAATAAACATTCTCTCAAAACAACAACAACCAACCAACCAACCAACCAAAACAAACAAACAAAAAAGAAAAAAGAAAAAAGAGAAAGAATCAAGTCAGTGCTTACAAAGTTTAAAGTGTCCAGACCAGGCTGCAAGGGACTCTGACTTCAAAGAGATAGCTCCAGGTTCAGGCATCCCACACTCCATACATAAAACCTTCCTGCCCCAGTGAACTGGGTGTAGGCCTTGCTAGTGACACACACACACACACACACACACACACACACACACACATTTAGAGCATTTAGGGATATTTAGGGAGTTGAATACTTTTCTAAAGATTACTTTAAATCTGCTACCTGTGCCAATACCAAATCCAAGAACAAAAGCTATTTGGGTACCATGAGCTAGAGGGATGGATGGCTCAGAGGTTAAGAGGTTCCTGGCAACCATGTCAGGCAGCTCACAATCCCTGTAACTCCAACTCCAGGGGCATCTGAGACCCCTGGCCACCTCCAGCACCTGCATTCACCTGTAGACACCCCCACACAGAGACACAGTAAAAAAAAAAAAAACAATTTAAAAAATGTAAAGTCAGGGAAAACACCGCTGAGTGCAAAACACCACAAAGTTCATGGTCCACCCCTCATTTAGGATATAACCAGATAGCCCAGTGGAATCGCAGCGCTACCCCATCAATAGATGTTCACTGGACGGCTTCAATAGGGAAAGTGCACTAACAACAGAACCCAACCCTTCTCAGGCATGGTTGGGCATGGAGGACTGTGTGTGGGCAAACACTTCACTTAAACATGGACCTAACCGCCCATAAGCAAACAGCTGCATGTAAACAACGACGTTCAGAAATCAAATGGAGTTGGAGCCCAGTTCTCAAGCAGCTGGCAGAGGCACAAGGAAGAGAGGCCAGAAGAGGATAGGCCCAACCTGCCCTTTCCTGCAGTGCTTCCTCAATCCAAGCAAGGACCAAGCTTCCCAACAACTTACTTCTGGGGCCCATCGAATGCCCCATCTACTTCCCATCATTCCCATCCCCCAACCCCTGGTGGGAATTCCCAGTCTCAAAAAACCTCGTGTGCCTATGTGTGTATGTCTACAAATCCTCCACTCCCTTCTTTTGGCCTCCTTCCTCTCTCTCAGAAGAAACAAACAAAAAGCAAAACACAACTGTTCAGACTCTCCTGAAGACAGGTGTCATATTTTGCCTTGTGTTATGTTTGCCCATTGTCTTGTCTCTACCTGAAAACTTACATTTACACATTGCAGCAGAAATAAGAAATCCATATATAAAAAAAGAGACCAGAATGGACTAAAAAAAACAAAACAAAACCCCAGTGTCTGTCTGTCTGTTTGTTAAAGAAAATCTTTTTTTTTTTCCTTCGAGACAGGGTTTCTCTGTATAGCCCTGGCTGTCCTGGAACTCACTCTGTAGACCAGGCTGGCCTCGAACTCAGAAATCCCGCCTGCCTCTGCCTCTGCCTCCCAAGTGCTGGGATTAAAGGCGTGCACCACCACCGCTCAGCAGAAAATCTTAAATAAAGGGTGAGTTCAGGTCCTGCAAGATGTCCAAGATGGTTTAGCAGGATACTGGTACTTATTTGTTGTCAAGCCTTATCGAGTTCACTCCCTGGGACCCATATGGTGAGAGAAGAGAATCCCTTCCACAAGCTGTACTCTGACCTCCACAGGTGAACTACAGTACTCTGGAGCCCAGAGATATGCACACACATGTAAATAAATGTTTTCAAAAAGACAGGGGGAGAAGACAAGAAAGTATAGCAGGGTACTACTATCTGAAAGGGCCGGAGAGAGCAAGACCACTGTGAGCCGGGCGGTGGTGGCCTTTAATCCCAGCACTTGGGAGGCAGAGGCAGGCGGATTTCTGAGTTCGAGGCCAGCCTGGTCTACAGAGTGAGTTCCAGGACGACCAGGGCTATACAGAGAAACCCTATCTCGAAAAACAAAAAAACAAAACCAAAAACAAACAAACAAAAAGAACACTCTGTGTGCATAACGAAGTCCGTGATTTTGTAAAATTAACATACATATTCAAAAGACATCAGTCGGTAGCGAACACTGACTTAAAAGCAAAAGTGCATCATCTACACTATGTCGGTAATGGCTGTATCACCTGCTAACGACGCCTAGCGTTTACACCTGACGGGTGAGGAGGCTGCAGCCCTCGGCCGTTTAACAGTGCTTAGTCTCGATTTCTGTTGCTCTGGGGTGGAAGAACAGTGTTGGAGAGTCCGCAGCTGAGCAAGGCACGCACTAAGGCGGGCCTAGGCTGCCCCCAGCCCAGCGCGCAGTCCCGCAGTGTTCTCAGCCCCCACCCGGGGCGGAGGCCCGGCGACACGGACTCCCAGGGAGGGTCGCTTACCTATTATGGGCACCTCTGCGATGAAGACCCTCCGAATGGAATTGGCTACCCTACCGGAGGAAAGACGGGTGGCGTGAGCGGCCCCGAAGCCACAGCCCCGGGGTCAGGAGCTCGAGGACCCGGCCGCCCTCCCGCCTATCCCCTCGCCGCCTTACGCCAGGTCCGTGTTCTCGATAATGAACTTGACGTTCTCTTCGGTGAGTTCCGTGATCCGCACGGTGGGCTGGTTGGCGTACGGCATCGCGAACCTCTGCCAGGCTCCTGCGCCAGCCGCACAGCGCGCCTGCGCGGCCACCAGCAGTTTGTCGGCGGGGCACCCGGCGCTTCCGGCTAGACGTGGTCGCAGCGCCACCTGCTGACCGGAGGCCGGAACTCTCCTGGCCCGTGTTTTCTAACCCCACCGCCGCCAAAATGCGCTGGACCTATGCTCTTGAAATCCCCAAGATATACAGCACAGAATTACATGTACGAGGTCATTCATGCCACTGTTATTTATAACTGCTAAAAATAACTCATTAGGCAATGATTGATAGAGACTTGGTTAAATGTACATACGGGACTGGAGATAAGAGCACTGGCTGCTCTTCCGTTAGACTTGGATTGTATTCCCAGCACCTATATGACGCCTAACATCTTTAGCTCCAGTTTCTGAGGAAACTCTCTCCTGCCATCTGAGGACACCAGGTATTCACATGGTGCACAAGCATACATGCAAGCAAAACACCATATACATAAAAATAATTTTTAAAATACATAGGAACACAATGAAACCTTTAAGAAAACCTTTTAAAAATTGTACATCTATACATAAACAAAATGGCTGGGGAGGTGACTCAAGTGTGCAAAACGACTGGCTGATAGGTTATTTCTCTGCCGGTAAAATGATCCAACTCAAGATAGACTAGAATATATTAAAAGGCAGGTTTCACCGGGCAGTGGCAGTGCACGCCTTTAATCCCAGCACTTTGGAGGCAGAGGCAGGCAGATTTCTGAGTTCGAGGCCAGCCTGCTCTACAGAGTGAGTTCCAGGACAGCCAGGGATACACAGAGAACCCTGTCCCGGAAAAAAAAGGCGGGGGGGGGGGGAAGGGCAGGTTTATTGGGAAGCTGCTCTCAGGCAAGTTCACTGGCCCCACGAACAGAGGCAGGGGAGTCGCCATGGGAAGGGCAGAGAGGGAGAAGAGAACGGGCCTGGGGCAGAGGGGAGGGGGAGGGGGAGAGGGAGAGGGAGAGGGAGAGGGAGAGGGAGAGGGAGAGGGAGAGAGAGTAAGAGCAAAATGTCTGAGCTGGAAAGTTCGGGGTGGGGGCAGAGTATGCCAGGTAAGGACTGAAGGAGGCCAGGTCTGCTTTGAGAGGTAAACTACCCTCAGTCCCTTGTCCCAGGGTGCTGAAACCAAGCACTGATGTGTAAGGACACAAGTTCAAATTCTCAGAACAGCTGTGAAGAGCAGGCATGGTAATGCAAGAGTCTGTAATCTTAGTGCTCCTTTGAGTAGGAAGATGGAAGAATCCCCTGCACCAAGAAGCAGACAACAGAAGACCCACACCAGAGCTAATGTCAGAGAGAGTACTGTAATGCATACACATGAAAAACAAAACCCATCATGTGTGTGGAAGCACAGCAGGCCTGACTGCAAGTGCTCTTACCCACTGAGCCACCTCAAAAGTCCCCAACGTATACTCCAACAATGCCCATATATGTTAGACAATACACACACTTTTCTTTCTACCCTTGATTGTATGATGCACTTCTGAAGTAGATACAATGCTCTCCACTTCTACAGATCTATGTAGTTGCACCTGAAGAGTTTAAATGGGCCTCTAAAAAGTGGCAGCTGTTCACACAGAGAAAAGAGGCCCTTAAACAGAACCCTGAAGGAACTACATTTAGAGGGCAAAGTTACCAGAGAATAAAGAGTTGCTGTAACAAGGAGCGACATTTCTTCCTGAGAAAGAGAAAGGCATTGACAGAGGGGGGTCTGCTCCACAGCACACACCATCCCTGTGAATCATGAATCACACTTGTCTGCTGAGAGGGATGCTATAAAGGGTAGAGAAGAGAGGAAGTATAATTATATGGCAGTAACTTTATGGGATGTTGAGACATTAAAAAACCCAGAAAGAGCCTGACAGAAAGCCCAGTGAACAAGATCTGAAACTCAACTTTCCCCATCCGCTGATTTAAACAAGAGAGTACAGCAGAGGACAGTGCTAACTGTGGGCACAAAGGAAACAGAGCCGGTGTAGATGCTGGAGGACTGTGAAAGCTAAGGACTGTCCTCAAGTAGAGACTAGGAGCAGACACGGAGCTCATGGCCTGGGATTATCCTCATTAGACTGGGTCCAGAGATGCAGCCCTGTCTGTCATAGTGGCCCTGTAGGTTTCAGGAAGTGCCACAGCTAGAACTCAGACCTCATCCATATTCTACTGTCTACTGCTGAGGTCTTAGATACCGCAACATTGTCTAGATGTACAAAGTCCAGAGAAAACAACGAGAAATTGTTTCAAACGTATTTATTACTTTTACAGATTCTAAATACAATAATGATCCTGCAATTCATGCTGGTGTCTGTAATGCCAAGCCTGAGGTCACACCTCTGGCCAGGCTCAGCATGACTGTCCAAAAGGCACCTGTCTAGGAGAGGCAGCTTTCTGAGGAGATCCAGAGGAGCAATGGCCAGTGGCAAATACCTTTGTGAGCACACTCTCTGCCCTGTGCTGGGGAAGAGCTCCCACTATGTGTTGCCTTCAGACCTTGGTTGTGAGCCCCTAAGAATATTTCTCAGGGGATTTTGTTTGACAGGATTTTGTAGCTCAAGCAGGCTTGTAATTCTTCACATAGACAAGCCTGCCTCTAATCTCTCAATCCTGCTGTAGCAGTCTCCTGAGTGCTGAGAATACAGATATATGTCACCATGCTCGGCTCCTAGAGAGCAAGTCTAAGGTCAAGACATGATCAAGATGCCTGTGACAACATGGCAGAGTCATGCCAAGTTTCTGTGGTTTGAAACTTTGGATGCGAGTCTCATTTTTCAAACACATAGCTGCAATGCAAAAGGCATCAGGAGGCCAGGCCTCATATTAGGAACTGAAGAAGTGGCCCAATTCCAGGTCAGAACAATAGCAAGTGCATTGTGATTTCCAGCCTTGTGGCTGTCATTCGACTCCAAGTTCTTCAGTGTGTTCTCACTAACATCCTGTTCAATGGGTGGTGCATCTTGTCAAAGCCCTTCATATCTACTGCTGTTCCTTCCAGGCACATGGGTTCCCCTTTTCTCACCGGCGCTGGTTTAGACCCGTCAGGTTCTTGAGCTAACACAGGAATAGAAGCAGAGAGTGGTGAGGCTTGCCTTACCTCTAAGACTACAATGGGAAACCCTGGGGTATTCAAGGCAGCAGATATAGCTAGGACACAGATTCAAGCATACTGGGGGTCCAGAGGCAGAGGTGGTCTTCTTTAGAAGTTGGGGGAGCTTGCTATTTGGCCAAGCTGGCCTGGAACTTTTTACCCTCTGCCCTGCCCCGCCTCACCCAGCTTTAGAAAATGCTTCTTGATGACAACAGAGAAGGGCTGGGGCATTAGAGAAGATACTGAGGGTAAACCAAGGTCAGTTTTATTCAGCTTCAGTTTAAGGCTCCAAAGCTATATGGGTTGGTGTCACTTTACAAATAGCATGGGACCAGAGTGGAATGGGAGGCAGGTAGTGTGAACTGGGCAGTACTCACCGTAACTGCTGCACCCATCAGTCCTTGCACCAGTGCCTCTCCAGTGGACTTCACCTAAGAGGAGCCTGGGTCAGTTTCTCTTAAGCCCCCAGAGAGAGCTCAAAGGTGAAACAGATAGGACAATTCAAGAAGCCAATGAGCCTCACAATGGAGTGAAGGTGGCTTAATGGAAAAGAGCCTACGGACAACACAACCACAGACAGACAGAGCAGACTGTTAAGGAAGGACTAGAACGAGAAGGAAACAGCTAGCCTTCTTGGGAAGGCCTTTGGGACAGTCAGTTAAGGACAACAGGAAGCAAGAAAACAGCCAGGTGCTCACATGTTTGAGACAGATAGGTGTGCCTACTGAAAAGGGGTTTCAAATGGCCAATCCCCAGCTACCTGCTTAGCCGTGTGGCCCATGTTCATTGCATCATTAATCCGGTTTTCCAGGAAACGCCAAGTATCTTCAAAGTCTGGGGAGGAGTCCTGCATCATCACCAGCTCTGTTGTGTTGTAGATGCCAGCTAGCACTGCACGGCGGGTATACCAGTTAAACTGTAGAGAGACCTACCCATCAGGTGGGGAATTACTGCTCTGTGGGTTAAGGGAGTCTTGGGCTCTTCCCACTCAAGACCTCAGGGACACCCAGGCTCTTTCCTCATTTCTTCTCTACCTCACTGACACATATAGCCCTCTGGACACCACTACCACCCTGAACTTGGCTGGGTATCAAAACTGCCTGTGAGATTAAGACTGTAAGCTCCTAGGTTGAGAGTCAGAGGGTCTGAATTAAGCACCAGGAATCAGGAGGTTTAACCAGCAGCCAAGGTGATTTGATTGGTGAAATGCCTAACCCCGAGTCTTGAGGAGATTCTATGATCCGACAGGCATGACTAAACCTTAGCATGTATACCACATGGGGAGGGCTGAGGCAGGATCAGGAGCAGGTTGTAACACCTGGGCAAAGCTGAGAGTCTGAGTCCCTGGTGACTTCTGCCAGCCCTAGTAACTGCTCTTCGGAGAACCAGCTCAGCTGCTCAGTGTTTTATTCCTTTAATTTCCTTGCTTTCTAATTTTGTTCTCCCACCATCTCTGTTGGTGGTATATTCCCACACAGACAAAGTTTATTAAAGCACTTTGTTATAAGTATGGTGGGAGTATGTAGCTGCTGTGTACCTTCCCATTCTGAGGCCACAAAGTATCATCACATTTTAATTTCCTTTGTGAAGGTATATATATTTTTTTTAATATCCTACCAGAAATATGGTAGCATTAACAAGTCATATTCTTCCTTGTGCTTGCTTAAAAGGGGCTTATTGATCTCTCAACAAAACAGGTCAAGACGGGGAGGAGTTTGTTTTTAAAGCAATGGGAGTCTCCATGTTTTTTCCTCTCAGTCTAAGCAAAGGCACACATGGAGGAATTCTGCTGTAGAATCTATGTCTTAAGAGACTGGGGGAAGCCGGGCGGTGGTGGCGCACGCCTTTAGTCCCAGCACTTGGGAGGCAGAGGCAGGCAGATTTCTGAGTTCGAGGCCAGCCTGGTTTATAGAGTGAGTTCCAGGACAGCCAGGACTACACAGAGAAACCCTGTCTCGAAAAAAAAAAAAAAAAAAAAGAGACTGGGGGAGATGGCTAAAGCAGTACCATCATAAGGCCCCAAGGCCTGTGCCACCTTTGCAAGTGGGAAGGACAGTCACCAGCTCATGCTCAAATCTGGTCCCTGAATGACAATGACCCAGATGCCTCCCTGGCTCATCAAGGACCTTTCCTCCTGAAATGGGAATGACATTGCTGCCCTTCCAGACTTTTCTGATCTGATCAAAGAAATTTCACAAACTTTAAGAAAGCCCAAGCCTTTGCTAGCAACCTTTGGGCCTACTGAAAACACTCACGTCAGTGGACTGGTCCCCAGCGTAATGCCACATGTCATCCACCATGCTGGTGAGCAAGCTCAGGCTGGGTGGAATGTTGTGAGGGAGCAAGAGGATGCTGAGGGCCTGAAGAACAAATGAGAGAGGAGGTACCATATACACCTAAAGCAGCACACCATGTATACCTAAAGCAGTGCTCATATGGGGAGGTCATTAGGTCACCCTAGTTCTTGCTCTTTGAAAGTAATCCGGGATGGAGGTAGCACTAAGAAACCTTGACTAGAGGTGATGGGGCAGGGACATGGTTTTGTCCTAAGATGACCTAATCAGATTCTCCAGGCCAACATGTGAAATTGGGAGTACTGACAGCTGACGAGGTCACTCCTGTCTAAGAGTCTGGAGCAAGGATGAGAAGGGCACCCCATTCTGTCACAATAAATTCCTGTTGCCTTGCTTAACTCAAGTTGATTCCTATTCCCAACAGGCAAAATTCCCCCAGGTGATACTAGTGCCAGCACCGATCTGAGAGCCTCCTTTAGCAAATTCCAGCCTCTCTGGGCCTTACAAAACAGGCTCTTGACACTTTACCTACTCTATAATCCTCTTGGCTGTGAGGCTGGCAGAGAGGTCCTTCAGTAGCAAAAAGCATCCCCTTACAAAACAGCCCAAAAGGCAGGACTGTGTTGAACCAGGCAGCTGAAACCCAATACTGCTCTGCCCGGGCTTTATGCACCACAGGTGATCAAAGTCCATCAGCTGCTGCCCAAGGTCACACAGTCAAGTTTTGTAGCTAGACAGAGGATACTGGGTGCTCTCTTAACTCAGAAAAGGCCCACACTATGACACACTTCAGAAAGGAGAAAGGGAAGCTTTAGAAAATGGAGGCAAAGTCCTTGCAATGAACACTCTTCTCAAAAGCATTATCTAGCAATACAGCAAGAAGTCCCCATCTTCCAGATCTGGAACACAACAGGGCATTCACTGAGCAAAGATGGCTGATACCAAGTTCAGACTGCTATGACCTTACTCAAGGAAGACCTGGTGGCAACACTTGGGCTACTGGGTCCACCTATGATATGAACTAGTATGCAGGCCCACTCACAGGTCCATGAATTTATAGTCCCTGTGGCCACTCCCTAGCAAGAATCTAGCTCTGCCAGGAGCACTATGCTTTCCTGGTGCCATGGTGAATGCTCGTGAGCTAATGCCTCAGGGGTGTGCTAAGCCCTCCAAGTGCACAGTGCTGAGGATGGAACATTACTGCTGCTGCTCTGGAGCTTAATATGAACTCTGTACCCGGGGCCAGTGCTCAATGTAGGGGATCAGCATTCTCAGTCTGGTTTCCACTGCATCCCTCAGGAACTGGTCTGTCTTCCTCTTCCTGGAAGAGGGAAAAGAAAACAGTGTGTTTCCAGTTCAAAAGTCAGGGCCACACTTCCTATGCAGCCCTAGGAGAAATGTGCCACCAGTTGCGGAGGAAAACGGTCAGCACGGGCTGCTGGATTTCAGACCTGTCCAGGCTGTTAGCACTACTCTGGGCACTTCTTTTATCAGCTTCCTGGGGACAGCTAGTGGGGCAAGTGGCCAATCCCTTGCTGCCACTTTGAGCTATAATGCCAGGAAACTTACTCTGCCTGGCCCAGTTGCACCAGCTTCTGCTCCTCTTCCAGCACGTGGTTGAGACGAGCATTGCACTGGGTCACAAAGTGCAGAATCAGCTCACTGCCATCGCTCCCAAACATGCCAGCTGCTGCGCTGGAGAGACCCAAGGACTACAAGAGAGAAAGCAGCAAAGAAGTGAGCAAGCACACCGGACTGCTTACCAAGAACACCTCATCCCTTATGTACAGGGGCTGGGTTTTCAATGGTGATCCCTGACTCTAAGCTCCTGTGATTTCAGTGACCACCACTAGTCCAGCAAGACCCTTAATCTATGCAAAGCATGCCTCCAGGTGTGCATGTTGGAGTTCAGTGGCTGGCTCCAGGATGGGTGTACGACTATGCATAAAAGTCAGGAGTCTACTATAGGACCCATGCTTAGTATAGAAAGGTTCTAGTTTCATTTCTGTTGCTGTGGTGATGGTATATATATATATATATATATATATATATATATATATATATATATATATATATATATATATATATATATTTTTTTTTTTTTTTCCGAGACAGGATTTCTCTGTGTAGCCCTGGCTGTCCTGGAACTCACTCTGTTGACCAGGCTGGCCTCAAACTCAGAAATCCACCTGCTTCTGCCTCCCAAGTGCTGGGATTAAAGGTGTGTGCCAACACGCCTGGCTGATGGTATATCTTTAATCCTAGCACTCAGGAGGCTGAGGCAGGCAGACCTCTGAATTTGAGGCCATTCTGGTCTATAGATTGAGTTTCAGGACAGCCAGGGCTACACAGTGAGATCCTAGCTCAAACAACAACAACAACAACAAACCCTAAAGCAACACAGGAAGAATGAATTTATTTGGCTTCCAATTCCAGCTTTTTTGTTTTTTCTTTTTTCTTTTAGAAAGATTTATTTATTTCATTTATATGAGTACACTGTAGGTGTCTTCAGACATTCAGACACACCAAAAGAGGGCATCGTATCCCATTACAGATGGTTGTGAGCCACCATGTGGTTGCTGGGAATCGAACTCAGGACTGCTGGAAGAGCAAGCAGCCAGTGCTCTTAACCGCTGAGCCATCTCTCCAGCTTTTTTGTTTTTTGAGACTGGGTTTCTCTGTGTAACCCTGGCCATTCGATTTTGTAGTGTGGGGATGAAACCTAGGGCCTGGGACACGCTAAGCAAGCATTTTTACCCATTAGTTATATCCCAAGCTTCTGTCAGTTGTTTAAAACACATTTTTTTTTCATCAAATGCATTGAGGAGTTAAATAAGTCAGAGATGCCCTTTGCTTCCCTGCTCCATATTGTTTGTTGAGGATTCAATGCAGGCAGAACCTGATGGCAGCAGGCACAGCCAGGGGAACTGCCTCTCTTCTGTAGGAGAGCACAGCTGTTACATGAACAGCAGCTGCCTGACTACTGCAGGCCGCAGTGCACACTTGCATGCACCATCTCACTGACCTGCATACTGCTCTCTCAATCCAGTGGGCATGTCGTGGCTATACTTTACAAAAGAAACTGAGGCTTCCAGCTCTCACCCACAAATTGGGTTGGCAGGGTCTACAGATATCATGCACCCTGTGCAAAGGAAGATAAGCAGGTGTGGAAAGCCTGTTAACAGAGAATTCTGTTTCATCCAACTTTTCCAAACAATTCTATTAATCTCTCTCACATTTGTTCCATCAACTTCTTCCCCTCCCACAAACTTCTGCTGCCCTCTACTCCTTCCTCACCTTAGGTTCTCCAGGCTATCACATGCACACAAAGAAAACAAAAGTCATCCCATGGCAATTCCCCTAATGTTTAGAAACTAAACCTGGTGAGTTTGAGGCTAACCTAGTCTATATAGTGAGTCCTAGGATAGGCAGGGCTACATAGGAAGACCCTCTCAAAAACAAAAAACAACAAACCCAAAGCTGTCTTCTCCAACTTTGTTCCTAACACATTTGAGGCCAGTCCTTCCACCTGTTCTCTGGATCTTGCAACTCCTGCACTAGGAATGGCATGGGTTTGGTTTTGCCTGTCACCTTCTATTATCTCCACCCTCACTTATGATTCCCTCCTCTTCCCTCAAGTGTTCAGCCATGTTCGCCTTCCATTCTCCTTCGCCTGCTTGACAGCCTTGTCAGCCTAATGATTCTTTATTTCTTTGATGCCACAGCTCCCTCCCTCTGATTCTGACCCAGGACCCCACAGCTATTGCTACAGTAACCAACAGAAGATGGCTTTTGTTCTTTCTCCAGCACCAAGATGCTGTAACCCAGATCTACCCCTATTCCCTCCTTTCCGGCCTTTCTCTTGATAGGCTCTCAAAATGTAGCCCAGGCTGCCCTCAAACATGCAACAGTCTTCTTGCCTCAGACTCCTAGTGTTGGGAACAGGTGCGAGTCACCACATAATACTGGAAATACTCCACTTTATGCTCTTGCCATATACCCATATGCTCACATCCAGACACATGCTAGAATACTCAAACAGCCATCTGGAGGTCTGCTAGCTCCCCAAGTTCAAGTTCAGATCCCTATGCTTGCTTGACACCTCCAGCTTGGAGGAGGGCCAGATGTTAACAAATCAGAAGTACACAAGCAAATTCCCAGAGAATGAAGCATGTAAAGAAATATAACTCCATCCCTAGTTTCTGGGAGCTGGTCTCATCTTCAGTTTAGTTCCCAGCATCCACACTGGGTAGCTTATAACCTCCTCTAACTCTGGCTCCAAGGAAACCAATACCCTACAAGTGGTGGTGTTGATATATATTCATATTCTCTCACTCTCACTCTCTCTCTCTCTCTCTCTCTCTCTCTCTCTCTCTCTCTCTCTCTCATGGTTGTGCACACACACATACATACACACACATAAACTTACACACACAATAATAATAATAATAGTAATAATAATAATAAATTTCATTTAAAACAAAACTGCTTTGAGGACTGGGCATAGTGGCACAAACTTATAATCTCCATCCTTGGAAGGCAGACGTAGGGAGATCAGTAATTTGGAGTTCAGATACACAGGAATCTGACCCCAGTCTAGCCAACAAGTGACTATCTTAAAGCAAAAAAGTTGCTTTGAGACTCCAGTACACCCTGGTCAGAATGGCTAGCTTCAAGAAAACAAGTAACGCTGGGCGGTAGTGGTGCACGCCTTTAATTCCAGCATTTGGGAGGCAGAGGCAGGTGGATTTCTGAGTTCGAGGCCAGCCTGGTCTACAGAGTGAGTTCCAGGACAGCCAGGGCTACACAGAGAAACCCTGTCTCAAAAAACCAAAAAAAACCTTGTAGTGATATTCCTCTATCAAGTACTGGATTTCACGCATGAGCCACTGTGCCTGTTGATAAAGAAGGTGGGGACTTTAGACACCACTAGTGGCAAGGTAAACTGGTACAGGCACTGTGGACAACAGTATGGAGGTTCTCAACAAACTGAAAAAGAACTACTGCCTGATCCAGCTACACCACACCTTGGTGTGTGCTTTAAGGTAGCTAAGTCATCATTTACAGAGATACTTGTACACTCGTGTTTATTGCTATACTATTCACAATAGTCAAGACATGGATCCCATCCTCATCTGCCCATTAGCAGGTGAACAGATAAGGAAAATGTTGCAAATATACATAAAAGAACGGTATTCAGATATAAAAACAAAAGGAAGGCATTCATAGGAAAGCTGATGAGACTGGATATCATTTTGATAAGTGAAATAAGCTAGGCTCAGAAGAACACTGTACTGGCTGGTTTTGTGTGTCAACTTGACATAGGCTGGAGTTATCACAGAGAAGGGAGCTTCAATTGGGGAAGTGCCTCCATGAGGTCCAGCTGTGGGGCATTTTCTCAATTAGTGATCAAGGGGGTAGGGCCCCTTGTGGGTGATGCCATCCCTGGGCTGGAAGTCTTGGGTTCTATAAGAGAGCAGGCTGAGCAAGCAAGGAAAGGCAAGCCAGTAAGGAACATCCCTCCATGGCCTCTGCATCAGCTCCTGCTTCCTGACCTGCTTGAGTTCCAGTCCTGACTTCCTCTGGTGATCAACAGCAATGTGGAAGTAAGCCAAATAAACCCTTTCCTCCCCAACTTGCTTCATGGTCATGATGTTTGTGCAGGAATACAAACTCTGACTAAGACAAACACATACTTGAAAGTATTCTCTCATGGGCAGAATTTAGATTCGTGTGCGTGTGACATTAAATAGACTATGAGGGAGGAAGAGGTCTAAAAATGGAGGGGACAAGGGAATGTAATAGAATATATGTCACAAAATCAGATGGGAACCTATTTGGGGTGGAGGAAGAAAGGAGATCAACAAGGGAGAATGACAGAAGAGCAGGTAGAGACTAATGAATACAAACAGAATAATAATATAGAGGTATGAAAAGTCATAATGAAACTCATTTCTTTTTATGCTAGTCCCAGAATATAATGGATAGTAAAAACTCAGTGATGGAACACTTGCTTAGTTAGCATACTTCAGGTTAAGTTCCCATTGTCAACACATAATAAACAAGACTTGCCTGGGCTGGAGTGACTTTAAGGTAGTCAGGCTAAATTAGCAAAAGACGACTCTGTCTTATAATAAAGGATAGGAACTTGAGGTATGGCTCAGTGATTAGAGCATTTGCTGTTCTACCAGACGATGGGGTTCAATTTCCAACATCCACATGACAGCTTACAACCATCTGTAAGTCCAATCAATACAAGAAGAACCGACAACTTCTTCCAGCCTCTACAGGCACCAGGCATGCATGTGGTGCACAGACACACACCCATAACACCCACACACAAGGAAACGAAAGTAACTTTAAAAATTTATAAAAAAGCAGCTTTGGGTCATTGTTCAGTGGCAAAGAGTGCTTAACTAACATGCATGAGGATCTATTTCAATCCCAGCAATGCATACATAAATAGTGTTAGACTTTGGGGGACTGAAAGAATACTCAGCAGTTAAGAATACTTGTTGTGGGCTGGAAAGACAGCTCAGCAGTTAAGAGCACTGACTGTTCCTCCAGAGGTCATCAGTTCAATTCCCAGCAACCACATGGTGGCTCATAACCGTGAGTTTGTTGTGAGGGATCTGATGCCTCTTCTGGTGGGTCTGAAGACAGCTAGAGTATACTCATATACATAAAATAAATAAATAAATTTTAAGGAAAAAAAAAAGAATACTTGATGATCTTAACATCTACATGGCAGCTCATAACCACCTTAGCCATCTGTCCCAAGAGATTCAGAGGGGGTGCCCTCTGGCCTCCTTAGGCACAGGTACATACATGGTGCATATACATACATGCAGGCAAAACACACACAAAAAATAAAAACAAGCTGGGCAGTAGTGGCGCATGCCTTTAATCCCAGCACTTGGGAGGCAGAGGCAGGCAGATTTCTGAGTTTGAGGCCAGCCAGGTCTACAGATTGAGGTCCAGGACAGCCAGGGCTATACAGAGAAACCCTGTCTTGAAAAACTAACTAACTAACTAACTAACTAACTAACTAACTAACTAACTAACTAAAATTAAAAAAATAAAAACAAATCCTTAAGTTTAGAGAAAACTATTACTGGATTGAGCTCAACAAGAGGAGGCTGTTCACTGTCACTATCCCTAGCACAGTGCCTGCTACACATGATCGCCCAATAAGTATTTAAAGAATAGGCTAACAGTTTCTTAATTTTTTTCATGTCAAAAGAACATGCACTGAAAGCTGTGGGCATGGTGGCATATACCTGTAATTCTAGTATTTGGGAGGTAGAGTCAGCAGGACAAGTTTCAGGGCAGTCTTGTCTACATAGTTCCAGCTGGCCCTGGCTATATAATGTCTCTAGATTAAAGAAAAACAAAACAAAATAAAAGGGGACATAAAGATGGCTCATCAGAGAAAGGTCCCAAGGTTGCCACAGCAAGCAAGACCCCCTGAATTCAATGCCTGGACCCCACTGACAGAAGATGACTCTCTCTCCTGATTTCTACACACTTACTTGCACTAGATATATACACACACAAAGTAAACAGAATTTGAAACAAAACCAGTGTGCTTCACAGAACTGGTGACATGTCACAGCTTAATGGTAGTATCTTCCTTTTCTTGCTTTTCTATGGGAGGGAGGGAGGATCTCATGTAGCACAGGCTGGCCTTGCATTCACTTTGTACCTCTGAGTATAATTCCCTTTCAACCTCTCAGCTTCATGCCTCCACTTTCTGAGTATTCCGAGTCATGAAGGAATTGCAGATGCGCAACACCTCTGGTTTTGTTGTTGTTTTGTTTTTGTGTTTTTCAAAACAGAGTTTCTGTGTGTAGCCCTGGCAGTCCTAGAACTCACTCTATGGGCCAGACTGGCCTCAAACTCAGAGATCCACATCACCACTGACTGGCTCACACTTGGTTTTATGTGCTGCTAGAGATTAAACTCAGGGCTTCATACATGCTAGGGAGCACTGTAGCACAGCTGGCATTTCTTAACAAATCAATGCATTAAAAACAGGGCTTCTTAAGCCAGGAATAGTGGCACATGCCTTTAGTCCCAGAACTCAGGAGGCAGAGGCAGAGAGGCAGAGAGAGGTGGAGGTGGAAGCAGGAGTATCTTTCCGAGTTCCATGCCAGCCTGGTCTAGATAGCAAGCTCCAGTGCAGCTAGGACTACACAGAGAGACCCTGTCACAAACAAACAAACAAACATTGCTGCTACAAAACAAGCTGCTTGAGGACAAAACTCCCAAGAGCCAACTCTATGGTACATTCTTTTAATAATTAAAAAATAGTTTGATGTGGTAGTACACAGGCAGAGGCAGGAGGATCTCTGTGAGTCTGAGGTCAGCTTGGTTTACACAGTAAGTTCTAGGACAGCCAGGGCTATGTAGAGAGTCTCTGTCGATAGATAGATAGATAGATAGATAGATAGATAGATAGATAGATAGATAGATAGATACATACATACATACATACATACATACATACATACATACATAGATGATAGACAGACAGACAGAGACAGAGAGACACACAGGAGGCAAGTAAGCAAGCAAGCCATCTCTATCCTATGGGGAAGAAAGAAGAAGAAAACCCAGACAAGCTTGTAGCTGTGCAGCTCTGACCTAGCCTGGAAGGATGAGGCCCTTTGTGGTTCTGACTCTGGGCTCATTTGGGTCTGCTGTCCTACCCTCACCTCTACCTACCTGGGCTCCTTCAGCAATGGCCTCTGCAGTCCAGCCATGGGCAGGCACAAACTCTAAGGCTGCTGTCAAGATGCGGTGCTGTAGCTGCTCCTCACTCTCGTAGTCCTCTTCCTCCTCTCCACTCTGGTCTGTGTACCTGAGATACAGAATGCAGCACACAGCACACCTCACTGTCTACAGCCAGGAATGCAGACTGAGCTAACCAGAAGCAGAGGTTCTGGGTCTCCTCTGAGCATGTTGAGAGGGGCTTCACTTCTGCATCAGTATGGGTGTTTTAATACCAACAAGGTTCGAATCCTATTATCTTTCCCCTCCTCCCACAGTAAGAGAGTGTCCAGGGATTTGAGTTCTTATGATATGAAGACAATGGTCCTGCAGTAGCCTGGGTTTCTGCTGGTCATCCTTACACAACCTGGGAGAGCTATGGATCTGGCTCAAAACATTTGTAGGTCATATTGCAGAGTTATAGATTGGACACTCCTGCTAGCACATGCCTATTTAGAGGCTTTTCTTATGTCTGCACCAAGCTGGAAGTCCCAGAGAGCATGAAAAATGGCTATTCTATTCACAGGTAAAGATCCTCAAAAATGTTTGTTGAATTGCATTGTATTTTAGCTGGGTATATGCTGGCGATCCCAGTCCATGGGAGGTTGAGACAGGAGGAAGTTCAGAGTTAAAGGCCAGTCTTAGCTATATGAGAACATCTTGAATAAATCAATAAGCAAACAATAAGGGCTGGAGAATACCTCAGCAATTAAGAGCATTTACTACTCTTGTAGATCTGAGCTCAGTTCTCAGCACTCATTTCGGGCAGCTAACATCTGTTGATAAGTTAAGCTCGAAGAGATCTGATGTCTTGTTCTTGGCTTTTTTGGCACCAGCACCCATATGCACATACGACAACAGATACACACACACTGAGGGGAGGGAGGGAGGGAAAGGGAGAAGCAGGGGGAAGAGGACTCGAGCTGAGCAGTAGTGATGCATGCCTTTAATCCCAGCACTTAGAAGGCAGAGGCAGGTAGATTTCTAAGTTTGAGGCCAGCTACAGAGTGAGTTCTAGGACAGCCCCAGCTACACAGAGAAACCCTGTCTCAAAAAACAAAAACCAAAAAACACAAGTACTAAATAACAAGACCCTATCAGAAAGAAAAGAGGGAAGAGGAGAAGAGGGGAGAGTAGGAGAGTGGAGGGAGGGAATAGGAAGGGAATGGAAGGAAGAAAAAGGAGCAAACTCTGTGAAGGCAGGAGAGAGAGGATGGTGAAGAAAGGCACATTTGGAGGTATGCCAGGTGGTCAGCAGCGGGCAGATGTGGACACTAGTGCTGACCTGGGGGGTGGACGAGAAGACTCGGGCCCCTGTGTCTCAGAATGCTGCTGAGAAGAGTGGGGAGGCTGCTGCTTCTGCTCTTCTGAAGACCTGAACCGCACGGCAGTGTGGAAGGCACGTGGCATCAGAGGCGATCGGCAGCGGGCCACTGAAACAGAAACAAGACTGTTGGTTATGGGGGTTCATCATGGAAGACCCTTTGAGACCCAGAGTGGTGATGAGGAGTTAATGCACAGCAGGGATGCCTCTGCAGCCACTCATTCCAGTGCTGAGTGCCCCATAGACACCTTGAGTAAAACAGGAGCCTTGAGACATGTAATACAGTTAACACAAGATCTGGCTGTCTTCTTGGTCTGTTTCGACCATAGGTCAGCTATGTGGCTCTGTATAAGACACTTCCCTCAACATGCAGACTTATTCAGACTCCCGTGGAGCTCAGAGGACACCTTTGTGAAGTTAGTTCTTTCTTTCTGCCCATTTATTTCTGTATTGAGCAATGGAGCTCAGGTACCTAAGTTTGTGTCAAGCACTAAACCATATTGCTGACCCCCTAATATGCAGCTTTTTTAAAGCCCACAAATTTAGAGTATTAATCTCTACTTGTTCAATGGCAATGTTGTTATGGCACCCCCAAATGTGAACCTAACAGTGCCTACCTTCCAAGTGTTTATACTTCTTTTCTTCCCTTTCCATGTTTGTGTGCATGTACGTGGGTGGGTGAGCATGTACAAGTAGGTGAAGGCTTGAGGTCACCCCTAAAGCATCTGTTCTCCACTTTATTTTTTTAAAGATTTATTTATTTATGTGTATGAGGACACTGTAGCTGTACAGATGGCCATGAGCCATCATGTGTGTGGCTTCTGGGAATTGAACTCAGGACCTCTGCTGGCCCTCTCTCTTCAGACGCACCAGAAGAGGGCGTCAGATCTCATTACAGGCGGTTGTGAGCCACCATGTGGTTGCTGGGATCCAAACTCATGACCTTCGGAAGAGCAGTCAGTGCTCTTAGCTGCTGAGCCACTTCGCTAGCCCTGTTTTGCACTTTATTTAGTGAGGCAGGATCCCTTAATCAAACCCACAGCATACGGACAGTCTTACTAGCCAGCCTGCACCAGAGATCCTTTGACTCCACCTTTGAAGACTCCTTCCTTCCTTTTTTAATTTTGGTCAAGGAAACTTCCAGAAATCTACATCTCTGCCTCCTGAGTGCTGGGATCAAAGGCAAGCACCACCACGTGCTGCATCTTATGAGGGTTCTCAGGACCAGAACTCAGGTCCTCACACTCAAGCACTTTCCCTGTGAGCCATCTCTGCAGCCCTTGCAGCCTCATTACCTTAGGAAAGACCAGTAGTGTTGGAAACTGCTTTTTTCTTTCCCAACATCTTATCATCAACATTTGCAAACATGTAGACAAGTTGAAGGAACTGTGGACACCTGTGTATCATTCCAGCTGCAACGTATTTCTCATGCCCTTCATGAACTCACTTTACTCTCATTACTTATTGCAGATCTCAGTGCTCCTCATCTCCAGCATTTTAGCCCATGTAACAGTAGAGTTACTGCTTACTGTTCTTTATGGACCATTTGTGTAAGATGAAATATACAAATCTTAAAGTCCTGTAGGCAATGCAAACACATACATTTGTAGAACTCGAATCCTATGTAGACAGACATTACCATTGCCCAGAAAATTCCCTCTCACCCTTCCAGTCAGCTTCCATTCTTCTGTTCTGACACTTACACTCTAGATTAGCTTTCCCTTGTCTTTGGATTTCTGTAACATTTCTTTTGTTTCATATATTTTTTTGTTTGTTTATTTTTTGTTTTTTCAAGACAGGTTTTCTCTGGGTAGCTCTGGTTGTTCTGGAAATCACTCTGTAGACCAGGCTGGCCTCCAACTCAGAGTTCTGCCTGCCTCTGCCTCCTGAATGCTGGGGTTAAAGGCTTTTTAAAGGCATGTGCGTACCACCGTCTGGCTAATTTTTAAAGATTTGTTTATGTGTATGAGTGTTTTACCTGCATGTACGTATGTGTATATGTCTGCCTGATGCCCACAAATATTAGAAAAGGAGGCTAGGAACTGAACCCAGGGCATCAGCAAAAACAGTAAGTGTTCTTAACTTAATGAGCCATTTTCCAAGCCCTGCTTAGTATACATTTTAAATTTATGTGTATGGGTGTTTTACCTGTAAATATGTCTGTGCTGCATGTGCATGCCTTGTGTTCATGGAGGCTAGAAGAGGCTGCTGGACCCATGTGACTGGTAGGAACTGAACCTGGGTCCTCTGGAAGAACAGTCAGTGCTTTTAATCCCTGAGCCATCTCTCCAGCTCATTATTCAGTTTTTAATTACATATACTGTGTCAGTCTGTGTGTGGGTATGGAGAAGGCATCAGATTCTCTGGAGCTGGAGATAAGGTAGTTGTGAGCAGCCCAACACATGTGCTGGGAAGCTAACTAGTGTCCTCTGCATGTACCCGTGACTCCTGAGCCTTTCCCTCTTAATTAGAGGAGTCTATAGCAACAGTTAGAAATGTTCTGTTTTCTGTGACTCTCTGAAAAGCCATTTTCCTGGATCTGTCTTACTTTGTTTTGAGTGCCTGACTTTTTCCCTCAACCCTTGTGCTTAAACCTACATTAAAATCTTTGTTAAACCTCAACTGCTTTAAATACACACACACACACACACACACACACACACACACACATCAAAAGATCAGCCCATATTATTTTGAGACATAGTCTTCCCACATAACTCAGGCTGGTACAAGACTAACAAGTTCAAAAACGAAAAAAGGAATAAAATGGAAAACCATGATGACACACTCCTTTAAGCACTCAGGAGGCAGGGGCAGGCCAATCTCTGTAAGTTCAAGGTCAATCTGGTCTATATTATAGCAAGTTCAATGTCAGCCAGGAATATAGAGTGAGACTCTGTCTCAAAACCTTTAGAGAGGAGAAGATGGTACTTCTCTGGAAGTACCTGTTGTAAACTGCTTGCACAACACTGAAAAAAGATGAGCTTGGCTTTTGGGGGTCCAGCCATTATAAAGTTGCAGAGAATACACTTAACTTTTTGTGGACACAATTTCATGGGTTTGTTGGCCCACATTGCATTATTTTTGCTAAGCATATTTTGTCTGAAACTCTAGCTAGAAAATGACAGAAAGGAAGTCATTAAAAATAATATGGAAAGAAACAACAGAGCATCATGCATTAAAAAAAAAAAATCAGCATTTATGCACAGAAAATGGAGCAAGTGACCACAAAATTTGAAGTCCCCAAAGTATGGCTGCGAATCTCTGCGGCTCACGGAGATTTTAGTTGCCTACTTTTTGTTAATGTGTCAGTGCATAAAAACTGTACTTATGGCCGGGCGGTGGTGGCGCATGCCTTTAATCCCAGCACTTGGGAGGCAGAGACAGGAGGATTTCTGAGTTCGA
>NW_022196905.1:233229846-233233849 GCF_008632895.1 Mastomys coucha | reverse complement strand
GGACAGTGATTTTTTTTTTTGCTTTTCCACTTAACGACAGCATACACAGTTTTTTTTTTAAAAATAAATGTCTACTATTAACGTGGAAATAAAAATACGGGGCATATGGCAGCAATGACGAATGTCACCAGCTTAGTGACCTGGTGTGGCAATAACTGACTCTGGGAGAAAGAACAGACTGGACGCTCTCTGTGGCTGTTCCGTTGGTTTCTCCAGCGAGGCTGGCACAGCGCCTACGGCGACGGAGTCGAGAACGTTTCGCAGCGGACGAGCTCTGTGACCTTGGGCACACGGAGCCTCCGAAGCTCCATTACCTCTGGGTAACCGAGGGTGACAGGACTGCCCCGCTGCTTTTGCCCCTCACAGCTCAAGCCCGGATACTGAAACCCATTAAGTGGCCTTTTCCAGCTCGCGACTCCGGCGGCTCCACGCCGATGCCCTTCACCTTGCTAGCCCCCACCACAGCTTCTGTAGCCCCACGCCAAGCCCAGATCCGCCCTGCGCCTCCTTCCCGCTTCCCCATCCCGCGCCCGGGCTCGGCTGTCACCTCACCGGGCAGGCACCGCAGCTGCAGGAGCCTCCAGCCCAACCGGCCGAGGACACCAGACACTGCTGCCGCCGCCGCCATCTTGGAAGTGGGCACGCACGCACGCACGAGGGCGGTGACGCGCCGGGCAGCGTCGCGCCGTCGGCGGGGCCGCGTCGACTCGCTAGGATTCAGACTCTGTGCGGCGTCTTCTCGCGAGAGACTGGGACGTGAAGCCGGCGTCCGCGGAGCGGGGTTTCCGTCTGGGAGGCAGGTGAGGACGCTCGGGGCGGCTCGAGCATCGGACCGGGCTTAACGGTCCTTCTAGGGGCCACTCCCGTCCCCCGTGCTCTCGCGTCGGGCTCCCGGCGCCGTTATTGGCACGCCTGGGAAAGCCGGGGTAAGGGGCCGCGGCGGCCAGGGCCCTGCACGCAGCGTGCTGGACGCCGGGGCTCGTCTGCCGCCTCTTTCCGCGTGAAACCCGGAGCCGGCATCGGGACCGCCAGTTTACGCACAGCCGTCGGTGGTGACCTTGAGTCTCCTCCAGGGCACTTTGGCAGAAAGCACCAAAGGTGGGGAGAACCTGGAGCCGCGCGCGGGTTGCCCGTTCGAGCCTGGCATGTATTTCCTAGGATGCTTGTTTATGAAACGATCCACTCAGGCTTTTGTCCTGGAGAGTCGACCCGGTGCCAGGGAGGTGGTGGCCCAGTGATCTAGCAAGGACGAGCCATTTACAAGGTTGGGGGAAGTTCGATTCTCAGCGTCTGGGGTGTCTGAGTCCAAGCTGCGGCCTCGCGGGTCCACCAGGGAAAGCTTGAGGTGTGCCAGAAGTAAACGGTGTTATGTTTTATGTCACGGTCGTGGAGGGAACGTGTGTGTAGTTGCATGTGCACGTGTGTGGAGGCCAGAGGACAACTTGACTTTTTCATCAAACTGGCTACTTTTCTTTGTGACAGGGCCTCTAGTTGGCCCGAAGCTTGCCAGTTAAGTAAGGGTGGATTCTATCTGTCAGGTGCTGGATTACAAACCTGGCGACACGAGCTTTTTTTAAAAAAAATAGAGATATTCTATTGTGTTATTTTGTGTTTGTTGAGGGGGGTGGTGTGGTGTGCACAATGGAAGTCGGAGGACAACTTTGAGGAGTTGATTCTTTACTTCCATGTTGAGTTCTGAGGGTTAAGCTCAGGTTGTCAGGTTTACGTACAAGCACACTTAACCCATCGAATCATCTTTTTGTGTGTGTGTGTGTGCACTGTGTGGAACCTAGGGACCATATGTTTTGTTTTGTTTTGTTTTGTTTTTTGGTTTTTCGAGACAGGGTTTCTCTGTGTAGCGCTGTCCTGGAGCTCACTCTGTAGACTAGGTTGGCTTTGAACTCAGAAATCCATCTGCCTCTGCCTTCCAAGTGATGGGATTAAAGGCGTGTGCTACCACTGCCCGGCCGGAATCATCTTGATAGCTCATACACCAAGGTTTTCTATGTGGGTTCTGGGGCTCAAACTCCTTATGCTTGCACAGCACAGGCTCACCCTTCCCAGAGCCCTGATAATGGTTTTTGAGAAAAGAGTTTCACTGAGGTGCCCAGACTATCCTCAGAACTCATGCTCCTTCATCAGTCTCCCTAGAGAGCTAGGATTATACGCAGGCTCCGATATTCTTGGCTATTAAGTTGGTGTTTGTTTGGCTTTGTGGTATTGAAGTCTGAACCCAGGATGTTCTAGGTTAAGCACATACCACGGAAGTGTGCCAGTATCCCTAATCAGCTGTACCTGCTACCTCTGAGTCATCCCCAGTCTCTCTGTCACCTGAAGTGGGACAACAAGTCTAAGAGTATGCTTGATAGATGCGTTAAAGGTAAAATAAACCCATCTCCAGAAGTTACTCTCGAAGCATCTGTTCTTACTGCCTGCTGGTAGCTTAGCAGACTGGCCTCAAACTCCCAGAGATCTGGCATTGTCTTGAGAGTACTAGTATTAAATGCAAATGTCTATTCACCTGCTAGTATTATTTTTAAAAAGCCATGGGTGAATGGTTTCAGTTGGAGAAGTGTCTAACAAACAAGGTCAGTTATGTGACATTGACTTCTACTTCACCTCTTTAGTTGTGAAACAGCCCCGAGTCACAGCTCCTAAGTATGCTGGCTTAGGCACTGGAATTTTTTCTTTGTAAAAAAATTTTTTTTGGGGGGGGGGTTGTTTGTTTGTTTTTTAGTTTTTTTTGAGATGGGGTTTCTCTCTCTGTTAGCCCAGGCTGTCCAAGAATTTGCTCTATAGACCAACCTGGCCTTTTTTTTTTTTAATTAATAAGAGCAAGCAAACAAAATAGATGAACATTGTTACACTTCTAGAGCTTAAAAGAACATCATCTATTAAGGAAATGGTGACTGAAAGCTGTAGGTGTGTGTGTTGATGGAGGGGAGGGGCTTAAGGTTTAATTACTCATGAGGTCCCTCTTGTTATAGGAAGCAGCAGAATGTATTATTTACTCTAATAATTTCCTGACACAGTCCCACTGGTACTGGGATGTCAAAGGCGAGGCTCTCCTGTGAGGTGCTGAGGATGAAGGGGGAGCTTTGCATGTCTTCCACACATAACTTCCTCACGAGCATCTTTAAGGAGGATGACGAAGGTGTTACCAAGACTGTTGGAGACAGAGACGCAGTGGACCAGAGTCCTTTCCTGAACATTAGCCATTGACCTCTGTGCCCCAGCATCTGCAGAGTGCTTTACAGAACTTACTGTCCCAGGGTTTTTTAATCAGTCTTAAGCATATAAGGTCATTTACTGTTCTGTTTATTGGCAGGAAAAGCTGACTTGCCATAATCTTATGCCTAAGGAAACAAAGTATTTTTACTATCTTCCTACCCAGCAGTAAGTACTCTGATGTCTCTACCCAGTTCTTAAGTGTGAGATTGATCCTAAGTTACCCAATTTAAAGATTTACAAAGATTCTTTTTCAACACCGTGTGAAAATTAAAAGCTTAAAAGTGTTCATTCCTGATGCTGTATTTCTTGGGGATTTAGAATCCAAAACTTAACAACCAATAAATCCTGCCTGTCAGGTAACCACAGGGCATCTTTTTACTTCAGCTTTTTGCTGAGTAAGGGTAACACACAACTGATATTCACATGAAACTAAACAAAAGGTGTGTTGGAAATACAATAAGGAAAGAGTCACTTTGGAATGGAAACCGGATTTTCAATCTAGTCAGATAAGGAGTTCAGTTTTGCTGAAGAAATTAAAACCACTAGTAAATTATTTCTTACATGACAAAGTACTGTGTAGTCAAGAATGACTAGTTAAAGGTCATGGTTTTAGACACAGAGGAATCAAGTTACGTGAAGTGAACTTTTTTTTTTTCAAACCAAACATGATGTAGTCCTAGTACTGGGGAATTATTGGAAGCATGATCAGAAGTTCAAGACCAGCCTGACCTATATAAGGCTCCGACTTCTTCCCCCGCTGCCCCCCCCCCAA
>NW_022196905.1:233194531-233229836 GCF_008632895.1 Mastomys coucha | reverse complement strand
GGCTGGCCTGGAACTCAGAAATCCACCTGCCTCTGTTTCCCAAGTGCTGGAATTAAAGACGTGTGCCACCACCACCCGGCGAAATGAATTTCTTAAATTATATTTTATTTATTTGTGTGTGTGCCCCCCTGTGCTATGCTACACATGTCGCTGTCATAGGACAATCTGTAGAAGTTCTCTTACTCCCTGTGGGTTCATGAAAACTGAACTCAAATCATCAAGTTTGGCAACAAGTGTCTTTACCTGCTGGTCCATCCTGCTGCCCCCCCTCAAGTGAATGCTTTTACAGAAGGAAACTGTAATGCATGTTACTTGGATTCCGCCTGGGAGTGTGATAGTGTCCCTGTCTGAGAGTTGGCTATCTCTGAAGTCAGGAGTACCACTGCTTCTTTGTTTCACTTACTTAAAGCTAGAAACTTGGTAGCATTAATGTTTAAGGAGGGAGGAAGGAGCTAAATAGGTGTCTCTTGACCTCCTTTACAGTTAGCATCCTGTACACAGAGCTGCATATCAAGTGGAAGAGAAAGTTGACCCGGGGCAGGGAGTTTTCATAATTAAAACATAGGTTTGGATTCTAATCCCAGTTTTTGTTTTACATTACATAGTATTGATGTATACCGTGCTGGCTGACACAGTTTTCTTTACCTGTACATTGGGAATGACCTAACATCAGACTGTTCTGAGGGTCATTTGAGGTGGTCTGTGTATAAGGTGCTTTAAAAAGGCTGGCTAAGGTTAAATGTTGAAGGCAGCATTGGTTACTACAGATTCAGTGGAGTTGAATTTTTATAAGTAATGAAAAAGAAGTGTTTGGTTTGCTAATTAAAACAAATTTTAAAAAGATGTAGCTGTGGTTAGGTTGTCTGCCAACTTACTGCTTTCCTTGCTGAGTCCTTGTGCCTGATGAATGACCTACTTGTTTCATAGCCAGCTCAAACTGAATTATCTCAAAGATGAAATAATCTTTCTGTCTCCACCCTTTTTACTTGATGCTAATCCCCGTGTCTTGACTCTGCCTTATCGGTCTTGTCTACCTGTTATGTCAGGGTCTGTTGGGATTCTGAAGCCTGGGGCTCTAGGTTCATTCAGTCAGACTCTTAGGGTCACAAGCTTTGTAAAGCCCTCTTTAGCAGGAGGTTGTTGGAGGAGGCTGTGACTCTAATCATACCTGATGAGAGCCCATGGGTTACACTGCACTTTTGTCCTGTCTTGTTTCTTTTGCCAGTGGCATTTAGGTCCAGCAGTGCTGCAGAAATGGCAGAGTTTGGGATCTCCTCTGGCCAGCTTGTGGCAGTGTTCTGGGACAGCTCATCTCCTGAGGAAGCCCTAAAAAACCTGGTGGATAGACTTCAAGGGTTAACTGGCAGCGAGGGCCAAGTACTCGTGGAAAACATCACCCAGCTACTGCAGTGTGAGTACCTACCTGTCTTTTTCTTGTAGGGCTAGAAGTGTTTTTTTTTTTTTTTTTTTTTTTTTTTTTTTTTTTTTTTTTTTTTTTTTTTTTTTTTTCCGTTTATATGAGTACACTGTAGCTGTCTTCAGACACACCAGAAGAGGGTGTCGGATCTCATTACAGATGGTTGTGAACCACCATGTGGTTGCTGGGAATTGAACTCAGGACCTCTGGAAGAGCAGTCAGTACTCTTAACCGCTGAGCCATCTCTCCAGCCCCGGGCTAGAAGTGTTTTGATGGGAGTGCTGCTTGTCTGTAGTTCCTTATACTTGGGTTTTGTTTGAGGCCACCCAATTTCTTCTCAGATGAAATTTAGTAGACCTGGGCATGTGTGTTCTTGTGTTCTGGAGTCTATTACCATTCTAAAAAGCTTCTTTTTCACTTCTTCCCCTGGTCTTACTAAGGTTAAGAACTAGTAAGATACTGAGCAGAATAGTCTTAACACTTTTTGCTAGCATCAGTGGCTTAGTATTTGCTATGTAGGTTCATTCTCCTGGGTGATGCCTGTGTCCTCTGTGGGAGCTTGATAGGAGGGTTGGGAGATTGCTTCCAGCTTAGGCAACTGTTGGTTATTCTTTTCAGCTGCCCATAAGGAATCCAGCTTCGATGTCATTCTGTCGGGTGTAGTCCCAGGAAGCACCTCTCTGCACAGTGCAGAGGTTCTGGCTGAGATGGCCCGGATCCTCCGGCCAGGGGGATGTCTTTTTCTGAAAGAACCAGTGGAGACAACTGGAGGTAAGGATATTGTTGCTCAGAAGGTGAAAGTTTAGCACAACTGAGTCTCCCTGCATGCATGCTGTCTCCCTGAGACAGAGGTACTCCTGTAGTATTACTTTCTCAGGGATAGCTGTTAGAATCTGAGGCAACAGAGTGAAAAGATGTGATGTTTGAATGACCCACCAGATCGCAAATAGAAGGAAATTGCCACCTAAAATGGTTGAATCTATCACCAGATGAAAGGTTCATCTTTGTCATATTTCTGACACAGAGAACATTCCAGCAGTAAGGAGCTCACATAGCAACTTCCTATGAATCTATGGTTGTTCCAGAATACAGAGTTTAAAAGCAAAGGCTGGAATCCTGATAATAAAGAATAATATGTGAGAAGCTTAAACTATTCCAGGAATTCCAAGCTAAAACTAATCTAAGAACTAAAGCCTTTTTTGGCTCAGTAGTATAGCTGTCAGAATTGTTAATCCTGAGTTTCTAGCTTTTTCTTCACTGAATTCAATCAAGATGTAGAAATATATTCCATCAGAAACAATAAAGTAATAGAAATGGAAGTATTTCAGAGTAAATAAAAATGTATTGTTTATCTACAGCTGTGACCTTGTGATGTCTATGGCAGACACAAGCTTTCTTGCTGGAAACTTTTATGATTTTTAAGAGAGGAGAAACGTGTGCGTGCGTGCATGCATGTGTCTGTTTGCCTGTCTGTATGTGGGTGTGTATGAACACGAGTGCAGGAGGCCAGAAATATTGGACCCCCTATAGGGTTAGTGGGGTCCAGTGTCTGCTCCACCATAAGGCACGGCTGCTGGAGAGGCAGGACACAGGAGTTTGACTGCGCTTACCCTACACCATTGCTGGGCAGGTGTTGGGCTATGGGGAAGCCAAGGGACACTGCTTTGAGGGGTGGGGAAGCACAAGACAGGGGCCATCTGGTTCTTAGGCTCTCTGGCACCCAGGTGTCACTGGGAGCCGCGGAAAGCTGAGAATGGAGTGGGGGCCAGCAGGCTAGATCTAGCCTAGGGCCGAGGGGGAGAAGAGGGGTAGTTCTGGCTGGATCTGTGGGGGAGTCCTTGGCTTGTCAGCGGCTGGCTTGGGCTTGAGCTTGGTCATGGCTGGAAGTACAGAGAGGCCTTCTATGGAGATTAGACAGCTGGCTCTTCAAGCAAAAGCTTTCTCCATGGCTCCTCATGGCAGATTCCAATGAAAAGAGGCGGTCCATGGTTTTAAGGCATTTATTGTCATGGTGGAAAGTGGACGAGTAAAACCGCACCCCACTTCTCAGGGTGGACCTGAGGTTAAATACCTTTTGCAGGGAGTAGTGTCTGGGAAGGAGAGTTTATTGGCTAAGTTCTCCAGGCCTTCACCTACCTCATAAAATGGAGATCTGTCTTGAGTCTACGTGACCACAGGTCACATCTTCTACCCGTGGAGGAGCTTGGGACATTGCCCTTACTTGACTAATGGCCACAAATCTATGGAGAGCTGCGGCCTCGTGCCAGGAACCTGGTTCCTAGGGAATAGGGTGTAACACCTTCTGTCCCTTTCAGGTCACTGGGGTTTCTAGCCTTAGCTCAACCAGGAACCAGGCTGCCTTTCACCATCCCTAGACCTAGAGTTAAGGTTGTTGTGAGTCTTCCGATGTGGGTGCTGGGAGCCAAATTCTCATCCTCTGCAAGGGCAGTATGTGCTTATAACCACTGAGTCATCTTTCCAGCCTGTTCTTGCTTGAAATTAAAATCTTGAGTCATAAATGGTGTCTTTGAAAGAACTTTATAGTGACAGTACTTAGGTTTCTGTGTAGTAAACAGTTTATAAGTTTATTCATTATCTAACATTCTTTGGGAGGGGGTTCCAAGAAGCAGAACGATGGAATTTTGACCTGTACAAGCCTAAATGAGAATACTTCGGGGGCTGGAGAGATGGCTCAGTGGTTAAGAGCACTGACTGTTCTTCCAGAGGTTCAAATCCCAGCAACCACATGATGGCTCACAATCATATGTAATGGGATCCAGTCATCCTTTCTGGTATATCTGAAGACAACGATGATATACTCATATAAAATAAATTAAAAAAACAAAACACTTTGAACCACCCAAAAGATTTTTCAAAGTAAAATGTTATCACTAAACTATATGCACATTAAACAAAGTAAAGCTTTCCTGTTCTAGAGCCTGCTGACTCACATAGGGTAGAGCCTTATAGTTTTCCCAGCTTTGACATATGGAGCCATTAATGGAGGTTTTCTTTGACAGGTAACAATGACAAAATGAAAACGGCCTCTAAGCTGTGTTCAGCCCTGACTCTTTCTGGCCTTGTGGAAATAAAAGAGGTAAGTGTGTAGATACCCATCCTTGTTAGGTATGTAAACCTTAGGTGACCCAAACCTACAGAGTTTGTCAGTAATCTTGTGGCAAGTGAGGTGATAGGTGCTGTGCAGAACTAGGAAGTAATGTGAAACTTGCTGCCTGAGAGAGAGATATAGGGTGCTTTGAAAAAGAAACCCTTGGGAACAGATCTCTTCTGAAGACTTGGTGGCTCGCACTGGTCTCCCTAGAGCTGCTCAACAGCGATGGCTCGCACTGGTCTCCCTAGAGCTGCTCAACAGCGGTGGCTGTGCTGCAGGGAGGACAATGATTCACTGCTCCTGTCTGTCTCAGTGTACACAGCTCTTAGGCTCGATAGAGTATTGGCCCTTAGACCTTTTGGTGGACACGAGACTATGGATGGGGATTGTGCACTTATAACAGTTGAGTAGAGAGATATGTTCAAGCTAAGCAGAGGCATTTGTAGTTCCATATTTTCTAGAAATTAAATTTTAAAATATTAGCATTTCCTTTGGAAGAAGTGTTAGTCAGTGACAGCTGTATTGTTATATTCCTGCTTTTTTTTTTTTTTTTTTTTTTTTTTTTTTTTTTAAATGTGATTCAGGCCTTTAAATTCTCTTTTTGAGACAGAGACTCATTGTTGGATATTGCCCAGGCTAGCCATGTGGCTGGCTTGGTGAAACAGTGAATGGAGGAGCGTGTAGTACTGATTCGTGGGATGTCTTCAATTGCAGTTGCAGCAGGAGGCCTTAAGCCCCGAGGAGGTGCAGTCCGTGCAAGAGCACCTGGGCTACCACAGTGACAGCCTGCTCTCAGTCTACGTCACTGGCAAGAAACCAAACTTTGAAGTGGGTTCTTCCAGCCAGCTAAAGCTTTTCAACAAGAAGTCCTCTTCAGGTAAGACTAGCTGGGGATGCTCTTTTGTGTGAGGTGGGGGAGGGGAGGGGCCGGCTGATCTAAGTATTCTTCTGTTGGTCCTTCAGTGTCCATCATTTGTATGCTACAGGATGTTTCCTGTGCTTTTATCTTGGGAGTACTAATATCCAAACCTGAAATAATACATAGATATTTCCTAGTATGGCCTGTCTGAGACCACCTCAGCTCGGAGGCCGAGTCATTTATTCAGTTGATGAGGTCTCTTCAGGCCCTGGGAGGATGGGTTTGTCCTTAGGAGACCTCACCATGGTGATAACATTTTCACACATAGCACTCATACAGAAAAAAGAGGTTTTTCATGACCTTTTCATATACACCTGTGTACTCTCGTTGCTTCCTAGCTGCACCCCCTGTAGATTGCAGAGATTAACAGAAGTTTGCTGACATATCCACACTGTACTCTTGCTGTCTAGCTCTAATCTTTATGAAGTACTGTGACCTCAGTTTATAGTCCTTACTTCTCTGCCCTCTGAGTGGCAGGAGTTACAGGCTTGTGATCTCAAGCCTGGCCTCAGGAAATACTTGGACCTTTGATTTTGTAGTTCCTGGAGGGTTGGGATAGCTCAGATCAGTAATTGATCTTGTGGATATTCTGAGTATCCAGCTGTGGCAGTGACAGTCTCTGGTGGTGTGCTTACCCAAAAGGCCTTACCTAGGATTTGCCCCTCTAATCCCCAGCGCTGAGGCTCATAGATTTCTTTCTAGTGTCCTGGTCTAGATGGAAAATGTTCTGTCACTGACTGTGTAACCTGGCCACCAGCCTCACTAGAGTCTGTCTTCCTCTGGAACAGGCTTAGGTGAGGCTAAATCTTAGCCACTTAGGAAGTTGTTGATACTTGTCTCATTTGACTCTCCAAATACTAAGAGTAGGCAGAGGGGGTGCTATAACCCATGTTGTAGGGGGTTAAACTCCTGCAGCAAGGAACAGGCAGCATAGAGTGGATGTTGTAGCCCCACATAACAACCACAGCTATAAAACTAGATGGGGTACCTCACAAGGTTCTCAGCATGCATGGTTAGGTGAGATGATGGGAGTGCTGGTGGAATGCCTAGCTTAAAGCAAACAGGTAACCAACGCAGACATCCTTCACTGGGTGAAGGCTGCGCCTTCGGGTGGTAGTGGAGCTGAGCGCCCAGCCTCCCTTCCTGTCTCCTCAGTCTGTTCAGTCACTCTCTACTAGTCTCCACAGGTGCTGCGGTATGCTTGTAGTTTGCTTCTGACAGTTTAAAGAGTTCATTTCTTTTATTGTTTAACTCAGTGAAACCTGTTGTGGATCCTGCTGCTGCCAAACTCTGGACCCTCTCAGCCAATGACATGGAGGATGACAGCGTGGTGAGTTGGCCCTGTGGTCACCTGATTGTTCCTCCCACACACCCCCATGCCTTATAGTGAAAAAGTGACCTTAAATTTTGTTTGTTTTAATTACGTGTGTGTGTGTGTGTGTGTGTGTGTGTGTGTGTGTGTCTGTCTGTCTGTCTGTCTGTCTGTCTGGGCACTATATGCATTCCTGGTGCTCTCAGAGACCAGAAGAGAGTGTTGGATCCCCTGGATCTGGAGTTGAGTTGCAGGTAGTCATTAGCTGCTGTGTGGGTACTCAAAAACAAACCCACATCTTCTGCAAGAGCAGCAAGTACTTTTAACCACTGAACCATGTTTCCAGACCTGAAAGTGACCTTTTAGATTTTTGGGTACTAATGTATAGTTGTGCCTGATGTTGATGTCTTTGATTAGTACATTCCTTCCTAGTAGTATTTTAAATTTTATTTTTTGAGTATCTCTTTTCCCTCAACAGATTTCCTTGTTTTCCCTTTGTGTGAACTAGTAAAGATTCTTGTAGACTTATAAACCAGGAAAGAAGCTGGCGAGATATTTTATTGGCCTCTGTCTAGGTGAATCATTGAGCATTCACTGTCTTAAACCCAGTGTTTGCACCTCTGATCTGCCCTATCTTTAAGAAATTAAGCTGGGCGGTGGTAGAATACACATTTAATCCTAGTATTTGGAAGGCAGAGGCAGACAGATCTGAGTTCAAGGTCAGCCTAGTCTACCAAAAGAAAAAAGAAAAAAAAAACAACAACAAAAAAAAGAAAGAATTGTTTCTGCACCTTTACTATTGAGGCAAGAGTGATGAACAAAATACATCATGGTTTATGTTCTCAGAGCTTACAGACATAACTGCCTTCACATTACACAAATATATTTATAACTGTTTGCTTTTTTTCCTCTTGGATTTTATTGCCAGGCCCACTCCAGTCTAGTTTGCGTGACAGCAGCCCAACAGTGGCTGAAAGCTTCAAGGAAGTTATTAGCCTCCTGGAATTCTTTGGCATTTCCTAACTCAGAGATGGCCCAGATTTGTCCTTGCATTAGTCTATGGAAAGTCTCACGGCCTAGGTGCCCATCAAGATATGATTTACTAATAGCTGAACAAAATTAGATGTTGCTCTCTGACCTTTACCAGTGTTCCAACATCTTAGCTGAACCCTGGCTTGGAATTTTCATAGGGAGTCTTACAGATTCAGACTAATTGCCTCTGGCATTGTTAGGGAGATAATGAGGGAGGTAGGGCATTGAAGTTTACTGAATGGAAGTTGATAATCCCAGGGCAAGGTCAACTAAGAATCCTCATTTCAGTCTTCTTAGGCAGCTGAGCCACTCCCAGAAACTAGCAAGAATGGGACCCCTGAGTCATATCTCTGCTAGCCCAGATTAGCATAGTTGGCCCTTTACTAAGGATGGGCTGGACCTTGAACCTGTGTGTGTGAGAGAGCTGTGCAGCAAGGCATTCGACCCTCTACCCCCTTGTGGTCCGCAGCCCCCTGGGCCCAGAGCACTTGGGTCCGGGGTGGGATGGGGGTAGGGGGGTCCAATGCCCGTCCAGAAGAGGCAGCTGCTGTTTTAGACCCATTGGGTTTCAGACGGCCTCACATGAACCTTGACCGCTAAGCCGCCTGACCTTTTCTTTTTCATTTGTAATGACCATAAAGGTCTGATGTTTAATTTTTAGGAATATACACTCAGGTACAACACTCCCTTGTATCTGCATCTGTGTGTGCCATTTTTTCTCAGCCGACGTCTTGCCGACCTGTACCGGAATCCTGTTTCTCCCTCAGGTTGAGGGGCTAAGGCTGGCTGGCCCGCGGCATTTTATGGAAAATGTTTTACTTCTTTTGACTATATTTTATTCCCACAACTAGTCATATATTGAAATAAATACAGTACTTCTCTTCATTTTACCTGTTCCCACCCTCCCTATGAAAACACTCTCTCTCTCCCTCTCCCCGTAGTACCAGCCAATTTTGCAGCTCTTCCCAGCCTCATGCAATCTCTCCCATGGACCATTAGCCCCTTTAGCCTATGGCCTAGTTCACAGTGGGTGTTGCTTTTACTTTGCACAGTATGTGCTTGCTCTCATAGCCTGGGATTACCTCAGCTTTTCATCAGAGGGACCATGGCTATGTTGCTAAGTGTTTGGATCACTTTCTAGGATCTCATTGACTCAGATGAGCTGCTAGATCCTGAAGATCTGAAGAAGCCTGATCCAGCCTCCCTGAAGGCTCCTTCATGTGGGGAAGGGAAAAAGAGGAAGGCCTGTAAGAACTGGTAAGTGCTGGCCAGGGAGCAGGTCTGCTCTGCTGGTTACTTCTCCAGGTGTCAAGTCATCTCTCAGTGCCTCATTCTCTTTGAAAATGGTTTTCCTCTGAGATGTGAGGTATATAGAGGAATAAACTAAACTAAACCTTAAAGAATAGCAAAGATCCACACACCATGGTGTAGATTAAGAAATGGGACCATACTGGCTGGCATCCCAGCACTTGAGAGGCGGAAAGCAAGCAGATCTCTCTGAGCTCAAGGTTAGCATGGTCTACATAGAGTTCCAGGCCAGCATGCAGGAGGCTGAGGCAGGGTCGCCTGTATAGCAAGACTGTTTCAAAAAAACTTTTAAAATAAATAAAAACAAGCTGATCATGTGACCGAGCATCTAGATGGATTTATTTGTTCACCTTTATTGAAGGGAACCTAGTTAGATGTTGGGGGTGGGGCGGCTCCAAATTTCAGAGCCCTGCATCTTCTGCAGGGACGGGGTTGCTCAGGTTAAGTCTTCCTATGTCTGCTACAGGTCCTTTGGTACCTTCAGATTCAGGATGAGGCGGGAGGGAGTGATAGTTTATCTGGCAAGCTGATTCTCTTGCTGCTTCCCTGCAGTTTCCAGTCGTGTACTACTGCTGTTCTTGTAGCGCTGGTGAAAAAAAGTGGAATTGTACGTACCTGTGTGGTCATATCCTAACGTGGAAGCTCTGCATTGGTATTTCTACTAGTGTAAGACAGGCTTGGCCTGTTTATGCATCCACTGGTTGTTATTATGGTTCTTTATGATTCTTTTTTTTTTTCCCGAGACAGGGTTTCTCTGTGTAGCCCTGGCTGTCCTGGAACTCACTCTGTAGACCAGGCTGGCCTTGAATTCAGAAATCCATCTGCTTCTGCCTCCCAAGTGCTGGGATTAAAGACATGCGCCACCACTGCCAGTCTCATCGATTTTTAGGTATTCCAATTTGCCAGCATCTACAAATGAGAGGATTTCAAGTAAAAATCCAGATTTTCATCTGTTTATTTAATTTATTTTTTGGTATGTTTGTGGTGCTGGGGATACAGCCCAGGGTCCTGCCCATGCTAGGCATGTGCTCTACCACTGAGCCACATCTCAGTTCCTTCTGGTCATGAATTTGGATCTGCTTCCCACAGAAGTCAGCAGTACAGCTCCCCCATCCTTCTCCACTCTGCTGTCTTCTCCAGCAACCTTACCCCTAGCCTACTGCTTCTGTAGCATTTAACTCGACACTTGGTAAAAAGAGAAGTCTTAGACATACGTTAGCACTGTTAGAGATTTGACGTGTCTGTTGGGTCCCCCAGCACCTGTGGCCTTGCAGAAGAACTGGAGCGGGAGCAGTCCAAGGTGCAGAGCTCTCAGCCCAAGTCAGCCTGTGGAAATGTACGTACTGCACCTCCTGACACCCACCTACCCCTAACTGCACACAGAGTAGCTGATATTCTCATAGTGGGCCAGTGTGATGAGAAGAGGTTATCCTGAGAGGGAGTCTGCATTCTCGTGCCCATGCTGAGGGTGGCTATTATTTTTTATTTTGTTAGACATTTTGTCTCTTCCTTGATGTGGGATGTCATTTATTCGGCCATTTGGCTGACCTTACTGTGATCTCCTGTAGCTTGCCATGTAGCTCACGCAGGCAATAAGCCTGCCTCAGCTTCCCAAGCACACGGATTACAGCTGTATCACTGACTCATGTGGCTGGAGCCCTTACTGACTGACTTAATAAAACAAGAGACCTATGGGTGCATGCAGGTGCCCCTTCCTTTGGCCCTTAGCTCTATGTGACTGTTGTTTCTCCACAGTGCTACCTGGGTGATGCTTTCCGCTGTGCCAACTGCCCCTACCTTGGGATGCCAGCCTTCAAACCTGGAGAGCAGGTGCTCCTGAGCAATAGCAATCTCCAGGATGCCTAGGAGGAACCTCAAGCCCACACACTTCCTCCAGCCGACTCCTGTCCCTCAGCTTCTCACACGGCCTCCTCCCATCTCTGGATTCAGTCACTCTGAAAACATTCACAGGGAGAGGCTTGTAGCAGAACGAAGCTGCTGTGGGCAATGGGGTGTGGTGCTGCTAGGTCTTGAAAGACCAAGGTATGAGGGGACCTGCCTTCTTAGTGTTAGGAGAATGAGATGTACTCTAAGGAACTCTGCTGCTGGTGTTAGAGTGCTGACTCTCTCTACCCTTGAGTCTAGACACCCTTGAATATTTATGCTGAATAAGCTCCAGGCTCCACTCAGTGATGCTACCACCTACTGAACTTCCTCAGGATGTATTTCTTGGAGTCATGGGTCAGCTGTCAAAGGGCCTCGGGCACCAAAGAAGTCACTTCCCCAGTTACGATCCATCTTTTGTCCTCTGCCTTTCTCACCTCACCCCATTTTACTGTAGTGTTGTATCTGTGTCCTGTTGTCATTTCTGTTAAATAGGTATTAAACTTTTGTGTTTCTATGTCTCCTTTTCACTGTGAGTGTGTCTCTGTGTATGTGTGTGGTGGTGGAGGGTTGTCTGTCAGCTGTCTACATTCAGTTTGGACTATGAAAAAGTCGATGTCACATAGGAGTGGGGCCAGAGCTGCCTTTGTAGATTAGGATTTTTCTTGATCTCCTGTAGGAGCCAGGTCAAGAAGAATGCAGGTTAGGGCAGGCTGGACCAGCAGCAGGAAGTATCAGAGCAGTAGACCCTCTTGAGTCTCCATCCTGCCTCTGCCCACATCCCTGTCATCCATCATGCCTGCTGTTACCTGTCCTTGGAACTTGATCTTCCAAGCTTGCGTCTGCTTCTGCTGGTCCCTGCTGCTGAGGCTTAGCTATGGGTGTGGTGAAAAGCCCTTGAGAAGCAGAGTTTCTGTTGACTCCAGTGACCTTGCCTTGTGTTACCTCCCCTCCAATTAGAGCAAAACCTGAAAGCCTCTGGCATTTCTCTTCAGTCCTGAGTGGAGAGAGGCTTTGGTAAAGTGAAAGGGTTTTACAGATGGACTTACAGTCCCTGCTGGACTTAAAGTTAATTAGAAGGGAGATTATCCTTGGCCCATTCTGTTGATCCTTTAAAAGAACTGGAAAACAAAGGCTTTGTTTTGCTGCCTGTGCAGAAGCTAGTGGTGAAATGTTAAGAGATACACAGCCCTACTAAGAAAGTGGGGCTACAGCCCCACAACAACGAACTTGGTTCTGTGAGCACTGGGCCAGTTTTGAAGAGGACTCAGTTTCAAATGAGAGCACAGCCTGTGCCTGAGTTAGCGGCTTGGAGCCATGCAGAGAGCACTTGTGTATGTACAAGGCTCTCTTGTTTTTGATTCCTAGTACCAAAACCAAAAAAAGTTTTCTCAGGCCAGAGCAATTGACAGAAAAGCCAAGATAATAAGTGGGTGAGTGGCTGACTGATTTGTCACACAGCAACAAAAACTAACAGCCCCAAATGGGTTTAGGTTTAGCTGACCAACTATTGACTGCCTCTACTGCAGTTGCCTAAGTGAGGGACAAACATGTTAAAGCTCCTGGGCCAGAGCTTCCCTGTGGGCTTAGTAAATGCTACAAGCCCTTCAGACCTGCTCGTTGATTCCTAGCTATGACTGCCACAAAGGATAATGGTTTGGTTGGCATGGTTAATAGGGCCCTGGTGGCAGTCTTTCTGTCCTTCCACAAGGGCCAGAGGAATGCATCCAGTTCAGTCAGGTCCCAGGCTGCTGGAGAGAAACCTTGCCCAGAGCACATGTAGGCCTCTGCCTGGCTACTACTGCACACTGAGGAATTTGGAGTGGTAGGGGCACAGGTATTTCTCTGGCTAGACTCTTGATTCTGTGACTATAGCCTAAGGAGAAGTTTCAGCCATTTGTAAGCTTATAGTATGGAATCCAAAAACAAATTCAACCTAAACTTACATGAATACATGTGTGGGCCTGGGAGCGTTTGTTTTTTTTAGTGAATGTAATGATTTCTTTGTGTTTATGTGTATACAAGCATATATGCCATGGTGCACATGTGGGGGTCAGAGAATAACTTACAGGAGCTGGTTCTCCTTCCACCCTGTGGGTCCCAGGAATCAAAGCCAGGTCCTCATTCTTGGCAGCCATTACCTTAACCCACTGAGCCATCTCATTGGCTCTTGTTTTTTTGAGATTAGGTTACATGTAAGCCAGGCTGTCCTCCATCTCCCTCCCCTCCTCCTCTCTTCCTGTGTCTGAAACAAGCGGTGGCTACTGTAGCCTGAATCTCACTGTGTGTAGCCCAAACTAGCCTGTATCTCATGGTGATCCTCAGGCTCCCAAATACTGGCATTACAAGCATGTCCCATCATGTCAAACCTGGCCTTTTTTTTTTTTTTTTTAAAGTTTTTTTCATTTTATGTGTATGTATGCATATATGTCTGTGTACCAAGTTTGTGCAGTGCCCATGGAGCCTAGAAGAGGGTATCAAATCCCCCAGGACTGGACTTAGAGCTGTGAGCCACTATATAGGTGCTGGGAATCAAACCTGGGTCCTCTGTAAAAGCAGCTAAGTTCTTTTAACCAGTGAGGATTTTTCCAGCTCCCTAGCTTCTTAACTCTATAAAGTCTTTGGCTTAGAATCTGGTAGTGTAGCATCTCCTCTCCCCTCGTTCTGAAATCACTTGGTTGGTGTAGGCAGCAGAGGCAGGCCACATCTTTCCTGGGCTTTGGTGACAGCTGAGCCTTAAGGGGGTTTGGAGCTGAAGCATGAGGGGAGTAAGTGAAACATGCTGCAGAAGTGAAGGCCCTCGGGCTTTTGTAGCTACTCCTGGTTGAGATGAATCTACAAGGAAGCCTGCCATTGCTTGAAGCTGGTAGTCCTCTGATGTTACAGAATATTGCATCACCCAGTATGTGGTGATGGGGATTTGGAAGGCTAAGCAGAAACCCTACCATATAAGGGTGGAGGCGTGGCCAGGTGGGGACACAGCAGGATTTGTTTGGATAGTTCAACACTGGCTGACCATTGGAATCACTGGGCAGCTTCCAAAAATAAAAACAACCTCCTGTGCCTGGTTTTTATTTACAAAGACCATTTAAATCAGGATCTTCTGGAGTGGTCTAGGCTAGTGTTTCTTGAGGCTTTCCCAGATGACTGTAAAGTGTGTTTTGTGTTAGAGAAGACTTTTCTCACACAGCAGAAAACAAGGTAAAAAACACCCCAACCAAATATCGTGGTGCACCTGTAACTCCAGCACTCAGAGGCCGAGGCAGGAAGATTAAAAGTTTAAAGCTAACCTGCGCCAAAGTTCTAGGTCAGGCTAGACATCATAATGAGACTATGTTGAAAACCAAAAATCCTAAGCAGATATATTTGACAAGTAAGAACCTAGGATGCAGCAGGGCAGTGGTGGAGCATGCCTTTAATCCCAGCACTTGGGTGGTTGCTGGGTTTGAGGCCAGCCTGGTCTACAGAGTGAGTTCCAGGACAGGCAGGGCTACACAGAGAAACCCTGCCTTGAAAAAGAACCTAGGGTGCAATCAAGTAGCCCTTAAGAGAATGGAGCAAGTTATAGGGCCACATCATGTGGCTTAGAGCAGTAGGGGTGAGCTATTGCTGTGGATGTGGAAGAGCTAAGGCGTTAGAAGAGTGTGTGTGTGTGTGTGTGTGTGTGTGTGTGTGTGTGAGTACGTGTACATATGTGTGCCCCATACATGCATGTGCACAGGAAAAAGATGGGGGTGGTGGTGAAAGGAATATTATAAATATCTAAAGGATACATACGTGTACATGTGACATAGATGTTCCAGAAAACTGGCGAACATACTTGGGACCAGAATGTGTTCTGGAATAGAGATCAGATGGGGGTAGGCTTTCAGGGTAGAAGGATAGTTGGTTAGTTGGTTTGAGACTGGTCTCACACAGTAGCCTAGGCTGAGAACTCACCTTGTAGCTCAAGCTAACCTAAAAAGCTAGTCCTCCTGCCTCAGCCTCCAGAGTGCTGACACGAAGGTGAGCTACCACATCCACTAGCAAGATTGTTTATTTCCAACCCAAGGCCTCCCTCACCCATGCTCAGTACACCTAACCACTGAGCTACAGCCCCAGCCACTGATGGTTCTTTCTTTAAGCTATTTTATCATTGATTTATATGCTGTACACATACATGTATTTTGTATTTTAGGATACATTGTAAAACAAAGAAACATAAACCCTGGGCCTTAGGGAAACCCACTAGGCCAGAACAAAGTCCTGAACCTCCTGACATGGATCTTCAGAGACAGATTCCATATGTGGAACATCACAGCAGCTCCATAGAGTCTACATAGCCTGTAAACACTAGATGGAGGGTTCAAAACCATGCTGGACTATAGCAAGATGCTACCTGAAAAACAAAAGTTAAGCAAGCAAGCACGCTTACATAGCAGTACTGTGGAGAATGTCAGCACAGAGCCGATGAGCACTGACCACACAGACCCTTTACATTTTCACATATTTTCTGTGTGAGTACATGTGTTTGTCATGATTTGTGTGAGGTCAGAGGACAGCGTGGAGTTGTTTCCCTCTTTTTCATGTGTAGGTTCCAAGATCAAACTTAGGAAGTTAGGCTTAGTGGCAAGGACCTTTACCTGCTGTGCCCTCTCACTGGTCCAGGGCAAAATTTTTCCCCAAAATTGCACAAATGTATAAAATACAATGACATGGGAGCACGACAGCAAGTGGTTACAGCATGGAGACGTGATGAAGGTGCTTAGGCTCACCAAAGAAGGAAGAACAGAGCCCCGAAATGGCCTTGGAACAGAATGGAATCAAGGCAAATTGAATGTACTAGATCATCATATGAAGTGATTCTCACTACATACATACATACACACGAACATGCATACATACATATATGTACCTAACATTTTATGAGTCGCCTGCAAAAATTTTTTGAGAATTATGTGTTTGGGTGTTTTGTCAGCATCTATATATGTGTACCACGTGTGCACAGAGTGTCCAGACAGAAGAGGGTATTGGATTTCCTGGAACTGGAGTTAGAGATGATTGTTTGGCCATGTGGGTGCTTGGAATCAAAACAATCTCTGGGAGGGCAACTCGTGTTTTAACTGGTAAACTAACTCCAATTGAAACGTTTAAAAATAAGTCAAAAGAGCTACTTACTACACAGAAGCAATAAAAGCCCAAAATGAAGTGGAAAGGGGCGGGGGAACCCTACAAAATACCAAAATAATTACTTAGCTGAAATTTAAGAATTATCCAGAAATTAAGAGTTGATTTACAGGTCTAGAAAGATGGCTCAGAAGTTAAGAGCTTAATGCTTTTCCAGAGAACCTGAGTTCAGTTCCTAGCACCCATGTCAGGTGGCTCACAAGTGCCTGTATATCTCCTCCAGGGAGTCTGGCACCTTGGCACCCACATATATTGACACGTATACAAAAAAATCTTCAAAGGAAAATGTCATCTACAAGAGAAGTGGATCATGATGGCACGTGGCTTTAATAACAGCATGCAGGAGGCTGAGGCAGGTGGATCTCTGTGGGGAGCCGCAGCTGCCACCCTATATATATATATATTGAACACCTGGTCTCCGGCCAGAGCAGAGAGCATTGATAAACAAGCCCTTAGTTGGAAAAGCTGAGTGCTTCCAGTTTGTGATGCAAGCTGGCGTGATTTCCCGCAGCCTATTGTGCTTTGCCACGTAGCCGATGATGATTGGGACCAGGGAAAGTGTTAAACCCACAAGGGCTGGGGGCTGGAGATAATTAGGAGTAAGTATGTAGGGAATAGAAGTAAGTAGATATAGAAGTAAGATGTAAAGATAGAAGTAAGATGTAAGGATAGAAGTAAGATGTAAGGATAGAAATAGAATAGAAGTAGGATGTAGGAATAGAAGTAAGATGTATGTAGTAAGATGTAGGGAATAGGAGTAAGTAAGAAGAAAGTAGTAAGATGTAAGTAGTAAGATAGAAGTAGTAAGCTGTAAAGATGTAAGTAGTAAGATAGAAATAATTAAGATGTAAGAAGCAAGATTACAAGGTTCATGATTAAACTGCATTGGAGAAGAGCTCGTTGTTGCCTCCTTACTTCTGCTAGACAGAAAGGCGGCCGACAGATCTCTGAATTATAGCCAAGTGTGGTCTATAGAGTGACTTCTAGAACAGCCAGAGATACATAAACTGTCTCAAAAAAGGGAAAAAAGAACAAAGGTCAATATAAATAACTTTAAAAGGTGGTGATGTGCTGGGCAGTGGTGGTGCACACCTTTAATCCCAGCACTTGGGAGGCAGAGGCAGGCTGATTTGTGAGTTCCATGACAGCCAGGGCTGCACAGAGAAACCCTGTCTCGAAAAACAAAACAAAAAAAAAAAAACAAAACAAAAAGGTGGTGATGTTTTGCAGAGAAAATAGCTTGATTCAGAACAATTTACAGTTCCCAGAACTCTGCACACAGTGTACTGTGCATTGTCTAGGAGGCCTTGTCAATTCTCAGCCCTTCAAGGAATAGTGTTCATGTATGTAATCTTTTTTTTTTTAAAGATTTATTTATTTACTATATGTAAGTACACTGTAGCTGTCTTCAGACACACCAGAAGAGGGCATCAGATCTCATTACAGATGGTTGTGAGCCACCATGTGGTTGCTGGGGTTTGAACTCAGGACCTTGGGAAGAGCAGTCAGTGCTCTTAACCACTGAGCCATCTCTCCAGCCCCCTCATGTATGTAATCTTAGTAATCATGAGGCCCATGTAAGACTGAGTCCAGAGTGAACCTGGACTACATAGGAGACTCTACTACCTCCTCCACCACCAAAACCCCCCGTGGGACAATAAAAATGGGTGAAGAAAAACAGTCTAGACAACTCTGGACTGTGCTGGCCAGAGGCCACAGAAAAACACTGCTTACAGGTTCATGCTGATGGCTTGCTCAGCCTTATACAACCTAAGACCTCCTGCCAAAGTGGAACTGCCCACAGTCAGCTGGGCCCTCCCACATCAACTAAATTATCCATAGACCTGCCTGCAGGCCAATCTGATGGAGGCATTTTCTCAATTTAGCTTCCTCCAATAACATTAGCTTGTGTCAAGTTGACAAAACAACCAATCTATACAGGTAGGGTGCCCATGTCATGTCATCTAGACCACGAGGCAGCACAGGGTTTCTGTAAGGGTGGTATGTGAGGCAGAAAGCAGCAACTTAACTGGGTCCACCCTCAACAGGTCTGTGGAGGGCCACGTTCACTGTTGCTGGAGAAGTGTGAGGGAAGGGAAGCCAACGCGTGAGAGAGCCCACAGTCAAGCAGTGGAAGACACTGGAGGCAGGAGAGAGACGGGCATAGTGAAGGAATATGGCAAAGAAAAGGAGCCCCTTACCTGAGTCTAGCTGGAGGCTGGCCAGCTGAGAGTCCAGAATTTCAGCAAGCTAACAAAACTTGCCACCAAGATTGCCTACATAGAGACAAGCTTCCTCTCAATAGAGATAATGCAAATAAAGATGTTAAAATAGCGGTGAGTCATGCTGAAGGCCTGAGTGTATGTGACCTTTAAACTCAAAAGCCCTTATGGGTTTACAGCTGGGAAAGGAGTAATTTCTTTGAAAATCTCAAAAACACGATTGTGATTTTTGTTGTAGTCAGAACACGTCTTAACTCCCTTATGACCTAGGATAATAAGGATTTAATTTAATCCTTGGGGTCTTTGGCTTTATCTCCTCAGCCCATACTCCTCTCCAAGGCACCCTAGAACCCACCCTATGATCTCATTGTAAAATGGTCCTAGCAGAACATGGTCATGCATGCCTTTAAGCCAGTATGCTGTATGGGTGTTTCATCTGCATATATGTCTGTGTACCATGTGTATCTGGTACCTTTGGAAGCCCAAAGAAAACAGCTGTGAGCAGCCACGTAGGTGCTGGGAATCGAACTGGGGTCCGGTGGAAGAGCAGCAAGTGCTCCTAACCACCTAGCCACTTAATAAATAGCATTTCTGCTTCATACTGACTCGTCCTGAAAGGTTTTTTGGTTGAAAAGTTAAGGTCTTTGGAAAAATCTCCGAGCCTGATGGTGGCGCATGCCTTTAATCTCAGCTCTTGAGAGGCAGAGGCAGTCAGATTTCAGAGTTTGAGGCCAGCCTGGTCTCCAGAGCAAGTTCCAGACCAGTCAAGGCTACACAGAGAAACCTTGTCTTGAAAAACAAAGCAAAAAGAAGTGAGCTCTTATAAATGGCACTGGTCGTTGCGTTTTTATTGAAGCAATAGAAAAATAACCAAGACAAAGGGTTTTTTATTGTTTCCCAGCCTGCTCTTGGGTGCAAGCAATCCTCTTGCCTCTGTCTGCCAAGTGGCTGGAACTACAGGTATGCTCCACTGCCCCTGACTTTACACTGCCATTTTTGTTTTGGTTTGGAGTGAGGCTCTCCTACTCTCCAGGCTAGCCTTAGTCTTGCCTCCACTGCCCAGGTGTGCTGAGGTTTGCTTTGTTGCTCTATTGTAATGCTAACTTCTGTATCCTAAGATCTCGTTGCCTTAAGATGAGTGAATTCTCAATGCTCCTTAATTCAAAACTATTGGTTGGATAAAGATACCTACAGCCTGTAGCTGGGCAGAAGAGTTGTTAGGCAGGGCTTTGGTTCCCGGTCAATCAGCTGAGACCAGAGTATGTGACTATCAATCTTGGACTTTTATTATGATGCCAGCGTGACCCCTGGTGGCGTATTGAAGAACTGCCCAATTTCAATTTCCACAGCTTAAAGGGTTCTTCAAGTGTTAGGGATTTTCTCCATATTTATTTCCTCGTAGATGTTCCTTTAGGAATTCACCCAGCCATCGTTGACAAAATATATTGTCAAATGTCCACTATATAAATAATTCATTCACTGAGTTGCCAAGTTATCAGAGACTATAAACTTATTGGGGGAATCTAAGGCCTTCCCTAAGTGATAGGTGACATTTGGCCAAGATTAGGCATGTGGATGTCAGGCTAGGGGGTGTCCTACAAAAGTAAGAGACCATGGAAGGTCTCGTGGGCATGGTGGTATTTGCACCAAGCACCGAAGGGAAACTATTTCAGAAGTGGACAAGGGTGGCATTTTCAAGACAGAAGGACAAACGGATGCCTTGCATCCCTCCTCACTGTCCATCCCCCTCCCATCCCCATTTCCACCCTTCTCTCATTAAGCATGAGAATCTTCAAGCAACAGTTCTTCAAAGTGCCTCCAGGGATGTGGGGGCTGTCACCCACACACACTTTGCACCCTCTTCCTAGCATTTAGTTGCCAGTTGTGGCCTCATGTTTTCTCTGCCCAGTTGCCTTGAAACAACCCCTTTACTCTCTCCAGGACCCACAGGACACTGCTCACATGTCTCTGTGAGCTGCCCAGCTTATCTGAGTTCACCCAGCACATGTCTTTGGAAGGCTTGCTCTGGTAGAACAAAAAAGAAAAAGAAAAAAAGCTGAGCAAGCAGGACCAAGCATACTCTGAGAGCACCCTTGTTCTGGAACACAGGATGCAAGCCTCCAGTAGGGGCTCCCCTTTCCCTCCCCTCTCCCACCAACCATCCTTTCTCTAGTCCCTGGATTCAGAGGCTTCCCCCTCCCCATAAAGACTGTAGAAGGTGCCTCAGGACTCAGAATCTTGAGCAGTTGTTGGAGGGACACTCCTGGTGCTCAAGGGAGAGAAGCTTATTGTGTTAGAAGGAACCCTGGGCTCACAGAGAAACCACTTCATGGCCACCAGCCTCCTGATTGTTAATAAGTGTCCTTTTAGGACACTTAGCATTCGTCCTGCAAGGCAAAAACCTTCCACTAGGTGGCAGCAACAGGTTAAAAACCTCTCCGATAACTCACTGTTGCAGCCAGAGAGTCCTGGGAAGAGGACCCTTACTTGTGGTACAACCTGACCTAGAAAGAGAGGCATGCTGAGTGAGCAAAGTTGACCTGGAATACCAAGACTCCAACTCTCTCCACAGTCTAGCCCCAGGTCTGAGCTAGGCTTGGATACAGGGCCTCCTAGATTCCTGTGCCATTCCTTCAGTGGCTCACAGTGGTCCTAGAGTGCTCGTAGAGCCCTCTGTAGAATGGCAGAGTCAGGTCTGCAAGCACACATAGGCATAGTTTATCAAACCACCAGCATCAGAGCCCAGTGAAAAGGCAGCCAGCTCCTAAGAGCTTGGGAAGGAATCCCAGGGCCTGTGCAGTTGGCATCAACCATGTTCCATGTACAGAGGAGATTGAGGAGGAATCGTGAGCCTGGGGGCAGAAGGAGATGAAGTGGCCATGGAAGCTTAGGTAATGGGTCTTCTGAAAAAATCACAGAGAACCCAGGGCCCTGTGAAGCCAGCTTAGTGTCCAGCTAAGTTGCACGTAAGAGGCAGCCGAGGCATGGGAAGGGGATGGCTGACCATTTCCCAGAGCCAGAGAGACTGCAGTGGGGGGACTCAGAAATGAAGGAGGAGAGACAGGGCCTCCAGGAAGAAAGAAACATGCAGAAGGTTCTGGACATGTTTGCGACAGATTCCAGTGCAGGAAGGAAGGCTTCAGCTTCATGTGGGACAATAATAGGGGCTTGCATTGGGGTGATGGGGAGACCTGGGCTGCAGAGCAGACCGGCCCTCCTTTAGACACTTTCCATGGGATACAGAGGGAGGGTTCTCCTTGCCCACCTCTGCTCTGCCCTGCCCTGCCCTTGACCATGTCTCCCCACTTCTACCTCTCTCTTGTATGGGGCCATGTCTCACTCTCAGCCTCAGTGAAGCAGGCCCCAGCTGCCCTGTGAGGACCCTTCTGCTGTGATCAGCCAGAATGGAATGTGTTCTGCATTGTGGGGACAGAACGCACTGACCCAGTCTGAGGGAGAGGAAGACTTTATTCAGTGCTTTTGTGTGTGCACCTGTAGCACATAAGAGTCCATAAAAAGGGAACAGGAACGCCTGCTTTGTGGCTGCTCTTGGGCTCTCAAGGCCTCCACTGGACACAGGTGGCTTTATGTTAAGACCATGGACAGCAGCCCTGGAGTCTCCAAATGCCTCGTGGGAAGGTCACCGCGTTTGTTTTTTCAGGTATCTGATGGCCTTCTTCACATGCTTGTCCTTGGGGTCTACACAGATGTGCTTGTTCTGGACAGTCACAAACCTACACAGGAGAAGGCAGTGAGTAAGAGGCAGAAAGGCCTGCAGGGCTTGGCAACCAGCCACATGTGCATTGACCTGAACGCTGAGCTCCCTGGGCAAGAACTGGATGGCGTTCCATGCGCCATTAACGATTCTTTCCTACTAGAATCCTGACTCCATCCCAGCCTCCCTAGGGCCAGGCCTGTAGGACTTCATTCCTTAACCCTTCCCCGCCCCCACCCCCCGCCCCCAAAGCATCTTGAACCTGGCAAGTAGGAAGTGAGAGAAGGAGCCTCAGGCTGCGTGCTATCCTCTGCTCAGCTCAGACTCAGAGCAGGAGGTGACAGTATTGCTGCCTCCTGGCTCTGCCACCTGGGATGTCCTATCCATCCTGGAGTCTCATTTTTACCATGGGTGAAGAGTTTGGACCTCGGGCTGGAGAGATGGCTCAGCGGTTAAGAGCACCTACTGTTCTTCCGAAGGTCCCGAGTTCAAATCCCAGCAACCACATGGTGGCTCACAACCATCCATAACAAGATCTGACTCCTTCTTCTGGAGTGTCTGAAGACAACTACAGTGTACTTACATATAGTAAATAAATAAATCTTTAAAAAAAAAAAAAGAGGTTGGGCCTCCTCAGCTGTGTGGGGTACAAGGGCATCCCTGGGTGCCCAAAGCTGCCGGCCCAGCAATAGGGCTCATCCTCCCCTTTTTCCCCAGTGGTCTTCCTGGGCACTCCAAGGCCCACCCACCCAGTCTGGGTTCTAGGAATAAGAGTGGGACAGAGGGATACTCACACAGTAGCATCCTTGGGACACTCCACTGAGGTACTGTACCAGGCCACCAGCTTCCTGATGGGAATGGCCCCCTTGAAGTAATCCAGGCAGCACTCTCGGCCTACATTGGTGCCTCGAGCTGGAAGAGCAATAGGAAGCAGGTGTCCTAAGGGTCAGGCCATGTACCTGAGGACCCATGGGATGTTCTGATGTATGCCTGTGTGAGCCTATGGGTAGTGACTACATGTGCCTCTCTTTGTATTCTGCTTGTTCCTGGTGTGTGTGTGTGTGTGTGTGTGTGTGTGTGTGTGTGTTCTCCTTGTGTCTGCATGTTTGCATATTCATCTGTGTGTGTCTGCATATGCAGCTGTCTGAATCTAAGAACCTCATTTCAACTTCCCGTTCTAAACTAAATATAAAAATCTTTTCATATATTCTTGGAACCAATTCTCCGTTGTTATGTTGTTCCCTGATGATACATGAAGCCCATTAATGAAACAAATGGAGGCAATTCTGAGAATCGTTCATTCTGCATCATAAGCCCACAATCAAGGCCACTATGTCCTAACATCGCAGGATGAGATGACTGCCCGTGGTGTTCCAGGTGTGTATCCAGGTCAGGTGCTTGACATCATCCCCTCACCCCCAGGATACCCAGCCATCCCCATCACCCCCACCATCCCCATCACCCCCACAATCCTCAGCACTATAATCCTCCCTCCAGTGCTCCTGCGGCCACCTCTAGTGATCCCTGTAAGAACAGACAGGATATAAGTCACCCAGCTTGTGTCTCTGCCATGGTCTCTGTCAGGTGAGTGGCTCCTACCTGCCCTACCCTGTGTGTGCCCATCTCTCACCAGCGCTCGCATGCTGCAGAGAAGTCCCCAGAAGCAGAGCAGCCAGGAGCAGCATCTGAAGTGACATCTTTGTACCAGAAACCCAGATGAAGGTTTTCGTGGGTCCTTCTGTTTGTCTTAGTGCCCAGCGTTGAGGTGACCTATTTAACCTCTTTGGCGGTCATCCCACGCCTCCTGTCCCCTCCTACAATTCTTCCAGACTAGAGAAATTCAGAGAATTTGAGATAATTTAGTAGAAGTCCAGCTTTGGAATGTTTGTGGCTTTCCAGAGAATGGTCACTCGACTCAGGACAGAGGAGGGGGTCTGTGTCTAGGGAACGCCAATGACTTACTTCTCTTTTCAAAGGGAACATTTCTTGGTTCCTCTATTAGCAGGATCCATGGCCTCAGCCTCAACTCAATTCATCCCTTGTCCTGGTTCTGGTGAACTTCCTTTGTGCCGGTGCCCTGTGGAGACAGGCTGGGGACCTAAACAGAAATCTTAGGGACTATGCCAGTCAGGGTTCTGGGGTCCAGAAGATCCACAGGAGGGTGAACGGGTTACAGGGATGTTCTGTAGAAAAGGCCTAGCTCCATCCTATTCTGAGGAAACCAGAGGCTCTGTCTTCTTGTCCTTCCCCAGGCTGGCCCTTACCCCAGGAGGCTAAGCTGAGCGGGGCTTTAATCACTGGGTATCTACATGTATCTACACATGTGCTTCAGTGGATTGGAAAGCTCAGTGCCCAGAAATTAAGCAAAACCAGGGTTTATTGAGAAAAAGAACCAGGTCTAGTGCCTTAGGCCTGGCATCCCAGCTACTGAGGAGGCTGAGAGAGGAAGGTTTGAGGCCAGCCTGAGCTACCAGAGTTCATAGGTGCTAGTGAGACCCTATCACAATAAAGGGAAATGCCACTGCTTTGCTGCGCGACACAGGGCATCTCACAGATAAGGCATGTGCCACTGTGTGCCTTACTCTTTAACATTTTAATTTGTTAATCTCTTACTTATTGCATTTATGTGCATGGGTGTTTTGCAGGCATGTGCTAGCAGGCACTCTACCAACTGAGCCACACCCCAGCTCCTCCTGGCATTTTGTTAGAACTCTTGGCTCTCAGCCAGCAAGAGACACAGACCCAGGCTGGGGGCTCCTTTCCCTTCTCATGTCTCCATTTTCCTTCAATCCGGCCCTAAGGCCACAGCATCACTAAATTTGTTCATTCTCCAAGACTAAGAGGCCTTCCCAGGCCAAAGCCTTCCATTCTCTAAATACCTGTCCCCAGGTGTGCAGTACTGTGGTAGGCAGGCGCTTGGGCTTTGATTCTGACCCTGGAGTTCTGGGCCTGGCTTCTCCTTGCCCCTAAGTGACCAGAGACAGTTTGCAATGACACCTCATCCTCCCTCACCCGCTCTCATGCTGTCAGGTCTGGCCCCATATTAATCACTGAGCTGCCATCAAAATTTCACTAGAAGTAGTGATGGTAAGAGCCAGGTGGTGGCAGGCGGCACATGCCTTTAATCTCAGTACTCAGGAGGCAGAGGCAGGCAGAGCTCTGAGTTTGAAGACAGCTTAGTCTACAGAGTGAGTTCCAGGGCAAGCCAGGGCTACAGAGAGAAACCCTGTCTCGGGGTGGGGGTTGGGGAGCGATGGTAAGAGCAGCAGCCATTATCTGTTGAGACCAGACTCCAGGGGAAACAGTGCTCCGAGTATAAGCCTATCAGTCCCGAGGGACACTCCTGAGATCAAGAGGAGAAAGTCCAGGCATCTCTCTGCTCTGCAGGATGCTGGCTATTTCAGGTTCTGAGGCCTGGCCTTTCCCTACTTTGTCCAAACTTCCCTGTGGGCTGAGTCCTGTGCCATTGTCTCACTGAGTGACCTAGGGCATCTCACAAAGTCTCTTTGGGCTTCAGTTTCATCCCCCTGTAGGGGGAAGTCCACATAGTTCCCAGGAGCCGACTGAGATGATAGAACTGGCAAAGGTAGGATCTTCCTTTGGCAGGCCCATCCTAGCAATTCTCTGCTTCCCTTGGAGTCCCGTGGCTGCCAGATTCTCTGCCCTCCCCACAGCCGTAGCTGAATAGGATCTTTGCCTTTGGCTTGTCTGGCTGCACTCTTGCTCCCCAGGCCAGGCTTCCGGTGCTTCAGAGAGGATGCAGGGGAGGCTGGCTGACTGCCCTTGTGGCCACAGAGATTATATATGTCTAGCAGTGCCCCGGTTATGGCTGGTCTGGTCTGAGAACCAGGTAGGAAGTTGTAACCTTATGACAGGAGTCTCACGACTGAGGAAGAGGTGGCTGTCTGCTGACCTGCATCTTATGGGTATCTCTTAACCTCACTGCACCCCTGCTCCCCTCCCCCAACTCCCACCCTCACCCCTGCACCCACTTCCCAGTGGCTCCTGCCCAGGCTCCTGTGGCAGAGGCCAGCAGATGCTGCTCTGTGCCAGAGCACAATAACGGATGATTATGCTGCAATCAACAACTCTGTTACCAGGGACACAGCCTGAGCACCGCTTCGGAAACTCCCTACATGGGTTTCAAGACCTCTGTTCGACTGCACACGGAGATCTTTTCTCCAGAAAAAGACTCAAATCCCCTGTCCTTCTAGGGAAGCAGCCAGCAGCAGAAACAGAGTCTGAGCAGTTACCTCTTGACTTGAGGGGAGCAGGACAGCCATTGCCTCAGGTCCTGGCAGCCTATCACCTGTTCTTGGGGAGGTTCCCCAGGAAGTGGGGAAGGAGCTACAGGTGAGATAGGCACTTTGGAGGGCTGTCTAAGAGGATGTGACAATTCAAAGGTCTTTGCAGGTAGAATTCCTACCCAGAGAGGCAGGAAGGGCCATTTGTATACCCATGGCATAGAATAGGCAGAGGTACACAGGGAACACACACAGAGAGGTAAGCCGGGAGAGTAGCATGAACTCTGAGGGGAAATAGCCCAGTCACCAGGTCAGAACTGTCCATAACTGGTGAATGCAGACAAGAAGAGGTGAATACAGGGCCAGGCTACAGTTCAACGCCGTTGGTGAAGCAACATGAAGGGACATTTGTGCGGGGCTTTCCTTGCCAGGGATTACCCCACACCATACCTGCTCCATTATCCCAGCAATGAAGTGGATTCCCTGGGGACTGTCCAAATGGAATGTCCTAGCATCCTTGGGCACACCATGTCCAGATCCCTCCAACTCATGGCAGCCAGACTCATGAACTATGCTCTGGCTCCCTCTCCTGCCCCATCACCTCTGAACTCCTGCATCAAGGGAGTCCTTGGGGCAAAACCAGCGAGACTCTAGCTTCTAGAGGCATTGAGATCTCTCTCCACTTTGACCAGAAGGAGCCGGACCAGTGGGATTCTGGGTCTTTTATCCTGAGAGGTCCCTGTTTCTATAGAAGATTCTTCCTAGGCATGGGTCTTAAGGTTTGGGGTAAATTTAGGATGCCCTAGATCACAGAGCAGGGAGCTGGACTGTAAGATCTTCATTGCTTTCAACAGTTTGGGACACTTGTCACATACTGGAGCTAAAGGTAGCATAGAAATGTCATCCCAGGGCCTTGTCCAGGGAATCCTCTATTTTAACACCCAGCAATCTTTCCCTATACCTCCTCTCCCCAATACCCCCAGTCCAGTCACATTCCCCTGTACTTCCCCAGCTTCAGCCCTTCCTGCAGTCCCACCTCCTACTGCTCAGCTTTCAGTTCGTGGACACCCAGGGATGTTCCTCTTGTCCAAAGCCTTCGAATCCACCTCTCCCACTTCCTTACACTCTAGATTTCTTCAGATCACAGCTGGGACTCCTTCTCATGTCTTTGGCTCCCACCCTACTGTGCTCAGAGGTCACTGAGTTGCTATTAGACCTGGCTTCCCATTGCATTGTGTGTGGCGTCGCACTCAAAGACTGTGGGATCCGCAGAAACAAGACCCAGTAGCACCCAGAGAACATAGCACGTCCAACTAAATGCACCTGCTAACGAATGGAAGTGGCGTGCAGTTGGATGGATGGGTGAATGGCTGACAGGTGGGCCAGCGAGTGGGTGGGTGAATACGTGGATGAATGGGTGTGTAGGTGGATGGAGAGACTCATCCACACGCGCACACGCGCACACGTGCACACACACACATGCACACATGCACACATGCATGGTCACTTACCAGTTACTTAACTATAGGCGGGTTCATGCTCAGTTCCTTCACTTCAAAACAATGATTTATTTTACTTTAATATCTTGCTTTAATAATTTTCCTAGGCAGTGCAGGCTGTCTTGAACTCATAACCCTCTAGTCTTAGCTTTCAAAGTGCTGGCATTGGAAGGATGCTACAGCATGCCCAGATTAGCAGTATTATTATTATTATTATTATTATTAGTCATAGTTTCACTAATGTAGCCCTAACTGAAGTCACAATCCTCCTGCCTCAGCCTTTCCAAATATTGGGATTCTAGGTGTGAGCTGCCATATGGAATTGAACTTATTGTGTCAGTGTGTCCCAGTACCCACTGGTCTCTCTGGAGTCCCTCTGTCTTGAAAGAGGCAGAGACTTGAGCTAAACGCCCTTTATGTGAGGAGACTGGGCATATTCAGGTAGTTAGGGTATAGACATGACCCTTTATCTAGTTCCCAGCTTCCTGTGGGTTGTGGGTGTGTCTGCTGATCTGAATTGCTTCTGTGTAGCTGGGGTCACACAGCCTGCCTTCATCCCGTAGAGGTCCTCTTTCTCATCCACAGCTTTAGCACTGACTCAGTTTCTGACAGAAAAAAATAAAACTGCCAGACACAGGGCAGGGAAGGTAAACAATGGCCACAGTAATGACCCATAATAATTGCAGCAGTTACCATCTGTGAGGATCCACACAAGCCACCTGTGGTAGGGATCCCAGGAGCCCTCTCCACCTGTCCCTCTGCTTCCTAAAGAACTCTGCTTGACCCACGCCCTCCTCCAGGCCTTCTTACTTCTTCCTTCACTGACAGCACACTGCCTTCTCCCTCGTGTGGCCCGCCCTTCCCACTACCACTTCCTCTCCACCCATCTGTGAGGTGACAGCTCCTCAGCAGTGTGGTTGGAGGATTAGCTCATACGGGTGCTAACTTCATTCTTCATGCTATGTGGGACTCTGAATTGTCCGAGGGTACTCCCAGGATGTATGGCCGCCCAGCAGACACCCTGGGAGGAGCATCGCCATTCCTGTCCTGTCCCTCTTCCATCTTTCCAGGTTGATATAACCAAGGACAACTTTGTGACCTTCACCTTTCTATCTGTGCAATGGGCATGATGCTGGATACTCCATCATGGTGCTGTAGGTGAGTATGTGAAGTTCTTTGTTCCCAGGAAAGGAGGCCATTCCTTTCCTGATACTCCATCCCTCTGGGATGTGGGATGGGATTCTTCCCCTGGGCTCCTTAGGGATCCTTTCTCAGGAGCATCCCCGTGTTCCCACAGTGGACCAGTAAGCACTCAGCAATGATAGCTCCTGGTTGCAGTGTCCTCAGGACAGGCATAGCATCCTTTGTATTTTCAGATGAGACTCTTCAGAGCAATTTAGAAGCTTATCCCAGGGCATAGGGCCAGCAAGACTTTGCCCACTTCCCCTCCCACTGTCACCTCTCCACACCTCTGTCTTCTGGACATGTACTTCCTTAATCTACACCTACAGCTCCAGACGCTGAGCATGGGGACCCTGCTGCCTCTTGCTCATTCACCTATCTATCTGTGAGCTCCTCAACCCTTCACCTCGCTGCCATCTGGCAACTGTGAGGTCACTGGTTAATGGGTGGATATGCTCCTGGAAGACAGAATGTCATGCTCTCTGCATCCACTCAGCCTCAGGATCGAGCTCCCTCTCCAACAGCTTCCCTTTACTCCTCACCCCAGCATCACTCTCACCTCCCTATCACCACCCAGTCTGAAGCTCTGTCCTTGACTCATTCCTGGCCTGCCTTCCTGACACGTCATCAGACAGAGGCTCTGCTCAGTCACTTGTCCTCACCTCCTCCTCATTCCACTACCTCAATTTTTTCCTTTCCACCCACACAATCCAACCCATGGGGCCCACTTCCTCCTGGGAACTTTCTCCTACTGCTACCTAGCCTGTATACGAGGCTATACCTGTATATCCAGAAGGCCGAGGAAGGTGAGGTTAAAAGCTTGGAACCAGCCTGGGCTATTCAGTGAGATGCTATCTCCCCTCTTGAAAAGCTATCATCACTCAGGGTAGTGTCACACACCTTTAATCTCAGCATCCTGGAAGTAAAGGCAGGAGGATCTCTGGGAGTTCAAGGCTAGCCTAGTCCTAGTGAGTTCCAGGACAGTCAGGACGAACCTGTCTCAAAAAAAAAAAAAAAATTACCCATAAATGGCTCTGTATGGTTTAGATATGTGAAGTGTCTCCCAAAAGTTTTGTATATTGGCTCAGAGGTTAAGAGTATTCACTGCTCTTGTAGAGAACCCATGTTTGGATCCCAGTTCCCACATGGAATCCCATAAGCACCACCATACAACCCCTTTTGGGGACTAGGCATACATGTGGTATACATACACACATACAGGAAAAGCACTCAGACACACACAATAAAATAAATAAACATGGCAATTTAGTTCTGTGGCTTAAGACATTCACTGCCAAGCCTGACACCTTGAGTTTGATCCTAGCAACTCTCATGGTAGAAGATGAGAACCAACTCCAGCAAGATGTCCTCTGATATACACAGGAACATGGTGGCACATGCCACACACACACAATTTTTCACAGTAACTAACATTTAAAGAGAAAGGTGATTAGCTCATAAGGGTGCTAACTTCATTCTTAGGTCTATCCACTGATGAATTTGTACTACATGGGCTCTGCAAAAATGTAGTAAAGGAAATAGATCCCTGGGGGTGGGGCATGACTTGTAAAATTATCCTGGCTCACTTCCTCTGTATCCTTCCCTCCGTGAGACAAGCAACCTTGTCCCACCATGTCCCTCTGTCATGCTTCTATGACTCAACACAGACCTGAGTTAACACGCTAAAAACATAAGCCAGACGAAGCTGTTCCTCCTTAACATGCTTCTCCCAGGTGTGTGTCACATGGTTAGAAAAGCTGACAACACAGGCTCTCCTCCGTGTCCTTCTGCCTCCGTGTGGCTGGGGCTGTCCCTTTCATTACTGGCAGATGCTTCCAAATCAGTCTATCCCTTAAGCATAACTCTCTAGAAGATGCAAAGCCAGTGTGCTCCTTGCAGCAGAAGAGTTAGGAGCAGTTGGTAAGCCAGGTGCCTGGTTTGGGATTCCAGTCTACCATTAATGGGTGATGGCATTTCCTAGGGTCAAAGTCACCTCCCTCTGAAGCCTTAGTTTCTACATCTGCAAGATGAAAGTAATAATAGCAACGACATTAGAAGTCTACGGTGCCTTTTGGTGACTATAGCAGGCAAAAAAAGAAAAAAAGAAAAAAGAAAAGCCGTCTATATGCCGGTGACTATGACTTTCACAAACTGCAGAATCACACATATCCAGCTTCCTACTCAACACACCAAATAGGCATCTCCAACCCCCGTGTCCAAAGCTGAGTTCCTGATTCTCTCACCCCCTCATGTTCCACCCCCATTCTCTACCAGCCCCTTCCTTCCGGCTGAATGGGCCAGAAGCCTGAGTGCTGTCTTACTGCCTCTTCCCCTCTCCCTATATCCCATCTGCTAGAGAGCGCTCAGTGCATCCTTCGCCGAGCCTCAGAAACCATCCCTTCTCCTCTGATTCCTTCTTCCACCTCCTAGCCACTTCTACACTTGCACTGCACTCTGTCCCCAACCCAGTAGCCCAAAAGTCACAGCTCTCCTGTGCTTAGAAGTTCCCTGAGGTTCTGTGTTAACTCTGGGAACAAGCCTGCAGCCCGCTTGGATCACTCCCAGCCTTCTTGAGTCTTCCCCCAGTGACCCCACATGCCCCGGCACACTCCCTTCTGGAAGAACAGCCTGAAGACATTTGCACACCTCTAAATCCTTGTGTGGATGTTCCAGGAGGTGCCCCAGTTTCAGCTGGCATCCTGCCCCTCCTTGGAGCTACTTTTTCCTTTTCTGCTGACATTCTGCCGCAGACTCATTCAAGTCTGCTGCTTGTCACCTGTTTTCCAGCTGCACCTGACCACATTCCCACTGGGCTAAAATATGTCTTTTATTCAGCACAGTTTATTGTGGGTCCCTGACCCACAGTCAGCTAAGATAGAGAGAGAAGGAGAGGAAGGGGAAGAGAAGAAAGGAGAGGAGAGAACAAGCCAGTCTGGTGTCATTCTTGAGGCAGAATGCATAAGCTTTTGCACAAGCTCTCTCATGATAATGAGCCTGTCTCCATGTCAGAACATCAGGCACTGAGCTTCTGTCTGGCATATAAGTCAGTTCTTTTTGCCCATTGCTAAGGGGCCAGTTCTTCCCAAGGAGTACTTATTCCAGTTCCTAGGTTATTTCAAAGGTGGGTCCTTGGTTCTCCAATGGCCTTGGGACAGTTCAAGGCTCACTCAATGGGCGCAATGAAAGAAGCCATTGAACTTCATTAGCCAGGCGGTGGTGGCGCACGCCTTTAATTCCAGCACTTGGGAGGCAGAGGCAGGTAGATTTCTGAGTTGAGACCAGCCTGGTCTACAGAGTGAGTTCCAGGATGGCCAGGGCTACACAGAGAAACCCTATCTCGAAAAACCAAAAAAAGAAAAAAAAAAAGAAAAAAAAAGGGAAGGAAGGAAGGAAGAAAGAAAGAAAGAAAGAAAGAAGAAAAAAGCCATTGAGAGGTTAGCAGTCTGCCGTTACTAGAGTGGCAGCTTGTTTGGGTTGCTAGGGGCTCTTTCCTGCCCAAGCCGACCCTCTTGGTTCAGCACCAGGGCCAGCGCTAGGTCGGGGAAGTAGAGTCTAGACTAAATCTTGCCTGCTTGAAAGGCTTGCGTAGAAGGATTCCTTGGCCCCGCCTCCAACCTTATCCAACGCCAGCCAGAGCCAAAAAGCCATCAGGGAGAGGTCAATCAAGCCCTGTCAACACTAGTGATCTGACCTCCCAACCACTTCATATCTTTCCCTAGCAGGCAGGATTGGGGAGGGGTGTGGCTCCTTCTGAGTAAGGTCCAGACCCGGGAAACATGGCCCTGAAGACCCCGTTCCTGAGAGAAGCTGGCCCCCTACAGCCTCTGCCCCAGCCAGAAGGGCCAGCAGCTTCCCCCCTACTTTCCCTACTGCTTGCACACCCTTCCTGCCACGCCTGGGCTCCTTCCAACTCTCAGCTGCGGCTTCTATTTTTAAATGAAGCTAACAGAGTTGAATCCACCTCCACAGAGGACTAGAGTTGCACTGCTTTACAGATTACCCAGGGAGGATGGACATCTGTCCCATTCATCCTCTCTGCTCCCCGTCTCCTTCCCAAGCTAATTCTTCCATCTTGCCTTCTTCCCATAGGAGCAGGGGGTGGGGCTCCTTCCTCTTATTTGATCTCCTCATCCCTCTTGGTTTTTCTAGATAGGGTTTCTTTGTGTAGCCCAAGTCAAACTGGAACTTGTTCTGTAGACCAGGCTGGCCTTGAATTCAGAGATCTGCCTTCCTCTGCCTCCCAAGTGCTGGAATTAAAGGCATGGACCACCACTGCCCACCTCTTAGGTGGGCCTTTAAGGATGTGCAGGTAGGTCTTGCTGGCACAGGCTTGCAATCCAGCTACTTGGAATACTGAGGCAGGAGGATCACAAGTTTAAGGCCAACCTGGGATACTTAATGAGACCCTGTTTCAAAACACAAAAGTAAAAGACAGGAGAGCCGCTGCTGGGAAGATGGCTTAGTGGTTAAGAGGACCGACTGCTGTTTCAGAAGACCTGAAATCAAGTCCCCGCATCCCTGTGGTGACTCACAAGTGTGTGTTATCTCCAATGCCAAGGGATCTACTGCCCTCTTCTGACCACTGCAGTCACAGGCACACCAATGGTACGCAAATAGACAAGCAGGCAAAATATCCACACACATAAAATAAGAGACAATTACAATATTTTTTAAAGAGAGATGGGAATGTGTATGCATGGCGTAGCCTTTGTCTGGATATGTATGAGACCCCGGGCTCAATTTCAAGTATACACACACACACACACACACACACACACACACACACACACACCATATAGTGGGGAAGGTGGTAGTGAGGGAGTCAGTATAAGAAGGAGGTAGAGTGACTTAACAAGCAGAGGGGAACTTCAGCATGCTGCCCAGGTTGCTCAGGACTATGGATTAGAAATCAGACCAACCAAAGGGAGCCAGGTCAGACAGGATTGGCACAGTGAGCCACACCCTTCTGTCCTGCCCAGGCACTTAGATGTGTTAGCCATGTCCATGAGTGTGCAGGTTCTTCTACAGTCACATCCCCTTGGACTAGGAAGAGCAGAGCTGGGCATTCGCTGGCCCCATGTTTCCTTGTACTTTCCTAAGGAGCGTGTACACCTTTAACATACAGTTGCTTCTCAGTACCCCAGGGTGTGGATCCAGGCCTTTCTGAAAATACCAATGCCTAAGACTGTTCAAGTCCCTACTGTGAGATGACACAATATTTACCAGTTTCTCTGATCATCCTCCTACGTACTCCTCTTTAGATGATCACTTATATTGTCTGCTGTTATGTAAGCACCATGTGCATGCATCTGTCTTGGTCTGCTGGGGAGTAATAAATGATAAAAAAAAAGCCCTATGTGATATATATATATATGTATACATATATATATATACATATATATATATAATTTGAGGAGGTGTGTTGAGACAGGGTTTCTCTGTATAGCCCTGGCTATCCTGGAATTCACTCTGTAGACTAGGCTGGCCTCAACTCAGAAATCCACCTGCCTCTGCCTCCCAAGTGCTGGGATTAAAGGCATATGCCATCACTGCCTGGCTGAGATATATTTTTATGAGGATAGAATGCAGGGCCTTGTGTATAGCAGACAAGCACTCTACCACTGAGCTATATAGCTTCATCCCTGTTTATAATTTCTTTCTCTTAGACCAGATCTCACTAAGTAGCCCTGGCTAGCCTGGAACTCATTATATAGACCAGATTGGACTGTCTCACAGAGCTCCATCTCCAGTGTTGGGATTAAAGGTGTGTGGCACCACAATTGGTTGTAAATTTTGACTTGATATTTTGGGCCTATGGTTGGTTGGTTTTATGTGTGGACCCTGGGGTCTGGGTTGACTGTGTGCAATTCTGAAAGCATACTTTAGCTTTGCATTAGTAGGATCGCACTGGATCTGTGTTTCACATCCCCTAGCATTGTTAATCCTTTGCTGATGGGTGCCAACATCTTTCTTCTCATGACTATATGCTATTCTACATGTACATTATTCTTCTCAGTATGTTTGTGACCTATATTTCTGAACCTTCTCTGTGCTGTTGTACACCCAGATGAAAGAGGTAGCTCTTTTCAGTATGAACTAATCTTAGAGCATCAGCAGGAGTTATATAAAATGTTTGTCTAAAAGCTTGCAGCAGGGATGGAGATCTGGCTTGGTGGTTAGGATGCATGAGCCTCTGGTTGCCCTTACCATCACCACCACCATCACCACCACCACTGCCACCACTGCCACCACCACCACTATCACCACCACCGCCACCACCATCACCACCACCA
>NW_022196905.1:233162926-233194327 GCF_008632895.1 Mastomys coucha | reverse complement strand
CCATCACCACCACCACCACTGCCGCCGCGGCCACCTCCATCACCACCATCACCACCATCACCACCAAAGCTTATGACACCTCTCAGAAAGGTGCTAATGAGATCGGAGCCTCTGGCAGCTGACAATGGCTCTTCCTCTTGCCCCTAGGCCATGTGGATGTCACTTCAGTCCTATGTAGGTGGTGGTGACCATGATAATACAGGGTCCATTAAAAAGTGGTCCCATGCATACAGCAGAGAGCAACATGGACCAGAAAATTATTTGGTTAGGAATGAGCTTACATTCTCAGACTGCCCAAAGCTCAGGCCTGCTAGATTTCTCTGCTAGCCAGTTATCTAAGGAGGCAGGAGGACAAGCAGAGCATTGTCCCAGCCCAGGCTTCCTGGGAGTTCTGGCCTGGCCTGGAAAGCAATATCCTACAGGATTTGATGGTGGTTGGAGGCTCATTCAGTCCAATGGGGACTTGAGTGCATTGGCCTGGCAGCCATCAGCATCTCGAGTCTCATGGAGGCAATTACGTATATCCACCAGACATCCAGCTCCCCACAGATAGATGGGATACAGCACAGACGCCAGGTTAGGGGGTGCCAAAGGATGCAGGTGGCTCTGTCCTTTTCCCTTGTCATGGCTTCCAGTATCCATGAAGACACTGGCACAGAGAAGGGAGTCCATAAAACCACAGCGAAGCAACAGCTACAACTGGAAGCACAGGAGACTGTCATTAAATGAAGTCAAGAAAGGCCTTTGAAATAAGTGACATCCAAGCTAAGCTCAAAGATGACAGGGGAACAAAGACGGGTAACTTTTAAATCCAGGCAAGAGGATCTACAAAGCATGTGACCAAAGGGGTGGATAGGTGTATTAGTCAGGGTTCTCTAGAAAAATAGAACTGATAGAACGATCTATGTATATACAGAGGGGTTCATTAGAGTGACTCACAAGCTGTGCCCCAGCTAGTCCAACAATGGTTGTCTTTCAACAGAAAGTCCAAGAATCCAGTAGCTGTTCAATCCACAAGGCCCAAAGTCTCAGTTGGTCTTCAGTGTACGTTGCGATCCCAAAGAAGTAGGTTCTAATGCCAGTGGAGGAATCAACTTGCCAGAGAGAGGCAAGCAGGGCAAGAGCAAGTGGTCTCTTCTTCATGTCCTATCTATGGGCTGCCATGAAAAGGCGTGGCTCAGACTTAGGGAGCTTCTTCCTGCCTCAGATGATCTGATGGAGAAAAATCCCTCACAGGAGGGTACAGCTGTGTGGGTTTTTAGTTAGTTCAAGATGTAGTGAAGGTGACAACCAAGATTAGCCATCACAAGTCCTTCCCTTGTCACCTTGACAGATGCTCACATCTCCTTATGTCATGCTTTATTTCCAAATGAAAACAATAACTGAGCCATAATTACACCCAACGTGATCCAACTATCCCGTGTATAACCTCAAACTACGCATTTCAGAACAGGTGGCAATGTGGATTGAGGAACAATTCTTTTAGTATCTCATAACTAAAATACGATAACCACCGATGCACTGCATGATAAAGAAATAAAGGAAAGAAAACAAACACTGGACAAACACATTCCTAACAAAACAGGACAGAAACACTCAGATCAATTTAATCCTCATTTCTGCAGCTGGTCATCTGGCCTTGGCTGGTATTTAAAACTACCCATACTGTATTTTCTTACCTTCAGCAAGCATCTCTGCAGGCCTTGGGTCTATCTCCAGAGGGGCAACCCATATCTTCATTCCCGAAGGGCCTGTGCCCTTTGTCATCCTGACTGTATTGAGCTGGTGGGCTTTTCCATTGGCTTTAATCACAGGCCCTGATAACTTGGAGAGATACCCTAAATAATCTATTGCACTCCAGATGTAATTTTTCTTATCTCCATTCAAGAGAATCAATCAGATCTTCTTTTTCTAGAAGACTGGACCAATCACTCCCTGTTAACACTGCTATTCCTGTCTTAGCCTGTTGGCTTAAGGATATCAGAAGCCCAAAGCAGCCAGGGGTGGGGGTGGGGGTGGGAGGGGAGTCAAAGCTTTCAGTTCAATGAAATGTTTGTTGTATCTCCAGGAAGGAGCTCTTCCCACTCTGGAACCAAAACTTAGCAGAAGTTAAGAGCTCTGGAGCAGGAAGCAAAAATTTTCTTGGTAGGTCACTAGGGGTGATAGTGAGTATTATAGTGAGAACTATTCCCTGTCCACCCTTGATTAAGTCAACTGTCATTCCCCAGGATCTGCTTGTCTTCTACACAAGTCACATAGGAAAGTTAGAGAGAGATGCAATGTAAACCACTACCCCTGCATCTTTTGTTTTGTTCTTATTTTTGTTTTTCGAGACAGGGTTTCTCTGTGTAGCCCTGGCTGTCCTGGAACTCACTCTGTAGACCAGGCTGGCCTCGAACTCAGAAATCTGCCTGCCTCTGCCTCCCAAGTGCTGGGATTAAAGGCGTGTGTCACCACTGCCTGGCTCCCCTGCATCTTTTAAGGCCTTGATGGTGGCACTAATTTCTGCAATTCCTCTAGGGACACAACACTCTTTTTGGTTCACATTTTCCATGGTAAAGGTAATTCCAAAGGCTTCCTCTCTATAATAGCCCTATTCCACAGGTCAGAAACCAGTGTGAGAATTCCTGATTTCTAATTATGGCTATTCCAATTATACCTTCTGGAACTAGGGAAATAATCACAGGATGAGATAATCGATGATGCACTCGACTTACCATAAATCGGACTTTAGTCAAAACTCCATTAATCACCCGACCTCCATAAGCTCCGGCTTTAACTGGAGAGCCATGATAATTCATGGAGTCCCAAACTGGAGTCAGTTCAGAACCAGTATCCAATAGACCAGAAAGTCTATTTCCTTTTCTTTCTTTTACGAGTTACCCATGGAAAAGGCCAGAGGGTCTGTGTGACTGGGGAAGGCTAACAGTAAAACATTTGGGTATTTTGTCAAGGCCCTTTCTCAGAGGAAGCTGGCTGTCCATTCATGCAGGGAGTTTTGAGTCTGAAAACTGCTTCAAGTCTGGAAATCAATTCATGGGTTGAGAGTCCCCTTGATCTGAGGTAGCTGTTCTTTTACTTTGGTTGAGATTTTTTTCCCACTTATGCAGATCAAGCAAAAATACAATAGGCTCCTTATCTGTTTCATGTCTGGAAACACCATGACTGATTAGTCAGTACCAAAGGTCCATACAAGTTATGCTACTATATTAATCTCTTTACCTGGCAACCCATTCCAGCTCAGGCCATTATGGATGCAGCTTTGCCTGTGCTGCCCATTCTGATAACCGTGATCATCTTGCCTTTGGCAATTCAGTGCAGCCACCCAGCCTCTGGTACTCTAAACCCATCACACCTAATTCATCCAACAGCATCTCTGACCCTAAGGTCTGACACAAGGAAAAGGGCAACTACAAAGCTCTTCACAAGTGCTGGTGCCTTTCCCACCATTTTGAGTCTTATAGAATTAATGAAGGGCACGTCTTCTGGGCCTGTCCATTGTGGGGGATCAGGCTTTACAAAGAATACTCAGTCTAGCATTGTGGTTTCACTGAGCCTTAAAATCCCTTCATCAATATCGTGGGGGTATTCACCAGAGAAGGCAGCTAGGACATAGGTCAAGCCAATAGAAAGTCTGTATTAGCCAGCCAATGGCTATACTTGGTATTCGGGATCCCAGTGTAGCCCTGAGCCTTTTGTTCAGGGTGAGTTTTAAACCTAAAAACTAGTGTTCTGGTTTGACATCACTGTTAACAAGGACAGTTAGCCAGAAGCAGAACTACAGAAGCCAGACAGCAAGGTTAGTGCATTCAAGGGGTCCAGAACCATGGGCTCTGGTGGGTAGGGCCTTTGCTTTAGTTTTGGCAGGTGGTGCTGCCTACATGCTGAGTGTTGTGGCCTGAGTGGTACTTCCCTCATGGCGTCGGCTGTGCTGAGGTCTGGGAGTCCACTAAGTCTGGGACCCTTTGTCATCGATTCTAAGCCAAAGGATGTAAGTCATTCCAGCTTCTTTTCAGTAGGCCATCTTTTGACAAATGCTTCAGGCAATTGATTAAACTTTTTTTTTCTTCCTAACAAATGCTGGTTCAACTGGCAGTCAACATGTAGAAGACTGTAAATTGATCCATTCTTTTTTTTTTAAGATTTATTTTATTTATTTTATGTGTATGAGTACACTGTAGTTGTACAGATGGCCGTGAGCCATCATGTGTGTGGCTGCTCTCCGGCCCCGCTTGCTCTGGGATCCGAACTCAGGACCTTTAAAAGAGCAGTCAGTGCTCTTACCCACTGAGCCATCTCACCAGCCCCCCCATTCTTTTTTTTTTAAAGATTTATTTATTTATTTTATGTATATGAGTACACTATAGCTGTACAGATGGTTATGAGCCATCATGTGGTTGCTGGGATTTGAACTCAGGACCTTTGGGAGAGCAATCAGTGCTCTTAACCATTAAGCCATCTCAGCAGCCCCCTGACCAAGCTTTTAACATCATGCTTAATTGACCAAGCTTCCTAAACCCAGACTCTCCGCTCAGTGGTCCGTATCAATAAACTCAGCCTGATCCAATTGTACGTTCCTTCCATCGTTATCCCAAATGCTTGAAATCCTCTCCCACACACATTCCCCAGATTTCTTCTTGAATCAGCAAGTCATTAAGCTCTTCAGTGGTGCAGCACACTTCCTCATGGACTACACTTTCTTTCTACCTCCCCTCTAAGAGCCTGTTTTGCCTTAAGTCTGGTTATAGGTCTAGGGGAAACTACCAGAGGGCCCTTAGGGATATAAGGACTGTCTTGTCTGGTACCTTCTTCAGGAATAACAGACAATGAAGGATTGATCTCCTCAGGAGGTGGGGGCTGGGGCACCCAGCAAAGAGATGCCTCAGCAGCAGACTTGCATGTGAGTGAGGGCAAGCTGGTAAGAAACAAAAGCTTTTTTTCTGTATTTTTTTAATATGGGCTGCCATGCGAAGGCATGACCCAGATTTAGGATGGGTCTCCCAACCTCAAATGATCCAGTCCAGAGCAATCCCTCAACGGTGTGCCAAACTGCTTGGGTTTTCAGGTAATTCCGGGTGTAGACAGGTTGACAACCAAGAATGGCCATCACAGTAGGGGAAAGGATGGAGCAACCATGGCCTGTGAGCAAGGATGGGGCTCAGCATATTTATGTCCATTAAGAGACTGTTCACTGGGCAGTGGTGGTGCACGCCTTTAATCTCAGCACTTGGCAGGCAGAGGCAGGCAGATTTCTGAGTTCATTGAGGCCAGCCTGGTCTACAGAGTGAGTTCCAGGACAGCCAGGGCTATACAGAGAAACCTTGTCTTGAAAAACCAGAGAGAGAGAGAAAGAAAGAAAGAGAGAGAGAGAGAGAGAGAGAGAGAGAGAGAGAGAGAGAGAGAGAGAGAGAGAGTGTTCAGGGATGGAGAGATGTCTCAGAAGTTAAGAGCACTGACTGCTCTTGCAGAGGTCCTGAATTCAATTCCCAGCAACCACATGGTGGCTCACAAACACCTGTAATGGGATTAGGATGCCCTCTTCTGGTGTGTCTGAAGACAGATACAGTATACTCATATAAATAAAATAAATCTTTAAAAAGAGACAGAGAGACAGAGAGACAGAGACAGAGAGACAGTGACAGAGAGTTCATCTGGGTATGGTGGAGCTTGCCTGTAATCCTGGCACTAGGAATCTGGAGATAGAAAGATCAGGAGTTTAAGGTCATCCTCTGCTACAGAAAAAGTCAAGGCCAGCCTGGGGTGCCTGCAATACAAGACCTATGACCTCATCAGAAGGGTTCCAGCCTTTGAATGGCATCATGGCCAATAAGTCATCCTCCAAGCTGAGCCTGTTTTTTTCTTGATGCCGTCAGAGCTAACCAGATGGGCCAGTTATGCTGACTCATAAGAACCCTCCAAACCTCCCGGATTAAAACCACAAATGTTTATTTGTTCTAACTCTGCATGTTGATTAGTTGGACTCTCTTCCACAGCCAGAGGTTCCATGTCCCTGGTGCTCCCTGACCCAGGTACTTCCTGGAATATTGTAGAGGGTGGGACAGTGGTGATGTACACAGCGTCAGTCAGTCCCAGAATCCTAACTAGGGGCAATGAAGAAATGACAGAAATATGTGATGGAGAAACCCCAGCACCCCCAGAACTCAAAGCCCCATCACCTCTCAAAACTCAGTATGCTTAGTGGATATACAGCTGACCGGGGAGGTGGGGTTGTTGCATACAGATAAATGAAGAAGCAGGGTTATTGTGTACAGCTGAACAAGAAGGCATGTTTAACTAATCTTAGTAGGAGCATGCTCTGCAGGGGAGCAGCCCTTGGGTCATAAACAGGGGAGTCGGGGAGAGAAAGCTTCAGTGGGCATATTCTGTACCCTGTTGACTCACTTGGACTCAAGGAAGGCTGAGTCTCACCCGGGATGGGTTTGCCACGCCTACAGGGCTCAGGCATTCGTCCTTGAACAAGGCTTTCCGAGCAGGGCTCAGTCACTTAGATTCCATTGGTTCCCTACTGTGCAGAGAGCTCTGGTGCATGTCTGTGCACTCAGCAGCCTCAGACTCTGCCAAGTTTACACACTGCTTCCCATCTCACTTACCAGAGCTGCCCACCAGCCCAAGAGGAGTGCCAGGTCATGTGCCTGAGAGGCAGCAAACCAGGAACATTAATAACAACCCCAGTCTCCAAGGACTTGAAGACTTAAAAGAAAAAAAAAAAACCTTCCAAACTTCTCTTTCTGTCCAAGCATCTTGATAGTCTGGTTTGAATTACTTATGATTCAATAAGTTTTGCTTTACCAAGCTCAAAACAATAGAGAGGAGAAGACTATCAATTTGAACAGAAAGTATTGGCTTAGGGGGAAATGGTACAAATTGCAGATTATTCTTTTTGTTGTTGTTGTTGTTGAGATTTTATGTATTTCTGTTTTATGTGTATTTGTGCTCCATGTGCCTGCAGTACCGGTGGAGGCCAGAAGATAGCATCCAATTCCCTGGGAATCTGGGCCTAGAATTAGGGATAGTGATAGATGAATGGCTGTGTAGGTGCTGGGAATTGAACCTGGGTACTCTAAAAGAGCAGCAAGCTCTCCAGCCCCAAGTTAGAGATTATTGTTATCTGCTTAATAATACCATAATGCCCCTTTCCTCCCATCTTTCCTCCCTCTGCCTCCTCTTTGCTTTCTCTTCCTCTTCTTTTTTCAAGACACATCTCCCTCTAGGTCTGGTTGATTTTGAACTCTCAGTAATCCTCCTGCCTCTGCCTCTCTAGTGTTGGGATCCGACACCATGGTATTTCTTTACTTCCCTGAAGACCAGGACGACTATATTTATTTATGGTCACCCTGTAATTCTATAGTCTTGTTTGAATAGCTAATTAAAAAAAAATCTCATATTCCCAGACCCTTGGGAGGCTGAGAGGATCCTGTGCCCAGCAGTTTGAGGTCAGCCTGGGCTACATGTGATGCCCAGCTCCGGCCCCCAGTTAGGATGGTGGCAATCCCAGCACTTGGGAGGAAGAAGCAAGAAGACTATGAATTCATGATCACCCTTGGCTACATGTTAGGTTCAAGGCTAGTCCACCCTATGTGAGACTTTCTCTTTTTTCTTCTTTGAAGTTTCCTTTTACTGTTTATTTATGTGTGTATTTTTGTGTGTGAGCATGTGTATATGATATGGTGCCTTTGGAAGCTGGAAGAGGGCATCAGAACCTGAGAACTATTGTGAGCCATTCTGAGCTTCCTGCCATGGGTGCAGAGAGCTGAACTCAGGTCCTCCAGGAGAGCAGCAAGTGTTTTTAACCACTGAGCTATTTCTTCAGGCCCCAAGATCAAGTCTCAAAAGTATGTGTACGTGTGTGTAATTTCAAACCATGTGGAAATATGGATCATTGGTTCTAGTTACTAGCTAGGAACCCACTGGCCATAATCACTTGTCTTAAATGTTTGGTGAGAGTTATCTTAAGATTTTTGAGGGGCTGGAGAGATGGCTCAAGGGGTAAGAGCACCGACTGCTCTTTCGAAGGTCCCGAGTTCAATTCCCAGCAACCACATGGTGACTCACAACCACCTGTAATGAGATTGGATGCCCTCTTCTGGTGTGTCTGAAGACAGCTACGCCAGAGCAAGCAGGGCCAGCAGAGGTCCTGAGTCCAATTCCCAGCAGCCACACACATGATGGCTCATGGCCATCTGTACAGCTACAGTGTACTTATACACATAAATAAATGAAATAAATCTTAAAAAAAAAAAAGATTTTTGAGGTAAGTTCTCATTCCTGTTTTATATAGGAGAAAAGCAAGGAACTGGGTCAAAGTTGCACAGCCAACAAGCCCCATGTTCTAATGTGTCCCTATGTTGCTAGAGACAAAGTGCTCGTTTTGAGCAGTACTGTTCTGCCCCCTCGGGACAGCAGGGTCACCTGGAGGTTAAGGAAGGGCATCTGCTCTGGAATTCACCTGGCAGTAGAGGCACTGACTGCAATGGGTTGAGATTACAGAGGTTCCTCGGGACTCCTAGTCGCTGAACTTGACTCTGGTTCAGGCCAGCCAGCCTAGAACTAGGTTTTGTTTTAGAACTAGGTTTTGCTTCAGGTCCTTGAAGTCATTATGTACTTTGAACATGTGCATGGGCCCTTGAGGCCTCTGAGCAGCTGAACCCACTTACAAACCATGCTTGAACACATATACTACATGTAGCACGTGCATACACACACACACACACACACACACACACACACACACACACACTCCAAAACATCTATTAATCCGCTCAAAGCTGGAAATTCCCAGCTATTCATTTGTGTGTTTTTCTGTCTGGCCTCGCCCTTCTGGAGAATGCAGAAGTTGACCACAGATCCAGGAGCGATGGGGCTAAAGTGGAAGGGCTGAGGCTGGCTACTGCCTCGGTTCCCTGGTGAGCTGGGGAGAGGGAAAGGGGTGTACCTGTTGCAGTGGGCCCTAAAACGTTGGCTGAGTGAGAAATAGAGGCAAAGGGAGAAGGGGAGGGGTTGTAGCTTAATGGCACAAGTCCCGGGCCTACACTCCCGGGGCTGAGGGCAGGAGGTCTGAGGGCTCAGGAGTCTGCACGCTTACAAATCTGTGGCTCAATTGTGGCTTATAGAAACAGTGTGGAGCTGGGCATGGCGGCACATATGACGGCACTTGGAAAGGTGAGGAGAGAGGGAAGACCATCAAGGTTTTGGAAGGTTGCTCTGCATCTTTATTTCTGCTGGACTCCTTGCAGTGTAGGAAGAGGTCGGGAAGACACCATCAAAGCCAGCCTGGGCCACTAGGGGAGAGCTGGTCTCAAAAAACAAACAAACAAACAAATAAACAAAACTAACCCTCAAACCCCCAAAGCCTAAGGACATATTCCTTAGGATTTGAACTCTGGAGAAAGGCTTGGTCACCTGCCAGCTCTGCAAGAGACTGGAACGAGACACACATCTTCAGGTCTGGGAATGAACCAGGTGCTCTACCACTGAGCTATGCCCCTGAGCCTGAGTTCACATATCCTTGGCAAACTTTACTCTCATGGTAAAGCTCACCGCCGGAAGAGCTTGGCACACGGCCTGGCATGTGGAAACTGTGAAGAAAGAGTGTCTATTATCAGCACGGTTGCACGGGGTTTCAGAATAATGGCCATCTCAAACTTGGAATTGGCGATGGGAATTGCTAAACTGAAAGGGAAAATGAGAGGTCACGGCAAGGCACTTTGAGGTCCCTAGGGAGCCTCTCGGACTGGGATCCAGGTTTCTCGACTCCCTTCCTCTTCCTGAAACTGTTCAAGTTGTCACTCACACCTCCAAAAATTCCAGCCAGGGAAAAGCTTGGGACAACAAACGGTGGCGATTCCTATTTGGGTGTGGGAATTGGGTCAGGAGGATGCAGGTCTGCCTGAAGAACTCCCCTCACAGAGGGAGAGCCGACTGCAGCTTTCATGGACGTGGGGAGATAGCCCCTATACTTCAGGAGCTGCAGATCTCTGCTCCTGATGAAAATGGGCAGGAAACGATGGGGCGAGGGAGGCCCAAGCAAAGCAGGAAGCGTCGAGATCTTGGTCTGCGTTGATCTGTTTTTGATAGAGACAGGGTCTCCAAAACAATGTCCTTACCATAGGTGACAACAAATGGCACCTGTTGGGTTTCAGTGAGCGCAGAGAGTGGGAGATGGTTGAGCTGCATAGGGAGCTCACTGCACAGGCTGTAACCCCACTCCCAGCCCCCACCTGTCACCTGGAGAGAACATTAGGCCTGTGGGGTCCTGTATGAGTCACAGAGAATTTAGGAAATGAGTGTATGTGGCCAACTTCCCAATTTTTAAATGCTGTCTCTAATTTTATTTTCAACGATTTACTTATTTTTACTTTACGAGTATGCGTGTGGGTGTGTGCCTGTGTGTGAGGATGCCTATAGAGGCTGGGGGAGAGCGCATCAGATCCCCTGTGAGTTGCTTGATGTGGGTATTGGCAACCAAACCTGTGTCTTCTACAAGAGCTCTGGTGCTCTTAACTCTCCCCAGCCCCTTGCTGCCTCCAGTTTTAAAACTACAATGTAGAGATTGAACCTAAGATGTTATAGATAGAAAGATGTTCTGACATTTAATAACCACAGAATATGTAATGCTAGCTACTTAAGAGGCAGGAGGATTATAAGACCTGCCTGAGCCAGTCTGAGTAACTCAGACTCCATAGGCTGGACCTTACCTGAGATAACCCTGTGCTATTTCAACCTGTACAACTGTATGTTGCAGCTCTAGTAATGTACACTGAAAAGCTGAGGGCCACTGAGCCATTCACACTTGGGTCCTATCTATGAGCTTCCTGGTTTTTTTGAGAAGAGCTAGTTAGTCCCTCTTCATCTTTATATGAGCCAGGAATGGATAGAGACAGTGTAGAGGAAAATGTGGACACCATATAAGTGACAGTAACATCAAGGTGGCGGCTCCTGGACACTGAGTAGGACCCACAGGGATCCCGAGTCTTGGCAGACCAAGAGACCAGTCACACCCACGTGTATAGGGGCCCAGAGAGGTGAAAGGTATTGGCTCACCATTACACACACAGAGGCAGCACTGAGCCAGGCCAGGGCCCAGTTCTCCTCATTCCCATCTTCAGGGCCTTCTGGGAAAATCTCTGCCCCTGATGCAAGTGAGTTAGAGACAGGGTCTCAGAACTTGCCCCCTCTCCTCTTCCATTCCCCACCCCCGCCCAAGGCTTACCCCAGAGAAAACTTCTTTTATTTGATTCACAAGACTTTAAAATTTTATTAGTAAAATACAAAATGGCACAGACATTGATAATGATGCTTGAAAAACAACTAAAGGATCAACCAACTCCTTCCAAAGTCCTCCTCAGATTGTTCTGGCCCACATTCTGCTGGGGGAGGAAGGAACCAACAAAGTCCGACAATGGGTGTCCCAACCCTTGAAGGCTCCCCACCAAAGGAGCCAGGATATAGTGCACTCGGGCTGCTGTTCAGTCAGGCTTACAACTAGTACTGTGGAGCCAGACCAGCACTTCCCACAAGCTTCCCAGGAGGAGGGTCACCATGGGGCTGGCTTCCTCACTCTGGGACAGAGCCAACTGTTCTAAGATTCCACCTATCAAGGAGTGAGTCATTCTGGGAGGCTCCGAAGAGCTATTCAGATCAGGGTGGGGAGAGTTGCCACCGAGGGCCCCCCCGAGGGGCGTGGCCTGCAGGTTCAGCTCCCGCTGGGGTGCTGCTCAGCTGCTCCTCCCCTCTGCCCCACACTTCAGAAGTCACTTTGTGCCCAGGGCAGAGTCCCTTCTAGAAAACTTCACAGGGCTCTTGGAGAATGTTATGGGAGTTCTGGCCCTGCCTGCAGCGGGGCAAAGGTGAGCTCTTGGCGTGAACAGTGCTCTCAGATATAGGAAAGGACCGTGGCAGCCTCTGAATGATCTGGACTGTGCAAGTACACACATACACAAGTCCCTAAACTGAAACTGGGTGTGTGGTCACTCCAGGGGTTTACCCTGGGTTCTCTACTTCTCAGGGGCTTGTCCTAATCTTCCTTCTGTGGCTTGTTCTTCAGACCTGTGACTGTCACCTTGGTGCATGGGGGGGGGTGCCTAGTGAGAACACAGGGGAGCCTTCTGAGTTGGCCTCTGTTCCTGCAAGTTCCCAACCCAGCCTCCATTTGGGGGTCTACAAGGTGGGATCTGCACTCTCAAGCCACCCCTTGCCAGCCCTCAGTCTCAGGGTACAAAAGCAGTGGTCCAGTGGAATGGCAGTGACTATTAGTGTTGATAAGGGCTGGGGGTTGCATCCAGGGATGGGGACAAAGATCTCAGAGAAAGTGATGATGTCAGGGCCATAGGTTATTGCCAGCTCTGGGCCACGTTTCTTTTCTTTTACAGGTGGGGCACTTTGTTGTGCCGGGTAGCCGAGTGGGGACCTTCCTTCAGACACAGCATGCCTTCACAGCACATCCAAGTCTGGGGTGGAACACTTTAAACCCTTGCGCAAGCTCGTCTCCCTTCCCAGAGAGCTCCAGAAGACACAGCATTAACCTCATGCAAGAAAAGACACAACGCGGTGTTGGTGGTGATAGGTGGTGCACTCTGTACAGGGGATAGGGAGACCATAGGGCAGATAGCACCGCAGCTGGCCGGGGAGGAGAAGGAGCTGGAGACTGCAGCAAAGCCAGGAGACACAAGGAGGTCAGGGGGACAGGCAGATAAGCCTGGCCTGCTGCTTGTGAGATGGATGGACCACGGTGCGCACAGGAAACAGGTGTCGCAGGGACTGGGAATCCAATAAATAATTGTTCACTCGAGTTGGGATGTCAAGGGCCCCTCTGACCAGCCAGCAGCAGAGGATTCTTTCAAATATAGGGGAGCTGGAAATGTCACCTGCTCTGTCTCTGGTAAGTGAATATTGGTCTAGGGTGGCCTCCAGGGCCACCCCTCGGGGGTTGGAGCACATGGCCCCTGGAGGATCCAGTTTCTCCATTCCCATTTTCCACAGCGTGGATGAAGGTGGGTATGAGGATGGGGGTCCCCAGACAGCTGTCTGAATCACACTCTGGACACAGGCAGGCAGGCAGGCAGCTCACACTGGGACCAGGACGTATGAGTTACTGCCACAGCTACGGGGGACGTAGCGGAGGCCTTCTACCATCTCCCCCGCCATTTTGCGGGGACAGCCTTGGAGGCTCTGGTAAGCAAACATGGCCACCCCCAGACAGAAGAGTAGACCAAGAAAGGCCAGTAGCCCCACTGCCTGCCTCCGGGTGGCTGCCTGGGAATCAGGGACAGGAGTGATTAGCACACTCAGTTTCTGGGGATCTGCCGTGGCGTGAATGGGCTCCTCTACCTTAGGAGCCTGGCTGCCCGAGGCCACCAGCTCTGGGCTGGAGGTCTCTTCAGAGGAGATGGGAGCCACTGAGGGGCGTATTGTGCTGCCGGGGCCCCTGTCCTGGAAAATATCAGTATGAACTGGGTTTATCTCCTCAGACCCTAGAGACTTCTCTGGACTGGGGTCCTGTCCCTGGACCCATGGGGGCTGGCCTTCAGACCCAACACTCTCCTCTGGGGTTGACTGTGAAGTGGTGGACACCTGAGGAGACAGGGCTGTAGTGGAGGGGGACTCAGTAGCTCTTTCCTCAGCCCAGTGGTTAGATCCAGATTGGTGGACAGCAGAACTCGGCCAAAGGGTGGTAGAGATGGCAGCCGCCTCAAAACTTCCAGTGCTCTGAGGCTTGGTGGTAAGCCCTGTATCCTGAGCCTCGGAAGTTGAGGGAGATGATCCAGTCACTGTTGCTGGTGGCTCTTGGGAAGTCCCCATGGGCCTCCGGGCCTCCTGGGAAATAGTAGTGGGCTCCAGAGCAAGGTCTTCCAATGTGGCTGATTCAGGCTTCACCAGGGCAGATGGGGACAGTCCCCTGGTGGCCGAGGTGATCCCAGGTGTCACATTGTCCACTCGCTTCTCGAACTTGCCACCATTTTTAGTCAGGGCAGCGGCCTGCTGGTCCAGATGCTTCATGGCGTCTTGGACCCATTTCTCCTTTGGGTCAGCACAGAAGTGTCTGTGCTGTCTCGTCTCCAGGCTATAAGGAAAACAGGGGGCTGGTGATGCCCAGATTCTAGACAGCCAGGCTGCTGTGGTGTGGGGTACACGCTCTTTTGGTAAGCTGGCCTGGCTTGCTAGCATGAGGTTTGGGACCACTCCATCCCCTATGTCTCCTAGTCCTTGGCTGAGACACACATAAATGCCTTTGGTCCGGAGGGGAACCCTCTACCTCAGATGAACTGTGGCATTCAGCATTCAGCCTGAGGGACTTCCCCTTTCAAAACCAGGAAAGTCCCAGGCAAATGGGGGATCCTACTTCTGTGATATTGTTAAGCAAAGTAAAGGGTAAACTATCTAGAGAAAGTGCCCAGTGTCAGAGTCGGGGGTTGTAAGATTTAGAAATGACCGCAGTGTTAACCACATCACTGCTATCAAGGTAAGGGGCTCTGGACTCTGAGTGTGGTTCCTGTCTCGAGCTTCCCATGAGGCTGTGCATGGTCCCAACAGCAGCTCAGAGCTGACTGGAGCCCACATTCCACGCTACAGTCTCTGCAGCTCACACACACCCTACACGGCAGTCACTGTGGAAATGAGATAGACAGACAAAACGTGCCCAACTGGGGAGCTGTGGCAGTCCCAAGGGTCTCAGGTTCCCTCTTCTACTTTCTCTAGAAGAGAGAGGCAAGTATTTGGGGGGGGGGTATCTGGAAGAAGCAATCCTTGCTGGGGAAGCAGAGCGAGCAGGCAGGAATGTACTTTGAACCTCACTCCTTGGGGGAGCCGTCTAAGGGACAGGAAACGCTGGACTTCCGTCAGCAGAGCCTTAGTTAAAAAGGACACTGATCATTTCCTGCATGGCTGAGGCTTCTCTAGGGGCCACCATCAATGCTGGGGAAGGGACTTGGGACTGAGCAAACCAGCAGTACTCACCATGTGCCCCAGAAGGAACAAGGGACCAAACTGGCCAGGCAGAAAATGACTGACTGGGCCTGTTTCTTCCCCCAGAGGCTCCAAGGGCCCTGCTCTTCTGTCACTTGGTGATGGTCATCCTTGTGTCTTCCAAGTGTTTAGCCAACCATTTTAGCTCCTCCATCTCCTCTCACTCTCCTGCTACCCATCTCCTGCTGAAGTCTGGATCCTGCCTCTGGTAGGCCACTTCCCTCAACCTCCCCATGGGGTCTAGTGTGCTGAGGGGGGGCTCCATCCTGAGGGCTGCCCTGGACCACAGTGGGCCATCCAGGAAGCCATTTCCCACCTCTGTTGTTTACCACTGACTTGACCTTAAGGTCAGCGAGGTAGTCTGTGAGGCCCACACTTGCTAAGGCCTTTAGCAGGAAGCCCGAGGTGAGGTGGGGGGTAGGGGGGGCAGGGATGTCCCAGGGCCTTCAGGGGTTGAGAGTGATACTTACACAATGGCGCGCTTGCCGCAGGATTCCTGGTTCGGCCGGTAGTGGATGAGCCGCGTCAGTGGGATTGGAGAGGTCATCTTGTTGCACGTAATATTACATTTCGCCATGCCGAGGTGCTGACCTGAGTCCACAGAGGCTCACAGTCAATAGGACCCCTGGGTATCTGGTGCCCCATCCCTATTTCAGCTTCTCTTGGCTATGCTCCCAAGCCAGAGCCCACATCTGACCCAATCCTTGAGAACCTGCCAGACAGCAAGAGTCTCAGCTTCTGGGGTTGTTTTGGACTGATAAAAAGTAACCTGTATTTATAAACCTCCTTTTGCCTGAAACCTAGGAAGCATTTGGTTTTGTTGTTATTATTTTTTAAGACAAGGGTCTCTATGTAGCTCTGGCTATCCTGGAACTCATTAAGTAGATCAGACTGGCCTTGAACTCACCAAGATCTGCTTGCCTCTGCCTCCCAAGTGCTGGGATTAAAGGTGTGAGCCACAACTGCTGGCCCAGAAATGTTTAACTTTTAAAATGATGTCATAGCAGGGGAGAGGAATCTAAGGGAGACAGACATCTGCCCTTTGTCACTTGGCCTAAATGGGTGGAGTGGTCCCGCTCTTCAGGCCCTGTCCCACACCCTGGCCTTGCCTGCCCTGCCAGCGCTCAGCAATCACACATGCATCCTCCTCCTCCTCCCCATATGTGATCAGGTCCTGTGCTGAACAGGAGAGCTCACCTTCCTGGGGAAGTGTGTGAGTGTCAGGGGAGCAGGTTCCCCTGTGTTCTGCAGAATGAGTTTGGGATAAGGAGTTCAGGAGAAAAGGTGGGGGCAAAGTAGGGGGTACGGGCATGCAGATAGCTACATAGCAGGGATTTCTGTGAGTGGATAAACCTGGTTATTTGATATAAACATTTAACTTTTTTTTTTTTTTTTTTTTTTTTTTTTTTTTTTTTTTTTTTGCATTCTATTTCTGTCAGTCTGCGTTGTCTAAACCAGTGGTCCAACCTTCCTAATGCTTGCCACCTTTGATACAGTTCCTCATGTGGTAGTGACCCCTGACCATAAAATTATTTTTGTTGCTACTTCATAACTGTAGTTTTGCTGCTATTAGGGATCTGATATGCAGGTGGTCTTGTAGGAATGCCTGGGTGTATACTGGCTTTGGCTAGTTCCTTTTTTAGGGGTCGTGCTGAGTGCAGACTCACGCACACCACTATATTCCTGAATTCTGTCATTCTCGACGAGCTAAAGCATGTTTGCACATCCATATGTGTGTAAGTACTGCGCACAAGCAGTGTGTTTTAGTGGAGCTGAAGAGCAACTAGGCTCCCAAGTTCTAAAAGCTGCGTCAGATCACTCCACACGACTTCCTGGGGAGTCTTGGGTTCTAGATGCTTGACATAGCCTTTACCCAGATCTAGAACCCAAGCTCTTCTCTCCTCCCCCACCCCGCCCATTTTCCATGAGTTTACACCAGGGCAGATGATAGGACACTCTGCTGGAGATTTAGATCAGAGGTTTTCAACCGTGGGTCGCCGTGATGTCTTGGAGGCCAAATGGCCCTTTCATGGGGGGTCGCCTAAGACCACCTGCATATCAGATTCCTACATTACCCCCAGAGGCTCCAAGGGCCCTGCTCTTCTGTCACTTGGTGATGGTCATCCTTGTGTCTTCCAAGTGTTTAGCCAACCATTTTAGCTCCTCCATCTCCTCTCACTCTCCTGCTACCCATCTCCTGCTGAAGTCTGGATCCTGCCTCTGGTAGGCCACTTCCCTCAACCTCCCCATGGGGTCTAGTGCTCTGAGGGGAGGCTCCATCCTGAGGCTCCACCCAGGCTTTCTAACCAACTCCTTGCCCCATCGCCATGGGCCACCCTACCTTGTGAGAAAGGAAGCTTTGGGTGTAGGTCTGAGCTGGGTCATCAAAAGACCAACCCTGGTAGCTCCTGACCTCACTGGTTGAATTACAGTGCTGTCTTCTCTCCCCTAAGAACTAGGATATGAAAGTCCCAGTTTAGGGCTGGGGAGATGGTTCAGTAGCTGATGTATTTGCCACACAAGCTTGAGGACCTGGGTTCGATTCCCCAGAACCTATGTAAAAAAACATGCGTGATAGCGTGTGCTTGTAATCCCAATACTGGAGAAGCAGAGATAGGCGGGTTCTTTGAGATCACTGGCCAGTCAGTAGAGACCAGTCAGTGAGCTCCAGATCCCAGGAAAGAAACTTTGTCTCAAAAAACAAGGTGGGTAGTTCCTGAGGAACAACACTAGGATTGGTCTCTGCTCCCCCAGACTCCCTCAAATGACAGTACAGACTCGTCACCCTCCTCCATTCCCCAGTAGACCTAAGAATAGCTCAGCTGTACCCCTACTTCCCAAGTCTTGGGTGAGAGTAGCTTGGTGGTCACCTTGCATGGGTCTGGCAGATACCTTCCTGGGGAAATCATGGGATGACCTGAGATAGGAGGTTGTGTGGCAAGGAAGACCCACCCCCAACTAGGATAGAGAAGAGCACTACTGCCTGCAGAGCTGTGAGGGCCACAAAGCCCTTGGCTGGGATCAGAACGTGGTTCTCCCAGGATGGCTTTATCACAGAGAGAAGACTTTCCCTTCTTCAGACCTCAGTTCCCATTTCTAGAAAGGGAGGCAGCACTTCTGTGCAGCAAGCCACCTACTGTCCCCTAAACGAGCCGAGGGATTAGAGATGCATTGTGTCTGCCTCCCGCTACTGTGCATCTATCTCAGCTGGCCACAACCTGGGCACTCAGTAAAAACTCATAAAAGAAGTAATATTTCAATCTACCTGTCTTCCTTTAGATATATCCGTCCACCCACCCTTCCATCTAAGTACCCATTTATTTATCCATTCACCCATCTTTCTATCCTCTTACTTACCTCCTTTCTTCTAGCAGCCTTCTTCTTGTTCCTGCTCATCCTCCCCCATCCATCCACTCACCCACCTGTCTGCCTGTCACCCTTTCAAAGTCTCACCCACCCATCAATTTCTTTTCACCCACTGCCTGTTACTAATCCACTCACCAGTCATCCATGCACCCATCCATGCATGTATGCATCCATCCAGTCATCCATGTATCCATCCACATATCCATCCTTCTATCCAGCCATCCATGTATCCATCCATTCAGTCATCCACTCACCCATCCATCCAGTCATCCATGCATCCATCCATGTATCCATCCATCCATCCATCCATCCACACATCCATCCATCCTTCCATGCATCCATTTCTTAAGTCAGCCTGCACTGGCTTTCATTACTTCTGAGTATATACACAGCCCAGAGCCCTTTGTCTTTAACCCTGAGCACTTCCTCCTACATGTACTGGTGTTTGGAGTGATCACTGTTTACTGAGGCAACCAAGTGCTGGCTCCTCCCTCTTGCCAGGCCCTGAGCTGGATCCTGTGAGGCATGCAGGGTTAGGGTGTGTGTGTGAGGTGGTGGGGATGGTGTGGAATAGGAGTAGGGGTCTTAATAGGGCCTGTCTCTGCCTACAGAAGGATCCTGGATCTGTGGGCAGGTAAGATACAAATGATTGATGATGAAGAACAGGGTTGAGAATCTACTGTGTTTCAGATCCTGTGTTCAGCATACACACATATCTGCTCAATACAAGAAGTAATAAGCAAGAGAGTTAATAAAACTCCCAGCCCCTGCAAAGAGCACATTGTTATCCTCTTCTTATGGATGGATGTAGAAGCTGAGGATCAGAGGGCTCAGCCGCTTGCCACTGCAAGCACAGCCTTCTGTTAGTGGCAGAGCTGGTTTTCTTCCTAGACACCACGGTTGCATAATCCTGGTAAAGCCTCACATTCTGGCCATTCACAAACACCCTAGGATTTACAGGAATGAGGGATAACTTTCAAATGTGAGGAGAAATTAGGGGAGGCTTCCTGGAAGAAGTATGCTTTGGGTTGTCCCTGAAGGACTGCTAAGACACACTGGGAGGGCCCTGGGGCAGCTTTTCTCAATGGCATTTTGTACCTGCTCATTTTCTGTTGAGGGGGCTGATGCTGTGCATTCTACACCAGGAGCTGAAAATATTGGGACATTTGTAATAATAATAATAATTAATAATAATAATAATAATAATAATAATAATAATAATAATGTCTCTGGAAATTGCCAAATCCCCCCTAGAAGGACCATCACCCTATAGAGAGCTCATCCATTCCTCAACCTTCTTCCCACAGATAATGTCAACATCATGTAGGCATGGAACAACACATTTCTCATAGGCCCCTCCCAGGAGGCTGAGACGGAGGAGAGCTACATGGAAAGACCCTGTCTCAAAAACAAAACAAAAACCAAGCAAACAACACAAGTTAAGCCACCCCTCCCTTCCTGTGCTTTTCCCTTCTAATAGATCAAATGGCTTACTGGTTTATTTTTTGCACTGCAGCCAAATTTCAGCACCCTTGAGAGCTGGGCTCCGTGGCCCCTGTATTCCCTGCTGTGGTCCTAGCACCCAGAAATGTGCTTGTCACACAGCAGGTGTCCGACTTGTGTTTGCTGAATGAATGGACGAGATGCATGCAGAAGTGCTTAATGGCATATAAAACCTCTACCAGCAGAGAAGTCGGGGGAGCTTCTAATTAAATCCATAGGGCCCTCGATCTGACACTGGAGCTGTCCGCCTCTGTCCCCCTCCACCCCCACTGAGGATGGGGGAAGCAGGCTGTAACAGCTGAAAGCAGATCTCTCTCTCTCTTTTTTTTTCCTTTTCTCTTTCTTGCTGAGACTTGAGTGGGAGTGAATGCGTCAGTGCTGGAGAGCAGCCTTCCCTGCTCCAACTTGCATTTGCAGGTTTGTTACATAAAGCGCTGAACGATCGCCTGACACAGCCCTGCAGACCCACATTTGGGGACTGACGCAGATGCCCTGCACCAGCCACGCACCAGCCTGCAGCAGCCCTAAAGTCTGAGACAACCCCCCCACACACACACACCCACTGTGGGGGAGCTCCAGGGTGAACCCAGCTGAATACCTCATTTAAGGGAAGAAGAAACTGAGGTTCCCTGAGGTTGCATCATGTTGCTGCCCTGTCTCCCAGCAAAGCCAGCAACCATGATTAGGGTCCTCGAACGGCAAACATTCTGGGTTCCCTTCCCAGCCTTGTCTAGGACTTCCCTATATGCTTAGTGAAAGTGATACCTGCCACTATGACCACATGCACTTTCCAAAATGTCCCCCTAGACACTGGAGCCTTCTCACCAGTGAGGCAATGAATGATGCAACGGTTGAGACCAGAGAAGTCAAGACCCTGCTCCAGGACACACAGGGAAGTGATGGCAAAGCAACTTCCATCTGACTCCTACTTCCCAGTGTTCACTGCCTCCAAATATCTCCAGCTTGAGGGCCAGGGCTCAGACAGCATACAGCCGGGCACCATTTTATCCCCCCACCCCCACCCTCACCCACTCACCCACCCAGCTCCCTGTGGCACTGGTGATTTAGTTCCATGGAGATATCCTGGAAGCTGGGGGTTGGCTCTTATTCTTCCAGTTTCACTCTGCCCCCTAAGACAGAGTGCCACCTACTCTGAGCGACCACTGCCCCGGCCCTCCCTGAGGATGGAGCTCTAGAGGTTAACGGAGGTGGAATGGTCAACAGAGAGGGTGGGCAAGGCCGTTGGTCTCTCCTTCATTAAGTCCCTGGGCATCCCTCTCTCCTACCCTGCGTGCTGGCTGAGCATCCTCAGACAGATCTCTATCTCTGGGTCTCCATCTTTCCTACGTCCCTAGGAATGTCTACACCTTGTACTAACAGGTAGTGGACTCCAGAAAGCAAGTCTGTGGAGACAAAATATTTTCTAAGCTGGGTTTGGAGGAAGTGGCCAGGATGATGGGGGAGACACGGGCAGATGACAAGCCTGCTTGCCAGTACAAGAGACAAGCCCCATGCGAGAGCTGCAGTGACCTTGACCTTAACTGTTCCTGGGGGCCTTGAACAACGGGGCAGGAGAAAGTCCTACCTATTCCCTGGCCCTGGGCCAGGGCTTATACAGGTTATAGTTAACCTCAGTAGGAAGAACCAGCTCTTGTCCGTCAGCCAGGAGCCTGCTCAGGTTTCTCCGAGCCCTCACTCTCCTCCCCACACACCTTGTGCCTCCCATAAACCCTTGGAGGTGTCTCCCCGACTCCCACCCCAGTAGCCACTGGGGTGGCTGGGACAAGCAAGGGGCCTATTTTCCCTAGGGAGATGCAGTCTGTACCCCAACATATCCTCCTTTCCCCAGGTAGGATCGGGACTCACTCACCCGCCAGCTGAGTGAACAGATGGAAGAACGCGGCCAGACTCAGCAGCCACGCGAGCGGCGAGGGAGCCATGGCTGGAGTGCAGGAATTCGGCGGGCCAGGAGGCTGGGCCGTGTCGCAGCTTCCAGAAGTCACTCGCCGCTGGCCTCGGTTGCTTTTTATAATGGGCTGGCAGCCTCCGCCCCCGGCGCCCGCAGTAGGAGGCGGTGGGAGGGGAGAGGAAGAGCCTGTAGCTGCGGCTGGATTCCTCCCAGGTTGCCAGGGAACCAGTTACACTCCTGCGCTGGGCTCCGCTGCGGGAGCGGCGCGGCAGGAGCCTGGTGGGTTAGCAGGGTTACCTTCCCTGGAGAACCTAGGTCTTGTTTAAGCCGACACTGAGCCAGGGAGATGCAGAGCGCTGGTCCCCGCCAGGCCGGATCTGCCAAGCCCTTTCTTGATCTGGGGGCAGATGGGGTCTTTCGCCCATGTGATGTAGAACCTCCAGCATTCACTCCTTAAAACCCCCAGATACATTTCAGCCAGGTATTCGCTGGGCTCAACACCGAGCAAGCAGAGTTTCCTGAAAGAAATAATCCAGTCCTGCCTTGTATGGACAGTTGGGGAAACTGAGGCCCAGAGAAGGGAGAAATCATTCCAAATCATAACAGACCTTCACAGTGGAAAACAAACTTAACAGGACCACAGGGGAGAAGACTGCAGAGCCTGGGCTGCTGAGGACATGGAGGGAACACGGGCCTCCAGGCCTCCTTAGCTGTTGTGTCCCCACTCTAGCCTTTGCTCTACCCCACTGCCAGCTCTGTCTTCTGCCAGCTCCCGGAACAGCACAGCCAAGAACTTGTCTTGACACGGAGCTAAGGGTCTCTTGGCTCCTCCTGGACCCTAGTGCCGAGCCTTAGAGAGATCCCGCTTCCTCCAGGGTAGCTCTGCCGCTGAACAAGGAGAGTCTGGCTAACCCAGCTTCTGGCTCCGATCTTCCAGAGGCTTTCTCAATGAGACCAGGCAAGACCTAGCAGCAAAGCTTGGGTATTGCACACAACCTGGCTTCCCGGAAGCCAAGGGGTATAATCCTGGGAGTCTAGAAAAGTCAGCTAGAGCCTCCCCAGCCTCGGGCTGGGAGTGAATTGCGCTACTCTTTTTGGGCTGCCAGCCAGAGGGAGAAACCAGTTTGTGTAGAAAAGTGTCGCAGGCTGTGGAGCCAGCTGGACCCTAGCCAGCCTGGTCCAGACTGCAGAGGCTGCAGCTGCCGCTCCAGACCTCATGCACTCTCCTGCTGTCCAATATAGCAGGGCTGGCACCTGGGGTGGGTACTGATAGTGTTGAGGGTGGCTGTCCTGGCAGAGGTCAATATCCACTGGGGCCCAGGGAACCAGCCCTCACCTGGCCAGATAAGAAGCCAGGAAGCCTCATTTTACAGCTGGAGAGACTTAACAAGAAGTGATAAAAATGGAAGGCTGGGCCAGGTAGGGTACCTCATGCTTGTAATGCCAGCATTGAAGAGGTGGAGGAAGGATGGCCTGAAGTTCAAGTATAGCCTGAGCTATATAGTGACTTTTTTTGTCAGCCTGGTTAGAACAAAAAACAAAAATAAAAACCCAAAACCAAAAAGAAAAACAAAAACCAGACGTCTAAGTTTCTTTGTGCCGTGCAGTAGATAGGAGAAGGGGTGGGGGAAGAGGGACCAGGGGCAAAGGGAGAGAGAAGAGAGAGGAGAAGACAGGGGTAGGTAGGGGAATCCAGGGAGGATTATGGGAAGTCAATACTTACATTTTTAAAAAATATATTTATTTATAGCTGTACAGATGGCCGAGAGTTATCATGTGTGTGGGAATTGAACTCAAGACCTCTGCCGCCTTGCTTGCTCCAGCCCCGCTGGCTCGCTCCTGTGTAATTCACTGTAGCTGTCTTCAGACGCACCAGAAAAGGGCATCAGATCTTGTTACCGGTGGTTGTGAGCCACCATGTGGTTGCTGGGATCTGAACTCAGAACCTTTGGAAGAGCAGTCAGTGCTCTTACCCGCTGAGCCATCTCGCCAGCCCCGATACTTGCATTTTTAAAGGAGAAGGATCTAGGAATGGAAACTTGGAGTCCCTGACTTAGGGGTGTGCTCCAGAGCAGAATTTGGTTTGCAGGATGCAAGCCTGGCTCTGGAGTTATTGTGAAATGTATGAATTGTAAAATTAGGAAGGAGGCACTAACTGACTCTGAACCAGGCACTCTCTCTGATAATGTTTCCTGTGGTGCCGGAGGCGTAGCTCATCTGTATGGTACTCACCTCACTCGCCACAAGCCTGGAGTCTATCCCTAACTAAACAAAACATAATGGTTTTCTATCATTAACCCATGTAGTTGTGACAACAAACCCAGGGTATAAGACTAACACCTATCACTGTGGTGGTCTGCTTTATGGATGGGGCAGCTAAAGATAATCAGGAAGTCAAGAAGGAGGGGTTGACCCAGCTAGCAGTCAGCTAGCTGTCTCTTTGGTCTGAGTTACCACCCCCTGGCAAGGAACCATTTGATAAGCAAATGTCTGAATGAGAAGACAAAAGCAGCTTTACTCTAACTTGCTCCACTCTAGGGGCAGTCCGTGCTCCCTCCAGGCCTAGCTTCTTGCCTACTAATGGTTGTTCCCACCCATCTCATCCAGGTTTCAAGGAATAACTGTTGAGAAGCAGTTTGGACACAGTAGCCAGGCTTTCAGGCTCACTTGACCCAATTCAAGCTCAACTCTGCTCCTCTTAAAGGTCCCACTTGGGCAGGTTACTAACATTCTTTGTACTGTTCTGTCTATACTATGCTATGGTAGTTTAAATTTTGGCTCCCATATATTCTTGTGTTTGAGTGCTTGGCCCATGGGGAGTGGCACTATTAGGAGGTATGACCTTGCTGGAGAAAGTGTGTCACTGTGGAGGTGGGCTTTGAGGTCTCCTATGCCAGAGCTCCACCCTGTGTGGAATTGGTGTCTCCTCCTGGCTGTCCGCAGAACACAATCTCCTTCTGCTGCCTTCTGATCAAGATGTAGAACTCTTGGCTCCGCCTGAACCATGCCTGCCTGGATGCTGCTGTGTTCCCACCTTGATGATAATGGACTGAACCTCTGAACCAGTAAGCCAGCCCCAAGTAAATGTTGTCCTTTATAAGAGTTGCCTTGGTCATGGTGTCTCTTCATAGCAATGGAACCCAAACTAAGACAGATGCTAATGGCCACCACTGCAAGTCCCTGGGGAAGTGACTAAAACTGAAGGCTTTCTCAGTGCCCAGCACACAAGAGTGTGCTAGTGTTTACAGAGCCCTTGTGTGTGCCTGGGACTGTGGTTAGACAAAGAGACTCAGGGGTGAGCAAATAAGCCATACTTCTTGACCTCAGTGAGCCTCAGCTCAGTAGCAGGAGGAAGGTACAAGGTCTCCCACGGACTCTCAAGCTGTGGGGCTCAGGCAGGAAATTAGAGAACAGTTAGATAGCAGTGTAGCTCAGTGTTATGGTTCCTGATTGGCATACATGAGGACCTGGGTTCCAGCCCAGACTATAAAAATAAATAATAAGAAAGGAAGGAAAGGATGGGGCCAGAGTGTGGTTCATTTGGTAGACTATTTACCTAGCTTGTACAAAACCCTAGCTTCCAGCACCAGCAACACATAAAACTGGGTATGATGGCTCACACCCCTAATTCCAGTGCTTGGGAGGTGGAGGCGGGAGGATTCAAATTCAAGATCACCAACAGTTACACAGCCTGTTGTAGCGCGCAGTCGTCTCGCCAGCAAGAAGACACACAGACACTAGGATCCTTCTACAGCAAGCATTTATTGCATCATGAAGAGGAAGACCCCGAGCCACTAATCGGCACTGCTTATATACAGCACAGTGCGGTGTGTCCGCCCATGATTGGCTGTTTGCTCATCACCCCATGTGACGCCCCGGGATGGGCCGTGACTTGGCGCCTTTTCACTCTATGCACATGCGCAAACAGTTGTTTACCAGGAGTCGACAGCGGATGTAGGCGCCATCTTGTCAAGGTGAATGCCTCTCCAGTTCTACCGCTCTCCACAGCCTGTGATATATGAGACCCAGTCTCAGGAGGAGAAGAAAATGGAGGAGGAAGAACAGGAGGAGGAAGGAGAAGAGGAGGAGGGAGAAAGGGAGGGAGAGGGGGAGGAGGAGGAGGAGGAAAAGGAAGGGGAGGAAAAATAAGAAAAAAAGAGAAAGGAAGGAGAGAAGGATGAATTCTTTGCTCAAAGCAAGTTTGGCTCCTCAACCATTCTTTGAAAGATTTCAAATAATACAGAGGAGAGAGCGACACAAAGTGCTTTCAAATTTCAACCTCCAAGATTCAATGCTCAACATTTTTTATATTTGTTTTATCATTTTTATTTTCTCGGCCAAACTATTGCAAAAAAGAAAATTCTGGCCACTTGACATTTTACCTCTAGTAGACCAGGCACACCTCCATTTTCATTCATAAGTATGCTAACAATTATAATTCTTCCACCTCACAGAATCAACAGTAACTTGCCTATGTCATGTAACACTCAGTTCACATTCCAGTTTGTCCCCATTGTATTCCTCTTTCTTGTTCTCTACCTCAAACTCTTTTATTTCTTCCTCTTTTTCTTCCTTCCTTCCTTCCTTCCTCCCTTTCTTTCTTTCTTTTTTCTTTTTTCTGACCTCCATTGGTGCAAAGTACTCACTTGCTGCACAGAGGCATACATGTAGGCAAAACACACACATAGACTAATACAACAAATGCATCTTCTTTCTTTCTTTCTTTCTTTCTTTCTTTCTTCCTTTCCTTGTTTTTAAAAAAAATCTTCTTTCTTTACTTTAGGGTTTATTTATTTATTTATTTTTATTTTTTTGGTTTTTCGAGACAGGGTTTCTCTGTATAGCCCTGACTGTCTAGGGTTTATTTTTACTCATGTGTATGTGTGTGCGCCCCCTGTGTGCAGGCACCTGTTGAGGCCAGGCCAGTAAAGAAGGTGGGGTCCTCTGGAGAAAGGGCTACAGGCGGTTGGGAGCTGTGTGATGTGGGTGCTGGGAAGTGAACCCAGGTCCTCTGCAAGAGCAGCATGCCTCTGAGCCATCTCTCCAGCCCTTCTTTACCCTTCCTTCTCCTTCCTTCCTCCCAACTCCCTTCAGCCTCTCTTTCACAGGGTCTTGATACATAGCCTAGTTAAGCCTTGAACTCAGAAACTACCTGGTTTAGCTTCACCGGTGCTGGACTATCCAGGCTTTGAGTCACAGTTGGCAACACTTGCTTTTTTTTTTTTTTTCCTTCTTGAATTAGACTATCATCTAACTGTGTGCGTTGCATACGGTTATTTTCTGTTGATCCTGTAGACCACTCGCATGTTTTTATTTTTATGACATTGACCTTTCAAAGAGTCAAGAGCATTGTTTGTACAATGCTCTCATCTAACTTATCTAGCTACTTCCTTATGAGTCATCTTGTTTTTCTCTTATCCTGTGTGCTTCCTATAAACCAGAGCTTTAACCAACATGCTGGAGGAGACCCAGAATACACACTCAAGGCAAGACACTGGCATGAGTGAGCCTGCAAGCCATGCGTGAGCAGGGCGCTCACTTTTCCCTTTGTCAGAAGAGATGGATTGGCAGGTGAATGAACTGATTTCATTGTAGAAATACTAATATTGTCTTGTGACTCACACACTTTGGTACATGCCCTAACCCTGCAATTTGCAGTATGCACACAGGCAGGTTTGTTTATTTATTTGTTCCTTCCTTCCTTTATCCTCCTCTGGTGTAGCCCAGGTTGGACTAGAATTTACTACACAATCCAGGCCAGCCTTGAGTTTGAGAGCCTTCTACCTGCGCGTCTCATGTGTCCAGGTTGCCAGGCTCACAGGCAGTGTTCTAACCAACTCTGGGGTGAGGGAAGAGCCTAGTCCAGATACCAGGTCCCCTTGATAACACCAGGGGGTGTCTGCACCAGTGGCTCTGAGGAAGGGGCTGTAGGGAAGCTGCAGTCGGACCATGACCTAGTGTTGACAGAGGAAAGCTGGGGTATGTGGTGGGGAAGACGACTTTGAGCTAAGGATGACTGACTAGGGAGGCAATTTTAAATTGTGCAGCTGGAGGAAGGGGTTTTCCCCCCAGTCCCACTAAAGGTGACTCTGAGACCACCTGGGGGTCACAGCCTTTCCAGGTTTCCTGCCCCCCCCCAGCTCAATTGGGAGAGCCTCTCTCTCTCTCTCTCTCTCTCTCTCTCTCTCTCTCTCTCTCTCTCTCTCTCTCTCTCTCTCTCTCTCTCTCTCTTTCCCTCCCTTCAGCTCCACCCCACAGACTTAGATGTCCTGGAGACTGATGACTATCCCTGCCTGTGCCTTATCTCAATCTCCTATTTTCATCACCTATTAATTTATTTGTATAAAATGTGCGTTATATTCCACATCGTTATACAGTGGAGTGTTTTTCGAGAAGGGGAGCAGATTCTCATGTAGCCCAGGCTGTCTTTGAACTCTACAACCTCCTGCCTCTATCTCATGAATGTTGAGATGCCAGGCTTGTTCCACTAGGCCTTAGCATTTTATGTAAGAGAGATAGAACCCAGGGCTGTGGACATGCTAGGCACGCACTCTGCCAACTGAGCCAAACCCCGGGACCACACAACATTACTCAAAACAACAGACAGTACTTGTTGTTGTTGTTGTTGTTGCTGATGATGTCTTTACTGTTTCCTTTTGCATGTTGAATGCTGTTGACATATTAAGCATGAAGATGGATTGGAAAATTGTCATGCAGTTTCAGGGATGTGGAAGGGAAGTTTGCACAGCACATATCAACAGCAGATGGGCAATATGCAGAGATACTACTGTATGCAGAGAGTAAGTGTTGGGGATACTGAGGAAAGGGGTGCTGTGGTGGTTTGTATATGCTCCGCCCAGGGAGTGACACTCTTAGAGGGTGTGGCCCTGTTGGAGTAGGTGTGTCACTGTGGGCATGAGCTTTAAGACCCTCATCCTAGCCACCTGGAAGCTGATAGACTGCTAGCAGCTTCCAGATGAAGATGTAGAATTCTCAGCTCTGCCTGCACCATGCCTGCCTGGATGCTGCCATGTTCCCGCCTTGATGATAATGGACTGAACCTCTGAACCTGTAAGCCAGCCCCAATTAAGTGTTGTCTTTATAAGAAGGGTTCTTGGTCATGGTGTCTGTGCACAGCAATGAAAACCCTAACTAAGTAAGACATGTGCTATTTCTGGGGGTCCTCTTAGAGCCCACTAAATTAGCAGGGAAACTAGTGACCCAGGAATCAGAGAGAAACTGGTTTAGCAGATAGAGGAGATGGAGTCCTCTGCTTCCTGCCCGCCCCCCAAAAATCCAAACATTTAACAAGACATTAGAATTCCTTGAGGCTCTCCAAAACCACTGTCTCTAGGGCATTAGGTATGGGCTGTGTTTAACAGCTTCCACGATAAACAGAACAAACAGCCAGATTTAAAAATCCTCGAGCAGTGTGGTGTTTACCTCCTCTGTGCGCGCTTGCATAGGAAGGCCTGTGCTTTCCTTCATATTTTATGTGGCACTTGGAGCTGAGAAAGCCTAAGATCTAGGGAAATGAAACTACATACCCTACCCATAAACCCACCGCTTCTCTAGCTAGCCAGTAACTACAAGTAACTCAAGTATAAATATAAATTGAATTTACGATATCAGGTGTGGTGAGCACTTACTTAAAACTGCTTGTAGTCCACAGACCACAGTTTTACATGACTGTTTGTTTGTTTGTTTGTTTTCTTTCTTTAAAGTCACATCACCAGCACCATATAGATTAAGTCTTTTTTTTTTTTTTTTAGATTAAGTCTTAATGTTTCTTTCATCGACAATTGTATGCAGTACTTTCCCTAACCCTTTATTGACACAGAGAGCTAGGGAGAGTGAAAACCCACCGGACGCCCTGCCTTGGAGCTCTATCAAGCTTTGCGAAGCACCAAGAGCCTAGTGTTCAAGTTCCTGGCTTTAGTGAGCACGGACATACAGGACACAGAGTCTCAGCTTAGAAACACTCAAACGAAACAGCCGGTGTCTACAGATTCTAAACAAAAGACTGCAGGAAGTGGAGTGTGGGATGTGGAGGCTCACACTGTAATCTCAACACGTAGGGAGCAGAGGCAGGAGGATGAGGAGCTGGAGACCAGCCTTGGATGTATAGCAAGACCCTGTCTCACACTGAAATCGAAAGCATATTTTAGGCCACTAGGTGCCCATCCAAAGCCTGTAATTTGGAAAGAAAAAAGATCCTTCTTTTGCTCAGAAGACTACAGGCAACTTCTTAGAAGTTGGGTTTAGAGCAGTCCCAACCCACACCTGACTGCCTCCCAGTAAATGTGTGCTAAATGCTACAAAGTCCCATCATCATCCTGAAAAACGGAATGTTCTTTTATGTACCAAACTACTTTATTACATCTTAAATAACAGTACAATTTAATATAGTGTCTAGCTTGCATCCAGCCTCCTTGCAAAACGCTGGCTTTAAGATTGAGTGCAAGGGTAGAAAGGTTGCAGGTACAGAGAGCTCTGCAATCATTTGGTGGAAAGAGAAGGGGCTTCACTGTATTCTCTTTGCCAGACCCAGACCGACTGCACAGGCACAGTGCAGCTTTGTACAGAACACTCTCTGCTATAGAAAACAGACTGGCATCGCCACTACTGCTTCTATGACCGGTACGAGTCACAGGCAGAGGGGAGGACCCACAGAACACTGCTGTCCAATCGCTGCTGCTAAACATGGCTGGAGATGAAAACCACAAAGACCTGCACAGTGTCGAGATGGTCTTCCTCGGATGCAGAAGGCTGTTCTAGGGAGACAGGCTTCCAGGAAGTGACAGAGGCAAGAAACAAAACCAGGAACAAGACTGTTCACTGACAAGTCAGAGGCTGCCTGAGTGCGCGTTCTTTCTCTTTTTGGGGTAGGCATGGAGGAAAGAGTGTATCTGGCTTATGCTTTCACATCTGTAGTCTACCTCTGAAGGAAGTCAGGACAAGAACACAAACAAGGCAGGAACCCGGAGGCAGGAGTTGATGTGGAAGCCATTGTGGGATTGCTACCTACTGTTGCTCCCTCTGGCTTTCTCAGCCTGACCTGTCTTTGTTTGTTTTTCTCCCTTTTTTGGAAATAGATTCTTTTTTATTTTTTACATAATATATTCAGATCAGAGTCGCCATCACCTCTACTTTTCCAGATCAGAGTCACCACCTCCTCTGCTTTTCCCAGTTCCTACGCACCTTCCCCTGCTAGCCCTTCCTTCCTTTCTGCCTCTCATGAGAAAAGAACACGCTTCTAAGAAATAATATTAAAAATAACACAATATAAAAAGAAAACAAAAACTATCACATCAAATTTGGGCAGAACAAACCAACAGAAGGAAAAGAGGCCAAGAGAAGGAACAAGAAGCAGAGACCCACTTGTTTGTACACACAAGAGTACCATAAAAATACTACACTGGAAGCTGTAATATATATGCTGAGGACCTGGTACAGCCTCATGCAGGCCCTGTGCCTGCTGCTTCAGTCTCTGTGAGTTCTTGTGAGCTTTGCTCATGTTGATGAAGATCTTGCTTTCTTGGTGTCTGTCCTCCATCTCCTCTCTCTCTCTCTCTCTATCTCTATCTATCTCTATCTCTTCTCTCTCTCCCCCTCCCTCCCTCCCTCCCTCTTCCCTCCCT
>NW_022196905.1:233141354-233162916 GCF_008632895.1 Mastomys coucha | reverse complement strand
CTGGCCCTCCTGGAACTCACTCTGTAGACCAGGCTGGCCTCAAACTCAGAAATGTGCCTGCCTCTGCCTCCCAAATGCTGGGATTAAAGGCGTGTGCCACCACCGGCCAGCTATGCCTTTTTTTTTTTAAAGAATTATTTAATTTTTATTTATATGAGTACACTGTAGCTGTCTTCAGACACACTAAAAGAGTGCATTGGATCCCATTACAGATGGTTGCAAGCCATCATGTGGTTGCTGGTAAATGAACTCATGACCTCTGGAAGAGCAGTCAGTGCTCTTAACCACTGGGCCATCTCTCCAGCCCTTCCTCTGTCTCTTATACTCTTTCTGCTTCCTCTTCCTTAGGTTCCCTGAGCTTTGATGGGACGGATTTATTGGAGACATCCCGTTTAAGGCTAAGTGTTCCAAGGTCTCTCATTCTCTGTATAATGCCTGGCTGTGTGGGTCTCTGTATTTGTTAGATCTGCTGTAGGAGGGAACTTCTCTGATGATGGCTGAACAAGGCACTAATTCTACTCCTACATTTTCCCTCATTATTTGGTTGTACTGTAGGTCCCCGGGCTATCTAGTCTCTGATTCTTGTTCATGCCAACAGTGTTGAATATAGGTTCCATCTCATGGAATGGGCCTTAAGTCAAATCAGTTATTGGTTGGTTACTCCCATTAGCTTTGTGCTACCATACCCCTGGCATATTTTGCAGTCAGGATACCATTGAAGATAAAGGGTTTGTTGCTGGCTTGGTGTTTCTGTTTACCTTCTGAGAGAGTGCTGAGTACCTTCCTGGACCAAGAGCCTGGACCATAGGTATGAAGGTTCTATGAAGGCACCAGCTCGAGTTCTCCATGTTCACTGGGTTGGTTAGGTATTGTCTTTAGCAACAGGGCTTTGCTGTTGGTTTCTAGAGAGTAACTTAGAGTCTTGGCAACAGCCTAGGTTATTTGGGGATTCCCATGGGAACCCTTTGGCCAACAACTCAATTAGATGTAACTCAATCCTGGTACTAGATGCTTTCTGGTGTCAAGAAATGGTCTGTTAGGACTCTGTCTGCCCCATTTTTGGCAATTTTATTTAGATTGCCTTCATATATGTATATATTTTAGCAAGTTTCTACTGTATTAGGTTTCTATACTACCCCTCAAATGTCCCTTAATTTTACCGGTCTCTCTCTGCATTCCCTCCTGGTGTGGGTTAGGTCTAATGTATTTGTATTATGTTAATTTGGGTCCTCCAACATTACACAAGAATCTGCATGTCCACACGTAAGACACTGAGGGAACCTTGCCCCCAGTTGGTTTTGATTGGTAAATAAAGTTGCCAGCAGCCAATGCCTGGGCAGGACAGACAGAGGAAGGACTTTTAGCATTCCTGGGCAAAGGACTGAGGAAGGAGAGGAAGTGGAGATCCATGATGCTGGAAAAAGGTAGAGGAGAGGAGATGCCATGCCTGAGAAGGTGCGGGACATGACATAGCTGCCATGTAGGAGCTGGAGAAGAGCGGCTCCAAAAGGGCCCCCAACTGGGTCTAGGACAAAAAAGGTAAAATATAGGTTTTAGTAAGTAACAACTTGGAAATATCAGAGGGAAGTAGATTAGCCATGTAGAGTTTAAGAAGTGGCCTAGCCATTGAGATATTTCAGACATACCAAAATATAAAGGCTATCTGTGTGTGTATTTCATTTGGGAATGCAGAACATTGGGGCCATAGGGATCAATTTGAGTAGATTAATTGGGTACTGCTGCACCTCTCTCATCTCCCTCTTCTCTCCGTGTCTCTACTTGATCCTCCCATTCCAGCTCTCCAATCCATCCATAATTACCTATTCTATTTACCTTTCCTAATGAGATCTATCTGTTTTTTCCAGTCTTTTACTCTGTACTTAACTTACCCTCTGTGCTTCTATGGATTGTGAGCTCTGGTTCTCTTTATGCTGAACATAAAAGAGTGTATTTAAGAAGAAAATGTGAATGCTTCCAAAATCCTGCTACAAATGACTTATATTTAAAACTACTATCAGTAAACAAAGTCTTCAACTAGGTTTTCAATGGGTGCCCCAAAACAGAATCTGGGTCTAAAATGTAAATGAACTAGTCAAGAGGAGTTATCTGTCTCGTTATCACATTGGGTTACCTTCTGGCTAACATTTTACTGTAAAATTTCCTTTTAAATTCATCTAAATAAGAAACCAAAGACAGTGGCTCAGAAGAAATGCACAATTTGTTTTAGTTTACATCACAGATATCCTTCTTTTAATGGAAATCGTGTTCCTGTGCATTAAGTGAAGGTAAAGAAGATCTTGCCCTTCTGAAGTGCTGATGGGAGGTATGGGTGTCTGAGCTGGGTAGAATAAGTTATTGCTATATAACTCTTCAAAGTTGGAGTCGCCCTCCAGTCACCATGGCATCCACCTGAGGCCTTAGTTCCAGATCTTGAGAAAGCTGTTCCAGGACCCTGTTGCTACAGCCACTCCCAAACAATTGATGTGGTTGTGGTGTCCTGCTCTGTCAGCATCCCAGGGGGTGCAGGCAAAGTCATCAATGTATCCAGCAAGAAGGAGGCAATGGCCACTTTTGGAGAAGAGTAAAGATGTGACTCCACAGATGATGTCATGGGAGTAGGTCAGGAACTTCTGGTCTGCATGGAGGTCAAACAGCCTGCACACAGCATCATCTGAGACAGTGGCAAAGGCATTGGCATTGAGAAAGAAACAGATAGCATTGATGTGAGACTCATGAAAGGTCTGCTTGCACATTCCTTCTCAGACATCCCAGGGCTTGGCTGAACCATCGCAAGTACCAGAGACAAACAGTCTGGTGTGAGGAGAACAGGCTCATGACATGTGTCCAGTTAGTGTGGTTGTCTGTTAGCCCATCTTCTTGATACACAGGACACATATGTTATCTCTAGAGCTGGTGACAGACTATCTGATTGTTGTCCAGGAACCAGCAACATGACAGATAATTTGCATGTTCTGACAGCTTCCGACTCTCACACTCATTCCCTTAGGGAGTTTGGAACAGATGTTATCCAGGCCACCACAGGCTGCATACTTTCCAGAAAGAGTGTCTGTATAGGTCATGACCCAGAAAGAGCACAGGGGAATGGCATGAGCCTTATTTGTAGTATAGCTGTCCCAGATGATGAATTTTCCATTCTGAGGAGAACTGGCATAGAGTTTGGAGTCTGGGTCGCAGTGCCTGGTATAAATCTTGGCCTTATGTCTTCTCAGTGTTCTCCTGGTTCACATCTGGATTATTCCCACTGGACCACTCTTGTTTCTGATCTGCAAGAGTTGCATCTGTGCACAAGTTTTGCACATCTCTGATCTGGTCCTTCAGTTGCTCAGCCTCCTGTGGTAGCTGACCAAGCCCACTCAACTTTAAGTCTCTGTGCTTTTGACATTCTGCAGAATCCATGATCATCATCCGGAAGTGTTTCTGGTCTGGTCTCCCAGATATGTGAGTCTGTCTCAGCCTCAGCCAGCCTGGCAGGTGACCATGCTAGAACATGCATGCCTGGTCTTAGCACTCTTGGACTGCAGGCAGGAGTCCACAAGGCAGGTCAGTCCACATGGAGGCTGTTTTGGTCCTGGTCCCACCACACTCAACATTGCCATCCTCCAGAAATGGCACGTTTGACCCCTGTTTCCTCCACACAGGCTTTCCTCTGTGTGCACCCCATTCACTCCTTAACTGGTTCTTTCGGAGGCTTCCAACACATTACTCTGGCTGACCATTGCTGTCCACCTCCAGAACTCTCTTTTCCCAACTGGCTCTTGCTCTATCTGCCTCTTGTGACCACCATTTTACCTTTTTTTTTTAAAGATTTATTTATTTATTTATTTATTGTATATGAGTATACTATATGTAGTTGCCTCTTCAGACACTTCAGAAGAGGGCATCAGATCCCATTATAGGTCATTGTGAGACACCATGTGGTTGCTGGGAATTGAACTCAGAACCTCTTAACCACTGGTTAAGGCAGTCAGTGCTCTTAACCACTGAGCCATCTCTCTAGAGCCTCCCCCAACTTTTTTATGATTTATTTTATGTGTATGAATGCTCAATCTGCATGCACACCTGCATGCCAGAAGAGGGCATCAGATTACATTATAGATAGTTGTAAGCCACCATGTGGTTGCTGGGAATTGATCTTAGGACCTCTGGAAGAGCAGTCCATGCTCTTAATTGCTGAGCCATCTCTCCAGCTCCAATTTTGGTCATTTTTATCCTTTATTATCTTTTCTCATCCTCACACTCCCAGTCCTGCTAAACACTTTGTCTTAGCCAGTATTCTATTGCCTATAGCAACTCTTTTAAAAGAAAGCATTTAATTGGGGCTTGCTTCCAGCTTCAGAGGTTTAGTCCATTATCATCAGGGTGGGGAACATGGTGGCAGCACACAGACATGGTGCTGGAGAAAGAGCTAAGAATTTTATATCCAGATCCACAGGTGTGACCCTCCTCCAGCTAAGAGCTGGTTCTTTCAGACCTTGCCATGCCACAAATAGCCACGCCTTTCTCTAAGCTCCTGCAAATAGCCACGCCCCTCTCCAACCTCCTGCTAATAGCCATGCCTCTCTCCAAGTTCCTGTTACACCGGAAGTCTCACCTCCAGAGACTGAAAACTAAGATGCTGATTGGGCCATAAGTTGCTGATGGACTGGGGGAGGGGTTTTTGCTCTACCTACCTGCTTGTAACAAAGAGATTTGAATAATGATGGTGGACTGAAAGCACACCATGCCTTGGTCTCATTTTTTAACCCCTTCCCTGTATTCCGGTTTCCTTAATTTTTCACAGGCTCTAATTCCCATTCCAGAAGACCCATTCGTGTGTGGCAGCTACACACAGGCAGCAGGAAGAGGGAGACACTGGGCTTGGCTTTGACTTTTGAAACCTCAAATCCCAACCCCAGGGACACACTTCCTCCCAGAAGGCCACACCTCCTAATCCTTCTCAAGAAGTGTCACTCCCAGATGACTAAGCATTCTCATATGTGAGCCTATGGGGCCATCCTTATTCAAACCACCATATTCCATTCCCTGGACCCCATAGTCTTTTAACCATACCACAATGCAAAAACTGCATTCAGTCCAACTTCAAAAGTCCCATAGTCTATAATAGTCTCAACACTGTTAAAAGGCATCTCTCCAGCTTCCCACCTCTTCCCTCCTAACAATTATTGAGGATGAGATGATTCCATGATTTACTTTAGTATGTTTGTCTTTGGTGTTTAGGAAGGATAGTGGTTTGAGGATGTTAATTTTGTTGAAAATGTTTATCAGCTCAGTTTCTGTGAAATCTCTGGGGGTCTCTTATGTTGCAGGAAATATTAAAAAATGACAAGCACGTTCCTGCACTACTGCTGGGCACGTGCGGGCCACGTGTCTCCAGCTGGGTGATCTCAACTCAGTGATCTCTCTGGGCTGGAGCTCCCGAGTTCCCTTGGGCGGGTCACTGCCATGTCAGCCCCATGCAACGATCATCCACCACATGGTCAGCCACAACTCTCTGCAACCTGGTAGAAACAAAACTCTTGACGACTGGCAGGCAGCTCTGCCCCATGGGGCTGGCTGGCCGTGCACTGGTGAGCAATGGCTGACCTGTTATTATCTCATGGAGATTCTGACTCAGAACTCCAAAATCTCTCCACCTAGCTCACTAGGTTCCTACTGGCAGGTCGTTACCATGTCAGCCTCATGCTTCAAAGTCTCTATGGCCTTTGTGGTGGACATCAGGCAAACCCAGGCTTTGCTGCCTTACTTTTCTCTCTTGAACCTAGATGAGTCTCCTCAAAAAGAAAACCACCACACAAACTTAGCTCAAAAACAATGATAACTCAATCTTTGGGTGCAACAACTGAAATCTAATCTTGTAAGCCATATTAAATCTGATTCCTCTGGTGGTTAATCCTGACAGATCTGCCATGATACCAGGAAACTCAAGCAGCTACATCTTGCCCTTATGCTATTCCCGTTCCAAAAATGCCAAACTCTATCCTCCTCTTTTTCTGCTGTCCAACCCGGAAGTCCTGCCTACTTGCCCAGTGATTGGCTCCTTTATTCACTAGGGGATTGGTTCACAAGAAGTCACCTGAGTATGTGACTCACTCCTAGTCTGCAACCCCTCCTAGGAGAGCAGGATTAGCATCACAAAGTACAAACAGCACCAGGCCCATCCACAACCAGCTTTATCACTTTAAAATACGTTCTTTCTCTGCCTAGTCCCTTCAGGGCTTTTTGTTGTTGAAGGGATGTTGGATATTGTCAAAGTCATTTTCTGCCTCTGTGGAGATGATCATGTGATGTCCACCTTTGAGTCCATTCATGTGATGAATTGCATTTATTGATTTCTCTGTGTTGAACCGTCCTTGCATGTCTAGAATGAAGCCACTTTGATTGGAGTAAATAATCTTTTCTGATGTGATGTTGAATTTGGTTTGTATTTTATTGAGATTTTTTTTTTTTTTTTGCATCTATATCCATTGGTGAGATTTGCCTATAATTTTCTGTTTGTTGTGTATTTATCTGGTTTGGTATCCAAGTAAAACTGGCTTCATAAAAAGAATTTGGAGAGTTCCTTTCCTATTTTTCAAAATTTAAATTGTATTTATTTATTAGTGTGCGTGCACAAAAAAGCCAGGGGACAGCTTTTTAGTCTTTTCTTTCCACCTTTATGTAGATTCTAGGAATCAAAGTCTGGCTGCTGGCTGGCACAACAAGGATCTTTATCTTGTGAGTTATTTTACTAACCCTCTTCTTTTTCTGTTTTATGGAATAACTTGATATTGTTATTTGTTCTTATTTTGAAGACCTGGTAGATTTTTTGTTTTACTGAATTCATCTGGCCCTGGCTTTTTGTTCATTTGGGAGATTTTTAAGAATTATTACTGCAATCTTGTTGCTTGTTAAAGGTATCATTGGGTCATATCCATCTAGAAAGCCATATACTTCTGTTAGACCTTCTAGTTTCAATGCATATAAATCTTAAAACACATTCTTATGGGTTTCTGAATCTCCTGTGGTGGTGTCTCCTTCTTCACCTCAGATTTTGTGCTTTTGTGTCTTCCTTACCTTTCTTCTGATTAATTGGCTTCAGGTTTGCCAGTCTTTTCTTTTTAAAGAATCAACTCTTTGCTTCATTGATACCTTATGTTTGTTTCATTAATTTCTGCCACAATTTTACAAACATCTTGAGATTTTTTTTGATGACTCTTTGACATTCTAGGTCTGTGGTGAGCACATGTCTTGCAAGAATGAGCCCTTGGTCCATCACTACTCCAGGAAGGGATGGGGGGAGAGGATGACTAACAATAAAAGAAAAATACAATGCTTATCCTTTGTGACTGAATAATTTTATTTCCCTTAGTATAATGTCCTGAAAGTTCATGCATGTAATATCATGAGTCAGAAGTCTTCTCTTTAAGTGTTTAATAATAGCTGGGCAGTGGTGGTACATGCCTTTAATCCACACTCAGGAGGCAATTCAGGTAAATCTCTGAGTGTGAGGCCAGCCTGGTCTACAGAAAGAGTTCCAGAACAGTCAGATATGCATAAGGAAACCATGTCCTGATAAAACAAACAAACAAACAAACAAACAAACAAACACAAAAAAGGGGGCTGGAGAGATGACTCAGTGGTTATGAGCACTGTCTGCACTTCCAGAGGACCTGGATTCAATTTCACCAGCACCCACATGGTGACTCACAACTTGTGACACCTTCACACAGACATACATGCAGGCAAAACACCAATGCACATAAAATAAAAATATATAAATTATAAACACTGGATAACATTCCACTGTGGCTGTGCCACATCTGCTTCCTATACACCCCTGCTGGTCGATGCTGAGGTTATGTCTATCTTTTGACAGTTGCAGAGTGTCAAACATGAATGTATAGTCATCCCCTTGGCTTGTATACATATTATCCACATGCTAAACAAACTGTGGCATCACATGACTCCATCATTTAATTTTGGAAGAACAACTATAGTTTTAAACAGCAGCTACAGCAGTCTGTGCTCCAAGCACCTGTGCCTAGGAGTTCACATGTCTTCACATTCTTGCCAACACTTGTTACCTTTTAGGTTTCCTGTTGTATTTTTCGTGGGTGGTATTCGCATTTCCCAATGGGTGGTGATGCTAAGCATGTTTTTCTATGTTTTCTTGGCCACCTGAGTATCTTCTGTGGATAAAGTTCTCTTGAAGTCCTTAAGACAAGACAGGGAAGATTATGGAAGGAAACAGGAAGGGAGAGGTGCCTCAGTCTCGTGTCTAGTTGAAGTCTCTTGCTAGCACTTTAACACTGGTGTGCGGAGTCAACATAGAAACACTGTTTCTTCCTGACAGACATTGTGTGTTAACACAGCAGTGAACAAGCACCAGGCGGAAGTGTCTGTGACCTGGGGAAAGGTCTATTCCACTCCCAGATGGTCTCTGGAAACCTCAAACTTTGTTCAGAGTGATGGAGACTTATTAATAGTGGTCCTGCTCCCCAGGAACCATCCCAGATCCCATCTGGGTTCCTTAGCAACCCTTTGAAAATAAAGCTTTAAAACTCACCAGGCTGGTAGATGCATTAAAAACAATGTGGTGGGGGTGGGGGGTGGAGGGCGAGGGGATAAGGAGTGCAGGGGGATGGGGTGGAGGGAGTGCTGTCTTTGAGAACCCCCCCACCCATGTGCTTAGTTTTATCTTTCCCTCTGAGCCCCTCTATATTAACCCCTGCTTTTAAATGCCTTTGAGTAAATCCAAGTCTGCTTCACACTGGCTTGTCCTGAAATTCTTTTCTGTGCCAGAAGGGAGGATTTGGTGTCACCGGAGTAGAGGTCTCTAAAAAGAACTCTCCAGGCTGCGGTGGGCACCAGTGCAGAGCCATGTCTCTGCTCTTGTCACTGCTTGACACCCTGTCTACTTTGTTATTGGGTTGGTGGCCTGGATCTTCTTGTCTTGCCAGATTCTCACTATTTCTTCCTTGATTCACAGAAAGAGAACTCAGGCTCAGGGGCCAGAGCACCTTGGCAGCCTTGCAGAAGCCTTGCGTCTGTCCCCATCCTTGATGTGCGCTCCTCCAGGTGCTTCTTCCTGGCAAGTGCTCTGCATCTGCGACTATTGCCTAGAGTCCTAGAGTCCAGCGAAGCAAACATGAAGGGAACAAGGACTGACAGGAGGTGAAAGGTCCGCAGTCCATACAGGACACACCAAAAGAAAGTTCCCAGCACAAAGGAGATTCATCTGCCCCGGGGAGACAAAAGGCAGGGGATAAGAGACATAGACAGGAGACTGTTGAAGGAGAGGAGGAAAGGAACAAGGGAGAGGGGGAAGGGGATGCTTGTCTGGGAGGGACTAAGGACTGCCTCTGGCTAGAGAAGAGACAGACATGGCCTGTGGGCAAAAGGCAGTTTATAAAGGGAAAGGGGGAAATTCCAAGTTAGGATGAATTGGTTTGTTTTGATTGGGCGTGTTAATTAAGGTGGCCAAAAGAGAGATTTTTGACTGCTGGACTTCAATACTTTGATAGCTGAACCTTGGTGGTTAGCCCCAGGAGGAGGGGTTGGCCAAATAGAGTGACCTTGGTGGGTAGCTTTAGGAATAATTAGTCTAGCAAGAAAGAGCGAATGGGAAGGGGTAAGGCTTGCCAGAGCTGTGTTTGCTGTGCTCTGGCCTATCAGAGCCCTTCAGTCTCACTGCTTTGTTTTACTATTGGGTCATTAGGTGTCGTTGGGTAAGTGGGCACTGTTTTCTCTGCTTGTTTCCTGCAGGCATTGGGGTGTTGTTGTTAGGGACCCAAGGAAGCTGGAATGTTGGTCAAGGTCAGGAAGAGCAGCTGCTTTACTTGTTATCCAGGCTCTGTGGGACCATCTGAGGTAGTCTAAGGCTAGAACATGATGTAGATGCTGAGGAAAGAGCTGGGGCTGGTGAGTTACTGGAGCAGTTTGTAGTTGATTTGAAATCTGCTGGGACAGAAGTAGAGTTAGGGAGTTTAGAAGAAAGTTTTTATCATGATCATGGGTGTGATGTCTGAAATTTTTAGGTTTATGGTCCGAACGGTTGGGGAAGGGGAGTCCTGAGACCAGGGAAAGGGAGAGAGATCCCAGCCACTCTTATAAATAGACAGGTAGGGGGCTGGAGAGATGGCTCAGTGGTTAAGAGCACTAACTGTTCTTCCAGAGGTCCTGAATTCAATTCCCAGCAACCACATGGTGGCTCACAACCATCTGTAATGGGGATCCAATACCCTCTTCTAGTGTGTCTGAAGACAGCGACAGTGTACTCACATACATAAAATAAATAAATAAGTAAATAATAACTTAAAAAGGAATGCAATCTAATGGGTTTTAGCAAGGCAGAAGGAATGGGGAAGGCTAAGATCTGCCAGAGCAATGTTTGCCATGCCTACCAAAGCCCTTCAGGATGCCTGCAGTTGGAGCTTACACCCCAGAAAAAACAAAGACATTGAGCTCAAATGGTTTTTCTTTATTTCCTGGGCAGTGTGAAAGGTGTGTGTGTGTGTGTGTGTGTGTGTATGTGTGTGTGTGTGTGTGTGTTAGTTTGAATGAAAATGCCCCCTACAGAGTCATAGGGAGTGGCATTATTTTATTGGTGGTGTGGCCTTGATGGAGGAAATGTATCACTGGAGGTAGGCTTTGAGGTTTCAAGCGCTCAAGCCAGGCCCAGTGTCACTCTCTCTTGTTGCTAGCTATGGCTTCAGATGTAGAACTTTCATGGCACCTCTCCAGTGCCATGCCTGCCTATGTGCCACCATGCTTGCCACTATGACAATAATGGACTAAACCTCTGAACTGCAACTCAGCTCCAATTTCATTTGTAAGAGTAGTTATGGTCATGATACCTCTTCAGAGTACTAGAAATGCAGATACTAAGGCAGATGTTGGTACCAGGGACTGGAGTATTGCTGTGATAGGTCTGACCATGCTTTTGTTAGGAGGAATGTGGTCTTTGAAACTTTGGATTAGGAGAGCAGTTGAATGCTTTAAGTGGGGCTTAATGGGAACCCACTAGGAGCATGGGAAAGCAGAGGTGCTGAGGGTGAGCTGAACTGTGGGGCCTGGCTCAGAGGACTTTAGAGGAGAATATTTGCATGTGGCCTAGAGATTGCTCTTGTGATATCTGCCTTTTGCCTTTGTCCAGGAAAATCTGACTGAGGCTAAATTGAAGAGTTTTTGGATTAATTGCACTGGCAGAGGAAATCTTAAAACTATGAACTCTGTCGTGTGGTTATTAGTGGTCACACTTACGCAGATCTATAATGAAAAGGAGCAAGCTGAGCAAGGAAAATAAAATACAAAATGTACAATTTGAGGAGAAAAGGGGCACCAGGAAGTGAAATGGAGCTAAGTCCTGTGTTCAAGGAGATAAACAGATGAAACAAAAACAAAAACAAAACAAACAAACAAACAAAAAGAGCTTGATGCTAAATGGAATAAAGGGAATGGTGACCTCAGGATGAGATCCCAGCCAGTGGGGAAAAAAAAAGTTAAAGAAAAGTTTAGAGCCAGGTGTGGTGGTACACACTTTTAATGCCAGCACTCTGGAGGCAGAGGCAGGTGGATCTCTGGAGTTTGAGGCCAGCCTGGTCTACAGAGTGAGTCCTAGGACAGCTAAGCGTAGGCAGTGAAGGAAACATTCAAAAAAGGGAAAAGTTGGTAAAAATATATTTGAATGAGGGGGCCATGTTCCATCCCCAGCAAGCAGCAGAACTTGGCAGCTTCAGCCACACGGTTCTGGTCTTAGAGTCAAGGATACCAGAAAGGGATTATAAAATCTCCCTCAGTCACTAAGGAAAGCCAGCAATGACACATGGTCCAACGGGTGCTCCCCCTTTCTCACCATCCCACAAACCTCCCTTCTTTTCCATGGAGGGGTCAGACCCTGGAGGAGAGCAGGGCTGGGCGAGGGAAGGCCATAGGTTCCCGGATATCCACCTCAGAGGCTGTCCACCGGTCAGGAATGTTGGATGTGCTTATATGGAACTCCTCCACTGAATAAACATTCTATGTTCAGCTCTGGACCTGGGGTGAGCAGTGATCCTGCGCATGGCTAAGCCAGGTGCGTGGGAGCTCAGGGACAGATGCCTGGCTTTTCTGTTAGTATTTGTGTAGCTGCCTCCCAAGCCTTCTACCCACTCATGGGGTGACCCTATACAAGTCACTTTATATTTAATTGCCAAGCCTTTCCCGGTAAGTGGCACAGGCCATGGTGCCCCGTTCTATTTCACAGCGACACAGATGACAAGGAACCAAGTCAGGCACTATTGGTGAGCATTTATTTTGCCAGAAGTAGGAGAGGAGGGGACCCTCAGGACATGCATGGGCAGTGGGCAGAGTAGCACTAATGGTGGCCCTGGTCGTCTGGATGCTCCTTCTGGATGGACATGAGCCCTGGACACAGCTGTGGCTGGCACTGTCAATGCCTGTGGTTCGGATCAAGCCCTTTGTGGTCCCATATTCTGCCAGCTGAGGCTCAGAGAAGAAAAGCAATGCCATCGGGCCCACAATACAGTCTGTCAGCTAAGTCAGGCCACGTTCCCTCCAGAGGAGCAGGCAGGGTTATTCCCTCTCCTGGGACACTGTTGTCTCCAGGGAAACAAGAATGAGTTCTAAATTCTTGTCTTGGCCTCAGCCACTCAAGAATAATTTCAACTAAGTTTTTTAACTTAACTCTGCCACTGGCTACAACTCCCACAACTAGCTGCTTTCTGAGGTATCATTTTGTAATGGCCCTCCCTGCCCCCAGATCCTAAAACTCTCCAGTTCGTCTATTTGACCTCACATATATTTATCCTATTTCCTATATAAATATAACTATAGCTTATAATACCAAAAACTATGATAGTCACTGACACCAAAGCATGACTTTGACTATCAGCTACACAGGCAAGAAGGCAGAGGTCATGTGGGTCAGAGAAAGTAAAAGACCTAACATATAGTTGGCGAGGGATAGAAATTGATTCTTGGCAAATTTAGGGTTTCACAGTTGATCTACATAGCCTCTTTCTAACAACCCGAGTCTCTGTGTTGACAGGAAACTGATATAGTCAGGGATGGGGGAAGATTCCTTTTACTGATGGAGTCTGCAGCTCCTTTCAGAAATCTGATTCTGGGCCTGCTCCTGTGCTCCCTGCCCCATGCTGGAGACTAAGGAACAGGAGGAGCTCTGGTGGGGACCTTGGCCTAACTCTGGGGGCCTAGTGGGTCAGCCTGAAACTCCCAGAATTGGTGAAGGCCAAGGAAATCTGGATTATGGGGCTTGGTGGGTGCCCACTGGGACTGATGGAAGCTTGGGAGGTGTGTGGCACTTGGATGGAATGCCTGCAGCAGGAAACATATGCTGGGTATCAGCAACCTCCCAGGAAAGGAACTGAGTAGCACGTATTTGAAACATATGTGTCTTCCGTACACGTAAGAAGAGAAGAGGGCCAAGGCTGGGGATGGGGAAGGCATCATAGGATCAGGACCCTGGTCTCATCTAAAGCAGTGGGGAGTAGGTATTGGGTAAGGCTGGCCAGAATGCACTTCCCAGCTGCCATATTGAAAGAGGATAAGTTGGAGGGGATAGAGGGGAAGTAGAGGGACCAGAGGCCTCACAGAGTGACAGCCCAGGGGATAGGGTAAGCAAAGGTGGCGTTGTTGGCAAGGCTCTTGCTGGAAGGGCAGAAGGATAGGGCTTGCTGAGCCTTCCTGGAGACACCAGGCCCAAGGTCATCAGGTCCTCCTCCCTAGGCCAGCTTACGGAGTAGCTTCTTCACCCAGCCCTGCTTGGGGTCAGCACAGATATCTCGGTTCTTGATGGTTACCAAACTGGAAGAAATGTAAAGCAGAAAGGTGTCGCATTAGCAGGCCTGTTGCTGAAAGTATGGACCTACCTACCTTGCAGCCCGCCTATCTGGATTGCATTCTGGTTTTGTTCCTTGTTAGCAAGACAGCTAAGTTCTCTAGGCTCTAGTTTCTACATCTGTAAAAATGGGACTGATGGCCTTGCCCAGATGCATGACATTTTAATGAAACCATCTAGATAACATAGTGACCTGCTCAAGAAGGTAGACGCTACTAAGGGCTACATCACATAGTAGGTGCTGTGTATAATTGTGTCAGAAGATGGCCCTAACTTTTTATATTGGTTTTTTTCTTCTCCTGTATGTGTGTCTATGTGTGTGTGTGTGTGTGTGTGTGTGTGTGTATCTCTGTGTGTATGTGTGTGTGAGAGAGAGAGAGACAGAGAGAGAGAGACAGAGAGAGAGAGAGGAATGCGCACATGCATATAGAGACCATTTGCTATCCATCTTATTTTTAAAAACAGTTCCTTGAACTTGAAGCTCTCAAGTTCAGCTAGACTGGCTGACCAGCAAGACTGAGAGATCTTCCCATCTTTGCGTCTCCAGGACTGGGGAGTATAGGCACTTGCTGCCACATCTGGCTTTTTTATTTTTTCCATGAGAGCTAAGGATCTGAACTTGGGTCCTCATGCTTGCTCAGCAAACATTTTACTGACTGAGCAGTTTCCTATCCCCCTTTATAATGGCTTCACTAATTCTTGCAACAACTCTGTGTGTCCCATGGCCCGGTGTTCCCTACCTTGTGCACCTGTGCTCCCTGTCCCTGTACACACACAGATGTAAAGAAATTTGGCTGGATAGAAGAAGGAGTAAAATATGTCCAGGGTGGGGCTGGACTGCGACTTTGAAGAGATCCCTCCCAGGCCTCTTTGAGAGTCCCAGAGCATCTGGTGGAGAATTAGGTTTGCCGGCGATGGTAGTGTTAACTGCCGGTTGACAGTATCTAGGATCCCTTAGGGAGACCTCTGGGCATGCCTGTGGGGATTATCTTATTTTAAGTGATGTGAGAAGACCCATCTTAATTGTGGTAGGCTATTCCCTGGGCAGTAGATCCTGGACGGTATAAAGTGGAGAGAGCAAGCTGAGCATTTGCACTCATCCCTGTTTCCTGAGCGTGGATGGCATGTGATGAGCTGCTTTTAGTTCCCGGTGCTTGACTTCCCTGCCGTGATGCCCTGCACCTTGAACTGGGCTCTGAAATTCTTTCTCCCCTAAGTCATTCTTGTCAGAATACAGTCATTTATCACAGCAATTAGAAAAGAAACTAAGACACCCAACAAGTGTGGCCCAAGGGACACCTGAAGCAAGTGTGGCCAGCCATGGGCACTGAAGCTGTGGTTAGCAAGGTGGGTACAGGCTGGCTGGTGGTAGATCCTCTGTTCCTGTTCCATTGCTTCTTCCTAAGAGTCCAGCCATACAGCTGAGAGCTGCTGGCTCCCCACATGCCTGACCTGTCTTTGCATCACTAGTGAGCGGAGCCTGAGGACAATAGCAACACCAAGCCTGTCTTTTTTGTTTTGTTTTGTTTTCTTTGAGACAAGGTATCACTATGCAGACCTGGCTATCCTGGAACTCACTATGTAGACCAGGTTGGCCTTGAACTCATGGAGAGCCACCTGCTTCTGCCTCCTGAGTGCTGGATTAAAGGTGTGGGCCACCATGGCCAACCTGAGTTTGGCTTCTTGGGCAGTTTACCCAAGGCTGGTCCCACCCTGTGCATCTGTCTTTCCATCTGTCAAGCCATATTCTTTCTAGAGTCAATCGATCCCTAGAGTCTGTCCTTCACTGAGCATTTCCTGTGTAACAGGCCATGAACTCTGCGGCTTCCACTTGTTGTAGCTGTCCTGTGATGCTAAAGAGACCCTTAAGCTCATGCCGCCTCCTCAGTGTGCAAGGAAACCAGAGAGACTACAATTGCTGCACAGGGCTGTTTCTACTTAAAGGGTTATGTGCCTTATGCTCAGCACACGATGTTTCTGTGTTTGAGAAACAAAGAGTAGTGGGAAAGAGTCTCAAAGATGAAGGGGCCAGAACCTTGGGAAGACTCCTACTCTGCCATTTGCAGACACCTCTAAGAGATGAAGTCAACTATGGGAAGAGAGAGAGGATTATAGAGCTCAAGAGGTGATATCATGACCCCAAACCTAAGAACTATCTAATAGGTGATGCGGCTAGCAGCAGGTTCTAAGGGATTAGAAGCAGCTAGAGGACTACCATAGCAAGAGGAGTCTTCTGGTGGGGTGGAAGAAGCTGGGCAAAAATGGAAGAATCACAAGCGAAGACTCTGCTCAAGCATACAGGTGCTCCTCCTGCAGCCTGGGAAACCTTGCTCCATGCTTTTCTTTATTGAGCCTGTTTTCCTTGCCCTTTGTTGAGCCTAAGTTGTGATTCCTTTGCTAAGCCTGAGTCCTTTTCCCTCTCCTGAACCTGGGTCTCTTTTCCTTTGCTGAGCCTGGATCCCCTTCCCTTTGTTAGGCCTAGGTCCCCTTTCCTTTGCTAGGCCTGGGTCTCATCTATGAAATGGGGGTAACCTCTTTGTAGAATTGCTTTAAATATTGAATGAGTCATATGGGTAGTATTCAAAATAGCCAGGGCACATGGGCAATCATCTATGGGTGTCAGCTCTTAGTAGTATGTCTCTGATTAAAATGGCTACCTCAAAGAATTCCAAGGCGCTGGGAGGACCCAGAATGTCTTGGTAGGGAGTGGCTCAAGGCATGTTGTTTGTACCCCTACAACTACACTGCTTCTCATCACCAATAACCTGTAGCTATGTACTGCCCACAGGTCCATGCCATGCTGGGGTGGTACCTATTTATTCAGCCATCATCCTCAGCTCTGTCATGTCATAGATGTTCAACAATATCTATGGGATAATACCATCATTCTGGGATTCAGAAAACCCAAGCCTTGCTGAACCATCTCATCCAGCCAAGCCTTCTTGAGTTGGACTTTGATACATCCTGCCTACCCTTAGGCCACACTTGTCAGGCCCTTTCTTCAAGGTTCTGAAGCCCTGGCTTCCTACTCACACAACGCCAGGCTTGCGGCAGGATTTTGAGGTCCAGAAGAACTCCTTCACTAAACGTGGTGGCAGAGGGTGACGGATGTAGTCCTGGCAGCAGATGCTGTCTTCCACATTGGCACCATAGGGACCTAGAGGAAGGGTACCCAGGGGACATTAGTTGGAGCACAGAGAGACCAGCTTCAGCCTTAGCTCTGATCATAAGCTGACCTGTAGGGGAAAGATTCTCTTCCACATTGATGGATACCTTCTATGCCTCATGCACCCCAGCCCGGGGAGTCTCTGACATGCCACTAAGGGCCCAGTGTCTGCGCTCTGGGACAGTCAACTCCAGGAAGTGAATTCAGAAAGTCTAAATATCAACAGACTTCTAAATGGATCCTGTACCTCTGAGCCAGAAAGAGCCTGGTGCTCACCTTGGGTCAGTCTGTGGACAATAGCACTAGCTTCCCAGGAGCTTGTGGAATGCTCAGCCCTACGGCAGACCCACCTACCCCCATGGATGCAACACAGAATTGGAGGTACACCTTCCTCTTCTCACTACCTTGGCAAGGCTAACTCAGAAAAGGGAAGGCAAGCATCTAAGGTCACGGTGAGACTGTTTGCAGAGACAGAATCAAGGCTCAAACAGATGACAGTCTCAACATGGACCTTGTTCAAGTCCCACTCTGTCTCTGACTGACCCTAGTCATCTGTCATCTCCAAGGCCCATGGAAGAATACCAGTTCCATAGGGTTTTGCTACATGGAGTCTCTTTAGATACTTGATACTGTGAGCAACAACTGGTTGGCTGTGGTTGCCTCACCCTCCACTGTGACCCCCTCTCCTGCCCAACTCAAAGCAGAAGTGTTGACGCTATGGTGGGAACTAGGAGTCTAGACCCTGTATCCACCACAGGCTCCTGAGCAAACCTTGGGTGTTGGGGGAGGGCAGCTTTTAAGAAAGACTCTACCTTCTCCAACTCAAGCCTGGTACCTTATGGGCTCTGCACCCACTCCCAGGAACCCTATATCTAGGCAGCAGGATCCCCATGCCTTGCATACCACAACCCCCAAACCAACTGGCAGATCCTAAAAGCCAAGCCTTCCTAGCAACCCAGTTTATAAACATGTATATCTGGGTTCTAAGAGGTGATAGAGCTGGCCCATGGAAGTGCCAGAGCTAGCTCAGAGCCATAGGGTCCAATGGCAGACTCACTCTTGGACTCTTTCCAGATTCTCTAGTGTCCACCTTCCGATTCCCCATCCTCACCTGCATCAGAGGTCTGAATTGCCGCAGCAAGAAGGACGAGAGCCACCAGGAGTGGGACCTGCAGGCTGGCCATGATGTATGTGTCCTAGTCAGGTGTCTAATGACCAGAAGGCAGGAAGGTCTGCTTCTTAAGCGCTCTCTCCACCCACTAGTTCAGGCACCTCTTAGTCACTACCAAGCCTGACATTCATGTCCTGAAAGAAGAAGTCCCACTTCCCCCCTCGGGAGGATCCAAAGGCGGGGAACTACTCAAAGGGGACTGCCACTCTTCCAAACTGTGGGTCTCCAGAGACTTGTAAAGTCCCCTTAGTGGTGCTCTGCAGAGGATGATTGTTCTATGACCTCAGCCATGTCGCTAGGGGTCTTGAAGAGGTCATTGGTAGGGATGGAGAAGCTGGGCAAAGCTCCCCTGCCCACCTCAGTGGCCACTGGCAAATGGACAAGACAAAGACAGACTGTATCTAGATTTGGGACTTTCTTAATACCTCAAGGCTGGGCATCAGTCTCATTTGAAGCATGGACGCCCAGAGCCCTTTCGGTTAGGCTCTTGGCCCCTCTTGTTGGGTTTTTTAGTAGATAGCTTTACCTGGCTCAGAGCGGGCTGCTCCTGCGCTTGCACAGAGCCTGCACCTTTTCCGTCTTTCCTTACCCTCTTCATCTCCCCCTCTTGTCTTCCCACTGACTATACCCACTGATACAACCCTGTCTGCAGTCCAGTCCAGCTCCACACCCTGAGTGGACACCAGGAAATTCGCCTCTCCATGCTGCAAGCTCCATGTGGCCCTCTCCTTTAAAGCCATGTTGGGGCTCCCCATTCACCTGGGGATGGAACCCAGACTCATGATTGGGGCCTTCAGGGCTTCTTTCCCAAAACTATTGCCCACAGTCAGAGGAACCACACCACACTACTTTAAGGTTCCTCAAAGAGATCTTTGGCCTGACCCTGGCTGTATTTCCACTTTCCGCTTCTCTACGGCAGAAACTCCTACTCATGCATCAAGACTGTTTGAAATGTCACTCCTTTGGTAAGCCCACCTACTCAGGAATTCACACTCTCCAAGTAATCTGGAAAGTGGCCCAGGAAGAGACTGTCTCCTAAGCTCTTCTCATAAGTACAGGGGAGCTGATCCCTTATCTTTCTCAGTATTCAACCTGTTGAGCTGTCTGCTGGCTGGCTGTGCGCTCCAGGTGAGCTGTCACCCATGCTGGGGTGGGTTTTTGTGATGCAGCTGTCTTAGAGTTATTTTTTGCTCCTGTAGATAACCCCTTTACCCATATTCCTGTAAGTAACCCCAGTAAAACTCATGGTTCACCAAGTTGGACTGAGTGGTATCCCTACTTTGGTCTATCTCTATCTGGGGTGAGTAGATGTGTGTGTTGTGTTTCCTTAGGAAAGGTCTTGGCATACAACATTAAGCAAAATAGAAATTTGGGAAATGGATGACAGTCATAGTCGCACAAACATTTGAACATGCCTGATGCTGCTGAGCACACTGCACACTTAAAAATGGTTTGAAATACTAAATATGAGCTGGAGAGATGGCTCAGTGGTTAAGAGCACTGACTGCTCTTCTGAAAGGTCCTGAGTTCAATTCCCAGCAACCACATGGCGGCTCACAACCATCTGTAATGAGATCTGATGCACTCTTCTGGTGTGTGTATGAAGACAGCTACAGTGTACTCGCATAAATAATAATAAGTAAATGATATTTTTAAAAAAGAAAAGAAATACTAAATATATGTTGTATATTACATAGCAAACATGTGGCCCTCTACAACTCAAACCAAGCTTCTGGTACTAATTGCTAGTTAGAAAAAAATACAGGTGTTGGACTTGGTGGCTCACACCTGTATTCCCAGCTACTTCGGAGAGTGGAGAAAAGGCTTGCTTAGACCCATGAGCTCAAAACTCTCTGGGCATTAGCATGAGATCTATAACAAAACAACAGCAAACACTGGAAGAAAACAAGTTACCCTATAAAAGCAATTTTACCCTATAAAAAGGTAGGTGGGACCTTTAGACCTTCAAATCAGACATCCTAAATTGTGTGTGTGTGTGTGTGTGTGTGTGTGTGTGTGTGTATACACATACATATATATTTCAAAAGTTAGGTGGCTGGTCATAGTGCCATATATCTGTAACTCTAACACTCAGAAGGCTGAGGCAGGAGGATCCCTGGGAATCTGAGAGAAGCCCATGACCCTATCTTAAAAACACAAAGTTTGAGTTGTGGAGATGGTTCAGTGGACAAAGTGCACATGTGTGAAGACCCGAGTTTTGGTCTCCCTGACCCACAAAGGTCAGACACATGACTATATTGTCAACCTCCATAAAGAGACGAGGAGTAGAGACAGAAGGATCCCTGGGAGCTCTTAGTCTGGCTCACGGTGTGAACAAGAAACCCTGTCTCAAGGTAGAAGGCAAATACCAAGGCCCATACCGACTCCTATCAAGGACCTTCCAAAGCCAGGCAGTGACACACTTGTAATCTCAACATCTGGGAGTGTGAGCTAGAAGGATCATCATGTGTTTGAGGCCAGCCTGGGCTATATTAGGTCAGCATGGGCTAGATTTAGATCCTGCCTCAAAAAAATAAAACCAAACAAAAGCAAAGACCTTCTAGAAATAATCAGAGAAATTTGAATACAGACTGGTATTAGATGCTGTTGTATGCTAGTGTAGATTTGTTTTGTGCATTGAAGACTTCCGTGTGTGTTAGAGATGGACTTGTTCCTAAAAGAGACACACTGAGGTATTTAGGAGTGAGAATCATGATTCTAGAGTTGGGGAGAAAATGTATAGTGTTCAGATATAATATGGGTATGTGACACCTTTGGCTATAGCATCAATTGCATACTTGTGTATACAGAGTAATAGAGAGAGTACAGTGTATGTGTATTCATATCTATAGATGCGTGTGTAAGATATGTGTGTGTATGTGTGTAAGATGCATATATAAGTGTGCAAGGATGTGTCCAGAGGAGAAACAAAGCCAAATGGCAAGTGGAAGTTGCCACAAAGGGTGGGACTTGGTCATGCACAGCTGCTGCACAAATCTAACAGCACACTTGACCACTGAACATGTATCCCATTGGGCTTGGTGATCCACTCCATAGCTCCAGCACTCAGGATGCCAAGGCAGGAGGATCAAGAGTTTGAAGATAGCCTGGGCTACATAATGAGACCCTGTCTGGGAAAACAAGCAATAAAACAAAAACAAAGAATTGCTTTATGTCTTGGTTTTGAGACAGGGTATTGTTGTAAAGCCAGGTTGACCTCTAGCTTGTAGCCATTCTCCTGCCTCATGAGTGCTGGGATTACAGATGTGTATCAACATGACCAGTACCCCTTCTCCCCAAAAAAGGTGTGTGTGTGTGCGCACGTGCATGCATGTGAGAGAGAGAGAGAGAGAGAGAGAGAGAGAGA
>NW_022196905.1:233129397-233141344 GCF_008632895.1 Mastomys coucha | reverse complement strand
AGAGAGAGAGAGAGAGAGAGAGAGTCAAATTATATATTTCGGAACTCAAAGCAATACTCCTGCCTTAGCCAAGAAATATTTCTTTTAAAATAATTTTGTGGCTGGGCAGTGGTGGCGCACGTCTTTAATCCTAGCACTTGGGAGGCAGAGGCAGATGGATTTCTGAGTTCAAGGCCAGCCTGGTCTACAGAGTGAGTTCCAGGACAGCCAGAGCTACTCAGAGAAACCCTGTCTCAAAAAAACAAAAACAAAAACAAACAAACAAACAAACAAAAAAACAAATAAAATAATTTTGCATTTATTTATTTGTAAGTGAAATCATGTGGATTTGAGGAATTAATCTTTGGGGATTTAGTCAACAACCTTGACTCCAAGCACCTTTACCCTCTGGGCCATATCACTCAAAAATTAAGTTTGCCTGTGAAAACCCTATCATTAGAGCATTGTAAGCAAGTAATGCTTGGGGCTTTCTTACAGGGCCCCTTGGGCCCAGGGCCCTCCTTGGGTGGGTCTGGGGGTCTCCCCTGGAGAACACCTGGGTCCCCAGGGACTTGGCAGGCCCCAGGGCTCTCATCCCGGCCCAGCCTATGGGCCTAGTTCTGGCCCCATCCTCCCTGCCCTGGGCACACCTGCAGTCTGGCAGCCTTTGCACTACCAGGGCTCTTGGTCTCCCTGACAGGAAGAGAGGCAGATAGGAGATAAGGCTGCCCTGATGCCCAGTCAGGGCACAGAACATGGAGATAAGTTTTCAAGGGAAGGGAGGGGAATTCTTGGGACTGCGGGTGGTGAATTCCCAGGACACTAGAGTGGTAATGGGGGTGGGGTGGAGTCTAATGATGAAGAGGCCACTCTTATCTCCCCTTGGTGGCCATACTGTCTCACCTGCAAGGTATAGAATCTCCTAGACAATCCTCTTGTCCCAACCTCCCTTTTCTTTTGTTTAAATTAATGTCTGTTGGTTTTGGAGAAAAGTTCTCACCCTGCAGCCCCAGACCGCCTAGAAGTCACTATGTCGACTAGGCTGATCTGAAACTTGCATTGATCCTCCAGCTGTGTGCCACCATTCCCAGCTCCAGATTAATTAATTTAATAAAAACACAAAGCAGGAGTGGGGTGTGTTGACGCACACCTTTAATCCGAGCATCAGAGAGGTAGAGACAGGTAGATCTCTGTGAGTTGGAGGCCAGCCTGGTCTATACAGTGAGTTCCAGGATGGCCAGGGCTATCCTGTCTAAAACCACAGCAACATAAGAACCATAAAGCAGAACCTAGTGGCACGTACACATCATCCCAGGTCCTTAGGAGACTGAGGCAGGGGGTTTTCTTGAAGCCTGGGAGTTAAGAATCAGCCAGGGCATCACTACAGAGAGGGAGCTGGGGAGATAACACAGTAGCCAAGTGCTTGCTGCACGAACATGAGGACCCAAGTTCAAGTCCCCAATCCTCTCATAAAAAGCCAGCTACAATGGCTTGGGAAGTGAGACAGGGGGCTCACTGGGGACTTCCTGGCTGGCTGGTGCAGTCTAGTGAAATCCAGAAACTCCAGGTTCAATGACAGACCTTGTCTCAAGAAATAAGGTGAGGGCTAGAGATGTGCCTGCTCAGCTATTAAAAGTACATCGCTCTTCCAGAGGATCTGAGTTCAGATCCTGACACTCACATCAGGTGGCTCACAGCCACCTGTAACTCCACACCCAGGAGAGCAGGTACCTTCTTTTGGCACTGCACTCATATGTTTATACCTACACAGAGACATATACCTGTATACATCATTTAAAATTTTTAAATTACCCCTTAAAAAAATAAGATAAAGAGTGATTGAGGAAGTCACCTGACATGGATCATAACTTCCACATGCACATGCACACACACACACACACACACACACACACACACACACACACCAAAAGAAGAAGGGCGTGAACGATGGCACAGCCATTAAAGGCTAGGCTCACAACCAAAAATATAAAAAAGGAGTAGAAGAAAGTGGGATAAGAGGGAAGAAAGGGGAGGGAAGAGGAAGCAAAGAAGACAGGGGAGAAGAAAGGAAGGAAGGAGAGAAGAAAGGAGGAAGGAGGAGGGGGGGAAAGAGCGGAGGGGAAGGAAGAGGGAAGCATTCAGTCAATGTGCACCTTGCTTTTTTTCACTCACAATGAATCTTGGCTGCATCCCTGGACCCCACTGTGTCCATAGTTTTATGGTTCTCTGCTGGGTGGATATACACAGGCTCATGGTCAGTGTCCTGCGGTAGTTAAATTGGGGGTCTTCCAGTTTTTTGCCTTTACATAAAAAATTGCTCAAAGTTCTTTGATCGAATTTCCAGGGGGAAGACATGTGGTCGATAATTCCTAGAAGTAAGGCTTTTGCTTTGACTGCGACTCAGAAAGAAAGTCCCTGACCCAAACAGCCACAGGAGCTTCCTCCTTTCAGCTGAGCAGGGGTTGCCCCAGGTGAGGAGTCCCCAGGCATGCAGTCAGGGGACTGTAGGGCTCTGTGAGCTCGGCTCTGAAGCGTTCTGGCATGCCTCTCCTTGGCTGTGAGGAGGTGGGCTTCCCAGCTGGACTCAGGAACAGACAAGGAAAATACGCTTCAGAAAGAGACAGGAGCACGGTTCTGGCAAAGCCAAGGCTTTGTGAGCAAAAGAGTTGGATAAAAGCCAGTGCGGAAGCAAGCTTCAAAGTCGAAGGTGGCCAACCTATGGGCTGAAGCAGGAGACTGAGCCAGGCAGGCTGGGATAGAGAGCGGGCTGGAGAGGGAGAAATGAATGCCTTTCGAAGCTAATTGACCCAAAAATGATATCGCTACTACAATGATATTTAATAGCAATTCCAACTGTGATGTAGTTTGGTTCTAGAATAGTCTCCAAATGTCCCTGTGTTCCTGTGCTTGGTCTCCTGGCACTTCTTTATGACATATCCCGCCCTTAAGAGGTGAGACCTCCACAACACCCAGAGGAAGCTCCACTCCCAGGTGCTCTAACATGCCCAGAATCATAGGATCAGAGATGAGGAGGACACAACATCTGTCCCAACACCAGGAGTAACTGGGACCAGCGTGACCCAGGCAACACAGGAACTCCATCAATCCAGTGGCTTGGGTTCCTTCTGGTTTGTCTGGGCTGGTGCTCTGAGCAGACCTTGGGCACAAACTCCGCAGCCAGTCCCACAACAGCTAGAGTAAGCTCCACTTCCAGGAGCTCTAACGAGCTCAGGATCACAGGGTAACAGGATCACAGAGACATCTTGACTCTAAGGAGTTCTGAAACAACCAGGGTTACAGGAAGGACAGGCTCCAGTCAGATATAGCCAGGGCAGGTAGCATTAGAGATAACCAGATGGCGGGAGGCAATCGTAAAAACATAAGAAACAGGATCTTCTAGCTTTCATAGTCTCTGGTGAGAAGTCCAGTGTAATTCTGATAGGCCTGCCTCTATATGTTACTTGACATTTTCCCCTTACTGCTTTTAAAATTCTTTCTTTGTTTAGTGCATTTGGTGTTTTGATTATTATGTGACAGGAGGAATTTCTTTTCTGGTCCAGTCTATTTGGAGTTCTGTAGGCTTCTTGTATGTTCATGGGCATCTCTTTCTTTAGGTTAGGGAAGTTTCATTCTATAATTTTGTTGAAGATATTGCCTGGCCTTTTAAGTTGGCAATCTTCACTCTCTTCTGTACCTATTATGGTTAGGTTTGCTCTTCTCATTGTGTCCTGGATTTCCTGGATGTTTTGGGTTTAGGAGCCTTTTGTGTTTTGCATTTTCTTTGACTGTTGTGTCAATGTTTTCTATATTGTCTTGTGCCCCTGAGATTCTCTATTGTATCTCTTGTATTCTGTTGGTGATGCTTGCATCTATTGACTCCTGATCTCTTTCCTAGATTTTCTAACTCCAGGGTTGTCTCCCTTTGTAATTTCTTTATTGTTTCTAGTTCCATTTTTAGATTCTGGATGGTTTTGTTCATTTCCTTCACCTACTTGATTGTGTTTTCCTGTAATCCTTTAAGGGATTTTTGTGTTTCTTCTTTAAGGGCTTCTAGCTGTTTACCTATGTTCTCCCATATTTCTTTGCGAGAGTTATTTATATCCTTCTTAAAGTCCTCCATCATCATCATGAGAAGTGATTTTAGATCCGAATCTTGCTTTTCCGGTGCGACGGTGTGTCCAGGACTTGCTATGGTAGAATTGGGTTCTGATGATGTCTACAATTCATTCCTTGGCGCAGCAGAACTCTTAGCTTAGCTACTTTGGAGGTAAAATCCTTTGGTGATGTGAGGGTCATTGAAGTACAGCCTTATTACAATGAACTCCAATGTCTAAAAATTGTTATTATTTTGGGTTTATACCATAGTAAGAGCCAAGATTTTAAGCTCTACTAAAAACAAAACAAATGAACAAACAAAAAGACTTTGTCTATTTATGTTCATTTTCAAAAAAACTAACAGCGATATGTTATTTTAAAATATCATACAGTTAATATGTTTGGAGTTATTTAAAATTTATATTGAGAAAAACATAAATTTTCAGTATTGCTGTAAACAAACATCTACATAAGTCTGTTCAATTGATTGTTGTTTTATATCAAATAACTTTTATAATACTCATTTTTATTGTTACAATATTTTATACATTTTAAAGAGTATAATAAAATAAAAAAGTGAAAGGTAAAGAAGATAAAATAAACCTTTAACTTTTACATGTAAAAAAAAAAAAGCCCAAATTAAAAAAAAAAAAAAGAGGTAAGACCTACCTGATGGAGGATGGGCAGTTGTGCAGGACACACCCCTACCAGTATATGCTATCTTACGCAGGCCCAAAGCAACAGGGTGAAACACAGCTGAACCATCCAAAATGGTGAGCCAAAAAAATAAACCGTTTTTCTTTATAAATTGATTACCTGGGTTTCTGTTATATTAACAGGTGTTGGTTAGCAAAAATGGATACTGACTGGGGCCAGACTGACTTTGTTCTGTACTTTACATCCATTATCTCAATATTTCCTCTAAGGCAACGTGTTGAAAGAGCTGGTGTTGGTCCCATTGCTCAGATGAAGAAATTGAGGCTCAGAGAGTAGCAGGAGCCAAGTCAGAGCAGAGATGGTGACAGTAATAAGCCGCATGTGAAATCTAGCTCAGCCTGAGATCCACCTGAATACCTAACCCTGATCCTGAGAGGAATTAAAGCTCAGTGAAGAGACAAGAAACCTTCTATCTGCCGAGGCAAAGTTTAGATTTGATCCCAGGTTTTGGGGTTTGCTTTTTAGCAGATATTTTTCTTTTATTAGTTTTAAGATTTATTCTTATTTTTAAGACTAAGAAAATGTGGATGCATGCATGTCTGTGTGTAGGTGTGTGCACATTAGTGCAGGTGCCCACAGAAGCCAGAGAACATTGGATGTCCTGGAGCTGGAGTTACAGGCAATTGTGAGCTACCTGATGCCATGAGTCCTGGGAACTTGACTCGTGTCTTCTGAAAGTGCAGCATGCACTCTTAACTCTGGTTCTCTTTCTCCAGCCCATAGGTACTTGGCACATTTAATGTGAGTGTGTGTGTATCTGTGTGCCATGACACACATGAGTAGCTCAGAGGACAACCTCCTAGAGTCAGTTCTCTCCTTCCACAATGTGGGGTCCTGGGGATTGAACTCTGGTCCATGTGCTTGGTGGCAATCACCTTCACCCACTGAGCTCTCTCTCCAACCTTGAGACTTCATGTATATACTCCTAAATTCATCCTTTTAAACATAAAACTCAGTGGTTTTTAATTTGTCAAGGGATATTTGACCACCACTCTCTAATTCCAAGACATTCTTCATCTTCAAAAAGAAACATAGTCTCTATACTCACCAACTCCTTCCCCCCCCCAAAAGTGATCTGTTTCCTCCCTCTGTTATTGTTTGCTTCTTTATGTTTTTTTTTTAAACCGGACCTTTCTTTCTTTTGAGACAAAGTCTCACTATAAGCCCAGGTTGGGATAGAATTTGGTATGTAGAGCAGGCTGGCCTGGAACTCACAGAGATCTTCCTGTCTCTGCCTCCTGAGTTCTGGGATTAAATGCTTGCACTGCTCTGTCCAGTGAGTTTACCTTTCCAGGGCATTTCATGTAAATAGGATCATAGGATTTGAGATTTCGGTGTCTGATTTCTTTCATTTAATGTAATGCTTTCAAGACTCACCTACATCAGAGCTTATATCAGCCTTTCTTTTGTTTGTACTGATGAATGACCTCCCATTTTTATGGACAAGCCACATTTCTTTCATCTTCATCAGCTGACGTACTTCAAAGTTGTTCCGTTTGGGGACCATCATAAGAATGCTGCATGATTACTGCTTACCAGTTTCCACGTGAGCACATCTTTGGTTCTTTGGGGTGGTATAGGTGTAGGGTAGAGTGAGGTTTCCAGATTAGATGCTAACTATATTTGGCTTCTTAAGGGCCTGCAGCACTGTTTACAGGGAGACCTGCTATTTCCCATGCCCTCCAGTAATGCGTGGTACTTCTAATTGACAACCTTTCAACAGCGCGTATTACTCATTCTTGACTGTCTTGATTAAGGGCAGCATAGTGGGTGTGTAGGGGTGGCCTGTGTCTTTGACTGCTGGCGTTGAACATCTTATCATGTGCTTATTGGACATTTGTGCATCTTCTTTGGAAAAAAGAAAACCCAAGCCCTTCAACCCATTTTTGTTTGAACAGACTTTGATGTGAGTGCTAGATCTCCCTTGGGTGGTTTGCAAATAGTCCCTCCCATTCTTTGTGCTATCTCTTTGCTTACTGGGGACCCTCACAGTGAAGCCTCTAATTTGTCTTCTGTTTATGTTGCTCCTGTGCTTTCTTGGCCAAACCATTGCCGAATCCACAGCTATGTAGAGTTCCTGTACACAACATAGAATCATCTCCCATACTTTCTGCTAGGAGTTTTTATAGCGTTAGCTCCTCTACTCAGCTCTTCAATCCATCTGGACTCATAACATGTGTACCAGTCTGCACACTCAGCTGTCAGAACTCCTTTTTTTTTTTTTTTTTTTTGAGAAAAAATTATTTGTTTTATTTGAATTGTTTATGTGTGTGCCTGAATGTATTATGTGTATCACACATGTACAGAAGCCCATGGAGGTCAGAAGAAAGCATGGGATCCCATGGAACCAGAGTTATGGGTGATTGCAAGCCACAATGTGGGTGCTGGGAACTGAATCCAGGTCCTCTGCAAGAGCAGCAAGTGCTTTTAAGCACCAAACCATCTCTCCAACCTTAAAGATTTTTTTTTTTAATTTTATGTGTATGACTGTTTTGCCTGCATGTATGTATATATACCACATGAGGACCAGGCACTCATGGAAATGGAAACAGGGAGTCAGATCTGATGGAACTGGAGTTACAGGTGATTGTGAGCCATCAAGCGGGTGCTGGGAACTGAACCCAGGTCCTCTATGAGAACAGCTAGTAGTCTTAACTGTTGAGTCACCTCGCCAGCCCCAGACTACTTGCTGAAAAGACTATTTCCCTCTATGGAAGTGTGGTGGCGTATTTGTCAAGATCAGTTGCCTGTAAATGTATGAGCTTGTTTTTAGATTCTCAGTCTGCCTGCAATGTCTTGATTATTGTACTGTATTATAATTCCCTCACCTGGCTTTTTTTTTTCTTTTCAATTTCTTTCTTCATATTCTCTCCCCCCAACCCCTGCCCATCCCATTTCCCTTCCTGTCTTCTTTTCCTTTCCTTTCTTCTTCTGTTATGAGAAAGAGTGTAGCTTTGCATTTAACAATCCTTCTGCTTTAATCTCTCAAGTGCTAGAACACCAAGTGTTGACTCACAGCCAGGCCTTACCTTCTAAAATTACAAACCTTTCAACCTTAGAGGTGACCGTTGTAGGACCCACAGCCTGGGTTATGCAGTAGACAACATTTTACTGTATTTTGTTTCATCTCTTTATGAATCTTTTTTTTTTTTTTTGGTCACTAAGAAGTTAAATTTTTTTGATACCACCCAAGCTGTTCTTCCTTACCTTTCACCCCTCCTTTTTCCTGTGCATAACCACAAAAACCAGGACCCTGACATCACTTGAGATCCTTCCCTAAGTATGTGTTTATGATTTTGTAACTTTATAAATAGAATACCGCATGGTTCTGTGCTGCTGTTCCGTGTTCCATAACTTCTCAACCAGTTTTCGAGTGGATGCTCGCCTGCTCTCTTGCTGTCCTGCTGGTCCTCGGGGGATCTCCACTTTCACTTTCACTGTGTGAGTCCCGCTCTGGTCTCCTCTTCTGTCCATGGATCCCCTCAGCATCGAGGATCTAGGTTGTTTCTAGATTTTCAGGATTGACGGCTCTTCCATAATGCTGGGGTGTCCCCGTGTGTGTCTCTGCTCCCTCTATCTCTTCTTGCTCTTTTGTCCCTTTCTGGTTTCATGTAGTTTTTGTTGGCCTCAAACCTGCCATGCTCCTGACTCAGACTCCCCGAATGCCACAGTTATAGACACTGCCCACTGTGTCTGGCTTCTCATCCTTTGGCTCTGAACTCGGCTCTCTTTAAGGACTCTGCTTCCCCTGTAGCCTTCTCGGAGGCGTTCTTCCCACACAGATGCCCCATACAGAGCCTGGGCTAGGAAAGCAATCCTCCTTGCTCTGTGCAGTTTCTTCTGAGCCATCTTCTCCCTTCCCTAAAAGCCTTGCCTCTTTGCCAGGTTACTCAACACATTCTGCCCTCTAACACCTACTTCCTTCGTTGGTGGCAATGTCAGCTGCCAGGTCATGGTCACACTCTTAACCAGGGTTCTCTCTTGTAGCACATTTTGTGCTCATCTCTCTTGGTTTCACAGCCCCGTCTCTTCCAGAGAACTTGAGGCTCACCTCCTCAGCCTCTCCTGCCCACGGCCAAGCCCTTGACCATGTCAGCCCGGGTAACTGCTAGGACATGCTCTCACCTTCAAACACCCCACCATCACCTCCATCTCAACTTTCCAGCTCGATGTCTCGAGCATTCAATTCCTACCATCCAGCCCCAAGGGACTGAATTGGTCCTTTGTCCCTGGCTCCCTGCCATGTTTCTACCCTGTCCTTACTTCGGCTTCCTCACTGTAAGCAATGTTTGCCTATACCTTCAATGTGCATTCATAATGTCTACTCCTGTTTTTCTGCTTCCTCCTGGAGAATCCAGGGCCCCAGGGAAGCCCCTATCACTACCAATTTCACCCCTTTCCTGGTGCAGCTGAGCAGTGCTAGGGAAAAGTTGATTGTCAAGGTCACAGTATCCCTTCGTCCTCTGTGTTGCCCCAATCCTTATCACATTTCCCCCAAGCCGTCCATCGGCCGGGCTTCCTCACAGGAAACCTGAAGTAGGTGCTCCCAGCCCAAAGAAGGTCTCCTTCAGGTACTGAGCTTAAAGTGGCTCTCCTGTGCTCATCTGCTAAGCTAGGGCAGGAAAACAGCATTGTGTGTGTGTGTGTGTGTGTGTGTGTGTGTGTGTTGCAGAGTGTGTAGGTGGCTTTTCTGGTCCAGGCCTAGAAGCTGAGAGCATCTGCTGTGCTCACATTCAGTCACGTGGCCTTCCATCCCTGCAGGAGAGGCTGGGAAAGGAGCCAAAGAGACAAGTGGTTTGGTAAGGGCCACACAATCTCCCTAATCACATTGATTAGTCATGTGGCCAAGGAATGATGACACACATTTCATTCAAGACCTTGTCCTGGGTGGAGCTCATGATCCAGCCTGAGTCCCTAAAGCAAGACCCACTGCAAAATCCTGACTGCTTTTTTGTCTGAGCCCCCTAAAAGGCCAGCAGCCTTCCATGCTCCACCTGCCTCTTTTACAATTTGATGCGTTGTGTGGATTGCTGATTTGGATTTTCAGTGTGTCATAAAAATAGCAGATATGTTAGAGCCTGCAGGGTGTGACCAGTGTACTAATGCCCTAAGTCCTAGATACAGCTGTCTTGTCTCTACCACCAGCTGGCAGTGGGCATGGCTTGTGGGTTAGTGAGCCTTGCTGCCACCAGGTTGTTTTGAGGATTGAGGACTTTTATGCTCTGTTACACACAATTCACAATAACCGCTGGTGCTGGAAGCACATGATAACCTTTGGAAAGACCCATGCCGGAGAAAGAGGCAATGATGCTGGGCCCAGGAAAGACCCGGCTCAGTACCCAGACAAGAGGTGCCTCAACTAGGTCAGGAGGTGATAACCTTCTGGAAGTGAGGCAGAAAAGGGAAGCAAAGAAAGGGAGAACCATCGTAGTGTGAGGAGAAAAAAGGAGGAAGCCCCAGATATTCATCCCTTGGCTCACGGTTCTTTCCAGAGCCTCTGGACAGTTCTAGCAGGCACTGTCCTGGTCAGAGAACACATAAATAAAACTCGGGGACAGAAATGACACAATCATTTCTGTAGGTGCACACACACACACACACAAAAAAACCAAACCAACAAAATCCCACATCTCTTCACAGTAAAAGCCCTGAAGAAACCAGGAATAGGAGGAACCCAGTTCAGTATAACAGAAACACGAGCTCAGCCAAGACAGCTATGCTCCAGAGGCGTGACCCAAGATTCTCTAAGATCAGAGTCAGACAGGGATGTCCACCTTCGTCTTCCCTCTTGAATGTAGTACTTCAAGCCTGCGTTGGATCAATCAGAAAGAAATAAAAGGATTATGGATAGGAAATGAAGAAGTCACTTTACCCCTTTCTGCAACCCACAGGATCCTATGGGGGAATACCCTGACAGCCTCAAAGTACTTAGGGCTGATAAACACTTACTACCATCATATCACAGGTTAGGAAGTTGAGACACAAAGATAAGTATCTTTCCCATGGACCAACAGGCTTATGGAGAAGGAAACCAGAACAAACCAAGGGAGTAAAATACCACTGCAGTCAAGCCACCAAGGAACCTTGCTAGAAGGTCCATAATAGGAAAGCATACAGAGCCTAAGGAATGGACCATCATCTTCTGTCCTATGAGAGCTTTGTACATGTCTAGTCTTCTCCCAGAGTGGACAGGTCCTGTATTTGTAGGAATCCTTCCCCAGCTCCCCCTCTCCAAACAGCATGCAGTACCATGTCACTGGACATCCCTTTCCTAAGGTCAGGATGGAAGTGCAGGAATATGCTACGTTCTTCTGCTCTGTGAGACATATTTATGTGGGACAAGTTCGTATATGGTGAGTCTCTGTTACTGCATGAACAAATTCTGTCTTATTAGCACACACCCCAATTAATCTCATACATAGCATGCAATAATATGATTAGAACCTGTTGAAGTGGGCTGGTGAGATGGCTCAGCGGGTAAGAGCACCGACTGCTCTTCCAAAGGTCGTGAGTTCAAATCCCAGCAACCACATGGTGGCTCACAACCACCCGTATTGAGATCTGAAGCCCTCTTCTGGTGCTTCTGAAGACAGCTACAATGTACCTATTTATAATAATAAATAAATCTTAAAAAAAAAAAAAGAACCTGTTGAAGCAGCTGGACAGTGGTGTGAACATGCATGTGCACACAACACACACACACACACACACACAGGACAGTCAGGGCTATACAGAGAAACCCTGTCTCAAAAAAAGAAAAAGAAAAAGAAAGTATTTAACGTCTAATGACCTCGGTAGTTTAGAGTCCATGATGGTGGAGCAAAGGCGTTGTGGCAGAAACACCCAAGAGCTTAAATCTTGATCCACAAAAAAGAGAATTTGTTTTGAATGAGAATGGTCCCTAGAGGTTCACATATCTGAATTCTTGTTCCTTAGTTGGCAGAACTGTTTGTGAAGGATTGGGGAAACATTATTAGAGGAAGTGTGTCATTACAGGCCAGCTTTGAAGCTTATAAAAGGTCCCCCACCAGTCTCAGTTCTCTCTGCCTCATGCTTATGTGTCAGGATGTAAACTCTCAGCTACTGCTCTGGTGCCATGTCTGCCTGCCTGCCTGCCTGCCTAACCTGCCTGCCCAGCCTACCTGCCTGCCATGCC
>NW_022196905.1:233122878-233128867 GCF_008632895.1 Mastomys coucha | reverse complement strand
CCTGCCATGCCTGCCTGCCTGTCTGCCTGCCTGTCTGCCTGCCTAACCAGCCTATCCGGCCTGCCCAGCCTGCCCAGCCTCCTTGCCTGCCTGCCATGCCATGCCTGCCTGCCTGCTGCCACATTCCCCCCATGATAATTATAGATCATCATCCTCTAAAACTGTAAGTCCCCAGTCAATTTTCTTCTGTAAGTTGTCTTGGTCATGATGTCTATCACGGAAAAGTAACTAAGGCAGGCAGAGAGAGAGCACACGAGCTGGGAATAGCAAAGGTGTTTGAAACCGGAAAGCATCTACAGTGATGATGTACTACCAACAAGAAAGCATCTACAGTGATGTACCACCAACAAGGCCACACCTAAACCTTCCCAAACAGTTCCATCAGCTGGGGACCAGGATTTCAAATATGAGCTTATGGGGGCCATTTGCATTTAAGCCATTACACATATTAATTTAGGTTTTACTTTTAAAATAATTTTTAAATTTAAATTACAATTACATCATCTTTCCCTTTCCTTTCCTTCTTCTCTTCCATGAACTGTAGTCCCTCCTTGCTCTCTCTTTCTTTAATTGTTCATATATAAATAAGCATATATACAAACATGTATTTATAAACATAAATATGAACACACATATAAATATATAAATAGGGGGCCTGAAAGATGGCTCAACAGTTAAGAGCAGTTACTGCTCTTCCGAAGGACCTGAGTTCAAATCCCAGCAACCACATAGTGGCTCACAACCATTTGTAATGAGATCTAACACCCTCTTCTGGAGTGTCTGAAGACAGCTACAGAATACTTACATATAATAAATAAATACATCTTTAAATATATAAGTATATTTATTATACAGTATATATTGACATATATATTACATATACATATCAATGTGCTATTATATAATTATTTATATATTATAATTATATATATAATTATTTCTGCGCATAGTATTATAATTATATATCCTGCTCAGTGTGTAGAATGTTACTTGTATGTATATGATCTCATGGCTGTCTACTTGGTATTGGAGAACCAGTTGCTGTGCTCTTTATTTTATTTTATTTTGGTTTTTCGAGACAGCTTTTCTCCTTGTAGTCCTGGCTGTCCTGGAATTCACCAGGCTGGCCTCGAACTCAGAAATTCGGCTGCCTCTGCCTCCCAAGTACTGGGATTAAAGGTTGCTGTGCTCTTTATTGTGAAATACTATTTTCCTGCTCTCAGCCTTCTTTAGCTGGCTATTGCTCTTTGGTTAGGTTAGAGTGATACCTCATACGTTATGCCCCTCCCACTTCAGCATCTCTATTGGTGTCATTGTTGTTCAGGATGCATTTAGGTAGCCTTGGTGATGGTTAGCTTTTCACCTTTGAAGCAAAATTTAGAATCGTTGGTTGAGTAGGATAAATCTACAGCATTGACAAAAATAAAAATTTTAGACCTTTTACAAATTTAGAGAACTGTGCTATAATAATTACTACAAACAGAATGATTGCTTTACAATAGCAAAATACTGAGTCAGGGCAAATAGGTACAGATCAGGATTTTCAATAGAGGGATTGCCTGAGTAGCGGATCTAGCAACTCTATGCCTTTGGGTAAGCCTCTATTCTCCCATGCAGGAACACTTTAAAAAAAAAAAAAAAACTCTTTAAATACTTTTGTTGTTGTTGTTTGTCATTTTTCCGAGTGCTTTTCAAAATCTTTCTACAGAGGATAGACAGAGTTCCTAAGATAGGGCCCATGCCTGACAATCTCAAGTGCTGGATGATCTTAGGGAGCTCAGCTAAGGGGACACTAAACAAAACCATCATCAAAGTCCAACGTAGCCTGCAAAGATTCTATTGCTTGTATCAACTGTTTCCTTGAAAGAGTAGTCAGGCACAGCTGTGTGGATGGCTGCGGGTTCCCTTGTTAGACAGCTGCACCCTCAGCCTCTGTGTGGATGGCGGTGGATTCCTTTGTTAGCCGCACCCTCAGCCTCTGTGTGGATGGCTGCGGGTTCCCTTGTTAGCCACATCCTCAGCCTCTGTGTGGATGGCAGCGGGTTCCCTTGTTAGACAGCCGCATCCTCAGCCTCTGTGTGGATGGCTGCGGGTTCCCTTGTTAGACAGCCGCATCCTCAGCCTCTGTGTGGATGGCTGCGGGTTCCCTTGTTAGACAGCTGCATCCTCAGCCTCTGTGTGGATGGCTGCGGGTTCCCTTGTTAGACAGCCGCACCCTCAGCCTCGTGAGGTGTCTCTCTGTCTCTCTTCATCTTCCTGGGGTGCATCTATGGTCGTGTCTGCATTTCTCCACTCTCAGTGGTGTTTGTTCACGACGTTCAACCTGGCTGCTGGCAGAGGAGTTACGGGATTGCTCTCCAGCCTGCTGGACCGTTGCTTAGCAGGCTCCACTGTGGCCGCAGTAGCTGTCATCTGGTTGCCAAGAGGGCCTTGTGTGATCTCTGGTCTCTCTGTATGTGCTAAATTCTCATGTATTTAACTTTATAAACTTTTGAATTATAGGTAAAGTTTAGACATACTTTTTGGGTTGCAGATGCCTAGGGAATTAACTGTTCTAAAACCACCATAAAATAGTTGCTTACGAAGCATCCATTCAGAGCGTTTTAACATAAACAAGTCACTTGACTGAACTTTTCCTAAGTCTTGATATATGGCTCAGTGATTAAGACTGTTTATGCCTCAAATATTAGGACTGCCGTTTTTGTTTGTTTTTTTGTTTTTTGTTTTTGTTTTTGTTTTTTGTTTTTTTCGAGACAGGGTTTCTCTGTGTAGCCCTGGCTGTCCTGGAACTCACTCTGTAGACCAGGCTGGCCTCAAACTCAGAGATCTGCCTGCCTCTGCCTCCCAAGTGCTAGGATTAAAGGCGTGTGCTACCACTGCCCAGCAGGACTGGAGTTTGGAATCACAGAACACACATGATAAGCCAGGTATCACCATAAATACCCATAACTCCAGACCCAACTAGGACAAAACAGGAGGGTTGCTGGGGCTTGCTCAGCCTAGTTGAAACATCAAAGTACCAAGGTCAGGAGGAGACCCTGCCAGGAAAAGGCACTTGCCTGGAAGGCTGGCAGCTGTGTCTTACTCCAGGAACCACAGGGTGGGAAAGAAATGCCTCCAGAAAGTAGTACCTTACCTTACCTTCACATTTCTTCATTCTCACACAGCTCTAGTAAGGGTCATGTGAAGAGACATCATGACTAAGTCAATTCTTATAAAAGAAAGCAAGCATTTCATTGGGGCTGATAGGTTATTTCTCTGCTGGTGAAATGAGCCAATTCAAGCCAGATTAGATTACATTAAACATAGGCTTATTGGGACGCTGCTCTTGAGCGAGTTCACTTGTCCCAAGGACCAAGGCCAGGGAAGTCACAATGGGAAAGGGGGTTTAGGGGAGAAAGAAAGAAGTACACAGAGAGAGAAGAGAAAGGGAGAGACCAAAATGCCTGGATTCTATAGGGAAGCGCCTCAGGGGAAGGGCAGCCCAGCCTCTGGGCTGGAAAGTTCAGGGTGGAGGCAGAGTATGCCAGGTAGGGACTGAGGGATGCTGGGAGACCAGAGACTAGGTCTGCTTTGATATGTAAAATATACATCTCAGTTCCTTGTCCTGGGGTGTGAAGCCAAACAGGGGCTTTCTTACATTTTCAGAGATCTAGTCCATTATCATCATGGCAGAAAGAAAGCGTGACAGCATGCAGGTAGACAAGGTGCTAGAGAAGTAGCTGAGAGTTCGATATCCAGATCTGTAAGCCACAAATAGAAAGAGACACTAGGCCAGGCTTGGGGTCTCAAAACCTCAGAGCCCATCCACAGTGAAACACCTACTCCAGCAAGGCCACACCTCCTACTCCTTCTCAAATAGTGCCATTCACAAATGATGAAACATTCAAATATATGAGCCTACAAGGGCTGTTCTTATTCAAACCACTGCACACACAATGAATAACTGCATGAATAAACAAACAAATAAAAGATAAAAAACATTAATAGGGCTGGGCAGTGGTGGCACATGCCTTTAGTCCCAGCACTTAGGAGGCAGAGGCAGGCAGATCTCTGAGTTCAAGGCCAGCCTGGTCTACAGAGTGAGTTCCAGGACAGCCAGGGTTATATAGAGAAACCTTGTCTCAAAAAACTAAAACCAAACCAAACAAAACAAACAAACAAAAACATTAGTAGGAAGAGAGTAATAGAGAACAACCAACTCCTTCCTTTGGTCACCCTGTGACCTATGCACATAACCTCACAAAGATGCATACACACCATAAAGAAATAAGAATCTTCTTTAAAATAACAGTTTCTTATTCAAAGCCCAAAGCATAAACAGCAAAACCCATGAAAAATTTTAAAACAACATCTTGCCTTTTCTTTTCTTTCCTTTACCTTTTCTTTTCTTTCCTTTCCTTTTGTTTTCTTTCCTTTTCCTTTCTTTCTTTCTTTCTTTCTTTTTTCTTTTTCTTTTTTTTTTTTTTGAGACAGGGTTTCTATGTATAGCCCTGGCTGTCCTGGAACTCACTCTGTAGACCAGGCTGGCCTCGAACTCAGAAATCCACCTGCCTCTGCCTCCCAAGTGCTGGGATTCAAGGCGTGCGCCACCACCGCCCAGCAAATCTTGCCTTTTCAGTCAATTACAAAATGTTATTAAGAGCAAAAGGATCTAGAGAGATGGCTCAGCAGGGCACTTCTCAGTACCCACCTGGGCCACAACCTCCTGTAACTCCAGTTCCAGAGGATCCAACGCCCTCTTCTGGTCTCTGCAAGCACCTGCATATTGTGGTTCACATAAACTCACGCTGGTGCACACAAATACACATTTTAAAAGACAGATAAAGGAGTAGAACAAGAACCTTAAGGATGCCTTCTTGTGCTAGACACTGGATTAGGTTTTAGTTTTACGTAAGTCCCATTGTATTGGAACACCAGCATTTTTATTAATGAATCTTGGTTTATTAATTAATTAATTCTCAAACTGTAGGTTTTTATGATTAGAGGAGAGGCACTATTTTCCTCCTCTTTATCTTAAGCCCTGGTCTAAATGTATGGTAAAGAAACTGATTTTCCCAGAGAAGTACAAGAAGATCAAAGAGCATGAGGTAGAAGACGCACTTAAGTTCAGAATGTAGAACAGCCATCACTATATGTTGCCAATACACAAACCTCCCCTCAAACAGCCAGGTACACCCACTCACTGTGGTTTTACAGACAACACCTGACAGCACCCTTCTCAACAGCCCCACAATTTTCCACAACTCATGAAATAGGTTATGGGTGATGGAGAAAGAAAAGTCAGACTTTAAACACGATCTTGGCATCCATCACTTATATTTTTGAATTTTAAAATAACAAATTACATCCAATTTTAAAATTCTATCTATCTATCTATCTATCTATCTATCTATCTATCTATCTATCTATCTATCATCTATGTGTGCGTGAGTGTGCATGCACACATATGTACACATGTATGGGTCAGAAGAGGATGTTAGGCCTCCCTAACTGAAGTTACAGGTGATTATGAGCTGTACAATGTGGGAGATGGGAACCAAACCCCAGTCCTCTGGAAGGACAAGAACGGGATCTTTACCACTGAGACATCTCTCCAGCCTCTACAGCCATTTTTTAACCCACAAGCATTTTTAAGTTTCTTGAGGAAAGGAAAAGCTGGGGGGGGGGATATTGAGTTGGCAAGATGTCTCAGCACACACACACACACACACACACACACACACACACACACACGAAAGCATCCACACCCCTATGCACATATCTCGGTTACTGTTCTATTGCTATGAAGAAAGACCAGCACTAAGGCACCTTATGAATGAACGCATTTAATTGGGAGCTTGCTTCTGGTTTCAGAAGTCATCGTGGAAGGAAGCATGGCTGCAGGCAGTGAGGCATGGTGCTGGAGTGATAGCTGAGAGTTTACATCTGATCTGCAAGTTGGAAGCAGAGAGAGACTGGGCCTGGGGTGGGCTTTTTTTTTTTTTTT
>NW_022196905.1:233119639-233122106 GCF_008632895.1 Mastomys coucha | reverse complement strand
CTTCTTGAGTTCCTTGTGGTTTGTGGGTTGTTCTTCCTGTATTCCAAACTTCTGGGCTAATAACCCCTGGAGTGGGCTTTTAAAATCTCAAAGCCCACCCCCAGTGACACACCTTCTCCCACAAGGCCACACCTCCTAGTCCTTCCCAAACAATCCTCCCAACTGGGAACCAAACACCCAAAATGTGAGCCTATGGGAGCCATTCTTATTCAAGCCACATCAGCGCACAAAAGAAATAAATAATAATGGTAATTGTGTGTGTGGGGTTGGTTTGGTTGTTGGTTGTTTTCATGTTTTGTCTTTCCTGTCTGTCTTTCTGTCTGTCTTGAAAATGGTGGCGGGAAGATGCTTCATATCCAGATAAACTGCAATTGGACCCCATGGTTCCGTCCAGTTCCTGGGAGACAGCTCTTAAAGAGAAAGAGGACACAAAGCGTGGAGGGACCTACAGCTGTTTCTAGGTCTGCTAGGTGCTCTATTTAAGAGAATAGATGATGAATTTAGTTAAACTGCAGAGTTTTAAGTAAAAGGAAAGGACACAGGTAATTAAGACTAACTCTATTGGTAGACATTTTCTTTAAATATGTTAGTCTTGGGGCTGGAGAGATGGCTCAGTTAAGAGCACTTGCTCTTGTAGAAGAACCAGGTCTAGCTCTCAACATCCATATATGTGGCAGTTCACAACCCTCCAAAATTCCAACTCTAGGGACTCCAACATTCTCTTCTGGCCTCTGAAGGCACTAGGCATGTGTCTTAGGTAGGGTTTTACTGCTGTGAACAGACACCATGACCATGACAACTCTTGTAAGGGCAACATTTAATTGGGGCAGGCTTATAGGTTTAGATGTTCAGTCCATTATCATCAAGGCAGGAGCATGGCAGAATCCAGGCAGGAATGGTGCAGAAGGAGCTGAAAGTTCTATATGTTCATCTGAAGACTGATAGGAGAAGAATGGCTTCTAGGCAGTTAGGAGGAGGGTCTTAAAGCCCATGCCCACAGTGACACACCAGTGCCACTCCCTGGGCCAAGCATATACAAGCCTTCACAATATGCATGTGGTACACAGACATACCTGGAGACAAAACACCCAATACATACAAAATAAAAATAAATTTAAAAAATTTAAATACATAAAGAAAGACCTGTGAAAACAGTTGCTTACCATGTAAAAGTGCTTGCCACCAAGTCTGCTGACCTGGGTCCATTCCCTGGGACCCCCATGATGGAAGGCGATAACTGATTCCTGCAAGTGGTCCTCTGACCTCTGTGTATATGCTATGGCGTACATGTCAGCATGCTTACACACATCATACACACATATCAAACATACACATGCAGCATACACAATACTACTCCTAAATAATGATGATAACAAAGTTCAATAAATTAAAAATAAATGATAAAAATATTAGTCTCTTTCTAGTAAGTTCATCCAAGTTCAAATTCATCCAAGACCTTCTGAAGCCCACGGAACAAACCAGGAGGGAGAGAACTTAGCATCATAGTTTCAATATACAAAATGGCATAGTCCAGTTCCAGAAAAGGTTCTCAACAGTCAGGCATAAGTCTCAACACACCAGGGAAACAGCAAAAGAACAGTGGGGGAGGTGTTCAGACTCAAGGGGAGTGCTGATGTCCTGTTCTATGAGGAAGAAGTGAGACTTCTTTCTCCAGAGCAGAAAGGACAAACTCCTGGGTACATTGTTGATGCTGAAACTGTTACATCTTGCTGGAGACTGTAAACATATACACACTTTTAGCCACACTGTTGCATTTAAAACAGGTCTGAAAAGTAAAACTATGAACAAAATTTCTAATAGCATTTTGTCTGTCAGAATTACAGAGCACTTTTATCATCTGTCATGATCAAAATTAAGTCTAACAACAATCAACCAGTACTCAACATCTAACGTTGTCTTTCTTGAATGATACTATTTTTATCTTGCTAATTCTACAGTGTACATAGATAAAGGATATATTATAATAGTTAATGGAAGGCTGATGAGACCACATAGTGGATAAAGGTCCCGAAGTCAGTCCCCAGAACCCACAAAAAGTTGGAAGGAGCAAGCCAACTCCTCAAAGTTGTTATCTGACCTCCGCATGTACACCATGGTACATACGACACACAGCAAACACACAATAATAATAATAATGTACAAAAAAATTGACTTCTAATTTCATAATACTTGTATAACAAAATATGTTACCTGGTAACAATTATTCCATTAGCAACATTAACCCATCTTTATAGGAGTGGTGGCATACTCCTTTAATTCCACCACTTGGAAGGCAGAGGCAAGCAGGCCTCTAGATTTAAGGCTTGAATTTGAGGTATACATAGGAAGCTAGTGAGATCCTGTCTTTAAAAAAAGAAAAAGGAAAAAAAAAAGCCGGACAGTAGTGGTGCACGCCTTTAATCCCAGCACTGGGGAGGCAGAAGCCGGCAGATTTCTGAGTTCTTGG
>NW_022196905.1:233113072-233119629 GCF_008632895.1 Mastomys coucha | reverse complement strand
GAAAGAAAGAAAGAAAACAGAAAAAGAAAGAAATCTCAATATTGAAAAATATATTCATACTTCATATGCACCAAAGCCCCCAAATCATGTAAAAGTATTTTTCTAATATAGGCTACTCATAAAACTTTTACTTTTACATTTACATTTTAAGTTTGCCTAGCAAAATACCAATTCAGAATTTTCTTGCCTTGTTTTGTTTTGCTGTTTAGAGATAGTCAGTCTCTTCTATGTAGCTTTGGCTAGCCTCGCTACATAACATAGACCAGGCTGCCCTTGAACTCACAGAGCTCCTTGTGCCTCTGCCTCCTGAGTGCTGAGATTAAAGGTGTGCACCCCCACATTAGGTTCCCATTTGGAATTTTTTGACCATTTAACAAAAACATATTTAAAATTTCATTTTTTAGCCGGGCGGTGGTGGCGCACGCCTTTAATCCCAGCACTTGGGAGGCAGAGGCAGGCGGATTTCTGAGTTCGAGGCCAGCCTGGTCTCCAGAGTGAGTTCCAGGACAGCCAGGGCTATACAGAGAAACCCTGTCTCGAAAAAAAAAAAAAAAAAAAAAAAAAATTTCATTTTTTGTTACCCTTGACTACTTAAGAAATGAATAAAGGGGTGGAACGATGACTTAATGATTAAGAGCAATGGTTGCTTTTCCAGAGTGTCAATGTTCCATTCCCAGCATGAACATGCCCACTCACAACTGTCTGTGACTCCAGTCCCAGGGGATTCCATACAATCTTCTGTCCTCCACAGGCACTGGACACATGTAATATAGAAACATACATTAGGCAAAACACCTATACACATAAAATAAAACTAAAGGTTAAAACACATTTTTCTGAAAATAGATTTCTCTATATTAGAATATATATTATACATATTATATTAGAACATATTAGAATATATTCACAATATATTCTAATCATGATTTCCCTTCCTTTGTCCCCTCCCAGATCCTTCCCACATCCCCACCTATCCAGCCCATGCCTTCCTTTTCTCTAGAAAACAAACAGACAAAAACAGATTAGATAGATAGATAGACAGACAGACAAGCAGTCAGACAGACAGACAGATAGACAGATAAAACAGAATAGAACAAAACAAACAGAGCTGGGGAAAAGCTTTTTTTTTTTAACAGCTGGGTAATATTCCATCATGTAAATGTACAGTTTCTTTTCCCTTATTTTTTTTGTGGGTTTTTTGTTTGTTTTGTTTTTTTAAAGACAGTTTTCTTTTTGTAGTCCTGACTGTCCTGTCCTAGAACTTGCTCAGTAGACTAGGCTGGCTTTGAACTCACAGAGATCTTCCTACCTCTACCTCCTGAATGCCAGAATTAAAGGCATGCAACACCATGACTAGCTCACATTCTCTTTATCCATTCTTCTGTTGCCAGACAGCTAAGTTGTTTCCAATTTCTGGCGTTATGAATAGAGCAGCAACACTGTGGTCAGATGTAGAATCCTTTGGGGACACGCTCAGGAATGTAGAGCAGCAACACTGTAGTCAGATGTAGAATCCTTTGGGAACAGGCTCAGGAATGGTATAGCTGGATGTTGAGGTAGATCCCTGAGGAACTGCCACACTGCCTTCTGTAGTGACTGTGCAAGCTTGCACTCCACAAGCAATGGATGAGTTTCTCCTTACCCCACAACCTTGCTAGCACGTGCTGTCATTTGTTTTAATGATGTAGGTCATTTTGACTGGTATAAGATGAAATCTCAAAGTAGTTTTCATTTGCATTTTTCTGGTGGCTAAGGATATTGAACATTTCTTCAAGTGTGTCTCAGCCACTTGTGTCTTATCTTTTGAGAACTTTCTGTTTAGATCTGTACCCCATTTTTAAATTGGGTTATTTATTTTCTTGATATCTAGTTTTTTGGGCTCTTTACATGTTTTAGATATTAGCTCTCTAACAAATACGTAATTGGTAAATGGTAAAGATCTCTTCCTATTCTTCGTCTCCCTCTTTGTCTAAGCAATGGTGACCTTTTCCATACAGAACCTTCTCAGTTACATGAGCTCCCATTTGTTAATTGTTGTTCTCAGTGCCTGTGTTATCAGTGTACTGTTGAGAAGGTCTTCCTGTGCCACTGAGCTAAGACTATTTCTCTTTTTATTTCTTTGATCAAATTCAGGATATCTGGCCTTCTGTGGAAGGCCTTGATCCATTTGGAGTTAAGTTTTGTGCAGGGTGATAAATATGGTTCTGTTTGCATTCTTCTACGTGTAGCCATCCTGTCTGGCTAGCACAGTTTGTTGAAGATGCGGTCTTTTTTCCCCCAGTTTGTTCCTAGCTTCTTTATTTAAGATCGAATATCTGTATGTATATACATTTATATCTAAATTTTCAATTCAATCCCACTGATCAGCATGTCCCTTTATTTTTATGACTGTAGCTCTTTTACACAGTTTGGGACTGAGGATGGCGATGCCTCCAGCAGTTGTATTATTACTCTGGATTGTCTTAGCTATCTTGGGTTCTTGTGTTTCCATATAATGCTGAAAATTGTTCTTTTAATTTCTGTGAAGAATTGTGTTGGAATTTTGATGGGGATTGTATTGAATCTTTAGATTGCTTTTGGTAATCTGTTAAACCTACCAATCTATGAACATGGGAGGTCTTTCCATCTTCTGATATTTTCTTCTTCAATTTCTTTTCTTCAATGTCTTAAAGCTTTTATCATGCAGGTCTTTCACTTGCACTTGGGGTAAAATTATGACCCAAGATATTTTTTGAGGCTACTGTAAAAGCCATTGGTTCCCTGGTTTCTTTCTCCGTCCATTTGCCATTTTTGTATAGAAAGGTTACTGACTTTTGTGTGTGTGTGTGAATTTTGCATCCTGCTACTTTGCTGAAAGTGTTTATCATATGAAGAAGTTTCCTGGTAGAGTTTTTAGGATCATGTATGTATACAATCATATCATCTGTAAATAAAGACACTTCAACTTCTTCCTTTCCTATTTATTCCCCCTAGTTCTCCTTCAATTGTCTCATTGCTCTATCCAAGACTTCAAGGACTGTATTGAATAGGTGTAAAAAGAGTGGACAACCTTGTCTTGTTCCTGATTTTAGTGAAAATTCGTTGAGTTTTGACAGAAGCCATATAGGGAAGGCTATGGCAAGGAAGTGAGTTTTCTGGAGACTGCTCACTTTTTTGCATTGCTGCAATGGGTGCACTCTGAAAGGTGAGGACCCCAGAGACTTTGTCCTAGGATTGCTTTTCACTGCTGAGATGCCTTTCCCAGCACTATTACATAACTTAATGATTTCCTGGGTATTTACCAACTCTGTAAGGCAGATTTCTTGCAGAATCAATATAAAGATGTACTTTCATGAAGTAATGTTGTTTAGATGAATTGATGATTTCATAATTCTCAATAATGATTTTATAGAACTCCTATATTGATACAAGTAATCTCAAGCCCCCTGTAGAATAAAAGCTGAAGAGCCTGGTCTACAGAGTGAGTTCCAGGACAACCAGGGCTACACAGAGAAACCCTGTCTCGAAAAAAACCAAAATCAAAAAATCAAAATAAAAACCCCCAAACAACCCAAAACAAACAAACAACCCCCCCCAAAATAATAATAAAAAAAAAGAATAAAAGCTGAAAATAGAGCTCTGTAAACCTTCATGTGTCATGGGCTAATTGCACTAGGAAAAGAAAACAGGCTTGGAACAAATTAACCATCAAGGAAAATATACCCTTTTAGGTTAGGAGTGAGGTCTCTCTCTGGTAACCAAAGGTAAACTGGGGACAGACAGTTTATTATAGGTGCAAGGACATAAAAATGATTGACTAGTTTATCTATATGAGACTTCAAAATAATAAGACACAAGATATATGATGTCTCTTGACAAAACCATGTTGACTTGTGACATAAAAACTATTGCTTTAAACTTATAACAGACTTGTAGAGCTAGTTCAAGATAATAAATGTTTAGTCAGGTATTAATGTTAATGGAAAGAATGTAACTCCTTAAGCCTTATTGATCTATGACATGAACTATTGCTTTAAACTTACTAAGAACTTATGGAATGTACAAGTGCTTAGAAAACCATGTAATCAATTATCCTAAGCAGGTATAAAAATCTGTCTTTTAGTTAATTTGGCAAAGGGCTTGTCAATCTTACTGATTTTCTCAAAGAAATAACTCTTTGTTTTACAGATTCATTGTATATTTTTTCTTTTTTTTTATTTCAGACCTGAATTTGATTATTTCTTGCCATCTATTCCTTTTGGGTATTATTTCTTCTTTTTGTTCTAGAGGTTTCTGATGTGCTGTTAAGTGGCTAATATGAGAATTTTTTTTGTTTTGAAACAGGTTACTGTATGTAGCCCTGACTGTCCTGGAGTTCTTCTGTCCTCAGAGATCCGCCTGCTTCTGCCTCCCAAGTGCTGGGATTAAAGGCGTGCACCACCACTGTCTGGCTTCTTTCTAATTTTTTTTTTTTTATGTAAACACTTAGTACTATGAGTTTGCCTTGTAGAATTGCCTTCATTGTGTCTCATGGGTTTGGATATGTTATATTTTCATTTGCATTCAGTTCTAAAAAGTTTTTAACTTATTTACTTATTTCTTCATCAACCCATTTTAATTCAGTAATGAATTTTTAAGTTTCCATGAGGTTGTAAACTTTTTTTTTGTTGCTATTGATACCCTGCTTTAATCTATGGCAATCAGATAAGGCTCAGGGTGTTATTTTAATTTTCTTGTATCTGTTGACTCTTGTTCTGTGTCCAAGTATGTGGTCACCTTTGGAGAAAGTTGTATGAGCCACTGAGAAGAGATAGATTCTTTTGTGTATGGGTGAAGTGTTCTATAAATTCTGTTAGATCCATTTGGTTTATGATTTCTTTTAGCTCCAGCATGTCTCTGTTTAGTTTTTGTCTGGATGACCTGGCTATTGATAAAAGTGGGGTATAGACACTATAGACAATTTGTGATCTAAGCTGTAGTAGTGTTCCTTTTATGAATTTGGATGTTCATGTGTTTGGTGCATAGATGTTAAGAATTTCAATGTCAGCTGGGAGGTGGTGGCGCACGTCTTTAATCCCAGCACTTGGAAGGCAGAGGCAGGCAGATTTCTGAGTTCGAGGCCAGCCTGGTCTACAGAGTGAGTTCCAGGACAGCCAGGGCTACACAGAGAAATCCTGTCTCAAAAAAACCAAAAACAAAAAACAACAACAACAAAAAAGAATTTCAATGTCTTCTTGGTGGATTTTTCCTTTGATGGGTACCCTTCTCTATCTCTTTTGGTTAGTTTTGGTTTGAAGTCATTTTCCCTCTTTTGTCTATTTGCTTAGAACATCTTCCACTCTTTTACCCTGAGTTGATCTCTAACCTTGATGCTGAGGTATGTTTCTTGGATGCAGCATAAAGATGGATCCTGGTTTTTAATCCAATCTGTTAGTCTGTGTCTTTTTATTGGGAGAATTGAGAGTTATCAATGGGCAGTGTTTATTGATTCCTGTTATTTTGTTGTTATGGTGTGGGTTCTTTGACCCCCATCTTTTGATTTGCTGGTCTGGTATTATTTATTTCTTGTGTTTTCTTGAGTGTGGTTAACCTCTTCCAGTTGAAATTTTCTTTGTAGGACCTTCTTGTAGGCTGCTTAAATTTGGTCTTATCATGGAATGGTTTTCTTCATCTATTGTGATTGGGCTTCCCAATTTTGCTGGGTATAGTAACCTGGTTTGGAGTCTGTGGTCTTTCAGAGCTTGTAGAGCATCTATGTAGGCCCTCTGGCTTTTAGAGTCCCCATTGAGAAGTCAATTGTTATTCTAACAAGTCTACTTTTACATGTTGCTTTGTCTTTTTCCTTTGCAAAAAAAAAAATTTAAGAAATAAAACTTAATATCTTTCTAGAAGCTGTTTTAGAAGATCATCATCAAAATGTAAATAGCCAACATAAGACTTTGTAGCTTAATGAACTTTTATCTTACATTTGTGATAAATATAATTTTAAATAAACAATTTATGTTTTAGAAATTTTTTCCAAAAAAAGAAAGAAAAGAAATTTTCTCTCTAAAAACAGTATTTAAAGCTGGGCAATGGTGGTGCATGCCTTTAATCCCAGCACTTGGGAGGCAGAGGCAGGCAGATTTCTGAGTTCAAGGCCAGCCTGGTCTACAGAGTGAGTTCCAGGACAGCCAGGGCTACACAGAGAAACCCTGTCTCGAAAAACAAAAATAAAAACAGTATTTATATGGTACCTTGTAAGAATTTTCTGTCCAGATTTTTTTTCCTTAGCCTCAGTTCTCAGAATTAAAATTGTATTTCCAGTCATTTTATCATTATTATTTATGTGTGTTTATGGCCACCCTGAAATCCCCATTCCACCCCAGCCATGTAGAGCATTTCCTGTCCCTTCCTTAGAGGCTCAAGTAGAATTCTTTCTGGGTCATAAATCTGTGTCTTCTTCTACAACTGTCCTGTCCTTTTGAAGCCTTGTAGGGAATGGAAGGCCTCTGTAGGGCATGGGGACTCTGTAGGGCATAGGAGAGCCTCTGTAAGGGGGTGGGGGGCTCTGTAGGGCATAGGCAGCCTCTGTAAGG
>NW_022196905.1:233066323-233112796 GCF_008632895.1 Mastomys coucha | reverse complement strand
GCCTCTGTAAGGGGGTGGGGGGCTCTGTAGGGCATAGGAGAGCCTCTGTATGGGGGTGGGGACTCTGTATGGCATAGGAGAGCCTCTGGAGGGTACGGGGGCTCTGTAATATATGGGAGGTTTGTAGGGTATGGAGGCCTCTGTAAGGTATAGGGGCCTCTGTAGGGCATGGGTGCTTCTGTAGGGCAAGAAGGACCACTCTGCTCCATGTGTAGCAGCACCTCTGCCATGTTTTCCCTCCTAGGAGAACTACTCTGTTCTTGTCTCTGGAATTCCCCAGAAGATCCATTAGCTCCCCTTGAACCTTCCCTCTCCTCACTCTTTGGGGTCTTACACACTGGCTGGGGTTGGGGAGAGGGCTGTTTGGAGTCAACTACAGCAGAACATGAATCAAGAGTCCAGACTCCGTGATGGCCACAGGACCATCCTCCTAAGCCCAGCTGTGCTGTGTGTACACGGCAGGCTAGTGGCCACATGCCCAGCTCTCTCCACACCTGTTATGTGGACTCATTGATTTCCCCTGAAAGGCGTTAGTGGTAAGAATCCATCTTCTCTCTATTTTACAGAGAAGGAATGGCCCAGCTCTTGGCATGCTTGCAAAGGTTCGCAGTCCTGAGACATGAAGCCAGGATTCAAACCCTGTGTGTTTGCAACAGCAATGCTCTCCCACCAGACATTCTACTGCCTCTCACAGACTCTGGGCAAAAATCCCTGCTGCTGAGCCTTGTGTCTTATTCTTGTTTTCTGTCCCAATGTTGTCCTACCTTCTCTTCCAAGCAAAACACTTCTTTCTTGACCCAATCCAAGAGCATTTCCTGCTGTATCCCCAAAGAAAGCACACACACACCAGGCAGAATCAGGGTACTTGGTATTCCTCCAATTTGACCTCACTCCCCAGGGACCAGGAGCATTTCCAGGCAGACCATGGGCCACATCCACCTCGGTAATCTTAGCCGCCAGCATGTTAAAGCCAGTGCCAAGTGAATTCAGGGTGCCAGGTTGGGGCTTGTCACCTCAGACTGGCCATTGGCAGGGCTTTGGGTAAATGCTGGCCTCTTGCCTCGGCTTCTCCTCCTCTAGGGCTCCAGAAGTGAGGTTTTTCTCAGCGTGGTCCTTGTTGCTTGTCTTATTGGTGTAACAAAATGCCTAACAAAAGAGAGTTAAGGAAGGGAGGGTTTATCTAGACTCATGGTTTGAGGGTTCAATCCATCATCCCAGATGCGAGAATATGAGGTAGTTGGTCACACTGAATCCATAGTCAGTGTTTAAAATGGGTTTGAGGGTGGGTAATCTTAGGAAAATGACCATTAATCCAAAGCACCTCAGCGAAGCCAACACTGGTACCTCTGTAGAAGGGTGCACGGCTGCATCGGAAGCAGTAAGCACATGTACCAGGAGTCCTGGCCAGCTTTAATTCCTAATGCAAAGAGGTCCTGCTCCTCACTCTGGCTGGTCAGAGCTGGCTTCATACTCTTGCCACACTCTGCTAACTTAAAAGTAGCACAGTTGATAAGCAAAGTGTATTTTCCCAGAGCAGGAAACAACTCTGAGCAAATGCTTTGATCTTGAGCAAATACTAACTGGAAAAGGGATTTTTTTCCCCAGATGGTGTCTTTTACCAGTTCATGTTAGGACCTGGCCCTTTAAACCGGAAGGCCAGTTTAGAATTAGCAGGGCCCTACTGGGAAGAGTAAACCCATAGGTGGATCTCAGGAGAAGTAACCAAACCCCAGGACCTGAGACCAGGGCTGACTCGGAAACCTATTTACCCACTTTCCAAAGAGGAAACTTCCTTTGTTCTATTTAACCATTTAATCGAAAAGGAAGGGGGTTTGTTTCTGTTTCCCAGGCCAGGAAGCAGAGGGAGGGCTCCTGGTGCCAGGCTTGCCTCTTTTTTTCTTCAGGCATGGCACAGTGCCATCCACCTTTAAGATGGGTCTTACTGCTTCAATTAATGCGATCTATAAACTCCTTCACAGACTAACCTAGAGATTTATTTCCAAGATGATTAAATTCTGTCAAATTGACCATCAATATTAGCCAATGCAATCCTGGTGGCTGCAAGCCCCTTCTTTGCCCACAGGGGAATCACCTGGGACTATCCTCTAGCTGATGGCTCTGTGCCCAGAGACTTGAGAGCTGTGTTTTGGACCATTGGGAGTTTCCAGGATCCGAAGTCTGTCCTACAGGAATGTTTGAGTCACTTCCCTGCTGTGGGTAATAAAAAGCTAGTATTCAAATACCACTTTTCCTGCCCAGGCTTGAACAGAGCCGTCTAATAACTGCCCAGCTGAGAGGAGTCAACACTATGTTTGTATACATGCCCAGTCAGTCACAGCGTGTGATTTCTAAGACAGGGAGACAGGACAGCAGATTGGAGCCCTAAAGCACCCCATCCACGCTGTCATACCTGACTTCACCCAGACTTAGTTTCCTCATCTGTAAGATGGAACAAGAACCTCTGGTGGGATACTTTGAAAACATGCAAGCAAAGCACAGAAGATATGCGGCTGCTGCTCAGTGCTCGAGGAACCCATGGTCTAGGGCAGCTGTTGGCCTTGCTGTGGCTCACACCATCCCCACATCTGGCTCTGCACTGCTTGCTGCACTGTGTACCAATCACTGCCTGAATTTTGCAAATTAGAAAGGTTTTTTTTTTTTTTAATGGGGTGGCCAATTGTGGAGGCATGAAGACAACTATCGAATCTGCAGATAGGATTTGGGGTATCTATTGCCTCGGGGTAATGGGAAATGGTACCTGGAGGGAGATCATCCAAGCTCTGCCCATGCTTCACAGGTTACCCGTATGACCGTGCATCAGACACATTTGCCATCCCCTGAGATTGGCCATTTTAAACTCAACTCAAAGGGAGTGACTAGGGGCAGGGGAAGCCAGCTCACTTGGGTGCTCCCTCAAGGTTTCCTTTGGCTGCAAGTCCATCGCATGGATAAAAAGCCCTGAGCATCTTGGGGTACACATTGCAGCTACTTCGTTCTTCACTGTGTACTAAGCATCTGGCATGTGTTAAGAATTCCCCCCAAGGCCGGGCGGTGGTGGCGCATGCCTTTAATCCCAGCACTTGGGAGGCAGAGGCAGGTGGATTTCTGAGTTCGAGGCCAGCCTGGCCTACAGAGTGAATTCCAGGACAGCCAGGACTACACAGAGAAACCCTGTCCCCACTCCCAAAAAAACCCCAAAAACAAAAAACAAAAGAATCCCCCCAAACCTAACGAATCTTCTACTTTACACTCGACCTCAGCAGCTATGTCTGGGCTGAGCCTCTCTGTTCAAGATGCACACAGGAACAGGAAGCTACCCAAGATCAGACCTAAGATCAAAGTCTAGGAGAAGGTGTAATCTGAGCCAGCAGGACCAACTTGCTGCGATTGCTGCTTCCAGTACTATCTAACTGTGGGAACTTTAAAAAAAAAAAAAAAAAAGCCTACAAGCTTCAGTTTCTTGGTTTGTAAAATGGCTGGGGAGATAGCTCAGCAGTTAAGATGGCTGCCCCTTCTTGCCGAGGTCTGGAGTTTGGATAGCTCACAACCACCTAGAGACTATTTCCAGGGGCTCCAAGCTCTTCTTGTCTCCTAGGCACCCATGCACACGTGCACATACACATAAATACATTTAAACTAAAATAAATTTTAAAAAAATGATCCAGATTCTCTCTGTCTCTCGGCCTTGCTTTGAGACAGCAATATATAAGAAACGCTTAGCACAGACCTTAGAAGTCTTCTGTTGCATAAAGCTTCTAGGGCCGGGAAGACGAGTGGGTAAAGGTACCACACCACGCCACGCCTGAGAAGGTAAAGTTATCTACCAGGCCTGTGTCATGGAAGCGTTCTAGAGCTAATATGCCTTCCAGTGAGAAATCGTCTGCACACTTAGGGGTTAGTTAAGGAAGAAGCACTTTAATAATCGTGTGCTATGGGTTCTGACTAATACACAGAAGGGAAGCAACCTGAAACAGAAAGTTTTGCCATCTTACATAGGCCTTAGGCTTGTGCTCTCCACATAGTCTGTCATCCTTAAATCTCTTTCAGGTCCACATTCCAGGTTACTATGAACCATTTAAACAGAGACAGGAGACTGCAACTTTGGCCACTTGGACAAATGGGAGATTTACACAGCAAAGATATTGTGTTAGAATTATTTAAGTATATGTGGTGGTTTGGGTAGAAATGGCCCCCATAGGTTCGGATGTTTAAATGCCTGGTCCCCAGTTGCTGAGCTGTTTGGGGAGGATTAGGAGCTGTGTCCAGGTGTGTCCTAGTTGGAGAGGGATGTCACTGAGAATGGGCTTTGAGGTTTTAAACACTTACACCAGGCTCGCTCACTCTTGCTCTCTCTCTCTCTCTCTCTCTCTCTGTCTCTCTCTCTCCTGATGCTTATGAATCAGGATGTACATCTCTCAATTGCTACTCCAGTGCCACACCTGTTTGCATCCCTCTATGATGGTCCTACAAGCCCCCCCCCCCCAATTAAATGCTTTCTTTTATAAGAGTTGCCTTGGGCTGGAGTGATGGCTCAGTGGTTAAAAGCACTGACTGCTCTTCCAGAAGTCCTGAGTTCAATTCCCAGCGACCACATGGTGGCTCAGAACCATCTGTGATGGGATCTGATAGCCTCTTCTGGTGTGTCTGAAGACAGCATATACATATAATAAATAAATAAATCTTAAAAAAAGAGAGAGATAGCCTTGGTTGTAGTGTCTTTTCACAGCAATAGAATAGAATCCAAGACACATGTGCACATGCAGACACGTGTGTGTCATATATAAATGAATATATATGACATGAAAAGTACAACCTCATTGAAAGAAGTAATTTGGTATTTAAATATATAACATTTAATGACAATTGAAGTTTCCTTTTGACATACTGAAGTTCACCCCTCTACCTCTGGTCCTCTCTGAACAGGATCTCTGGCCATAAAGGGGAAAAGATAGACAGAAAGGGGCAAAAGAGACATGGAAGTTTACAAAATTCAAACTTTGCCAGGCATGGTGGGGCACACCTAGAATTTTAGTACTTGGGACATAGAGACAGGAGGATTATGAGTTCTAGGCTAGCCTGGGCTACAAAGTGAGATGCTGTGTCTAGAAAGAGAAAAAGATAGAACCTCTATGAATCCAGCCTGGTCTACACAGTGAGTTCTATACCAAGCTACACAACACAGTGAGGTCTTACCGATCTCAACCTCAAATAACATCCAGAGGGGGAGGAGGGAAAGAGGAAGGTGAGGAGGAATGGCTGAGCAGTCAAGAGCTGGTACCTACTTCCTTTGCAGAGGACCCTAGTCTACTTCCAAGCACCCATAACTGGGTGGCTCACATTTGCCTGGAACTCCAGCAAAGAAATCCTACGCCTCTGGCCTCCTGGGGAACCTGCACTCATGTGTATGTGCACACATGCACATAATTCATAGTATTTTGTTTTAAATCAGAAAGAGGGAGGGAGCGGGAGGGAGAGAGAAGAAAAGGGAAATTCAAGCCTCACTGTGGAGAAGGTCTAAAAGGAAAGCAAAAGCCTTCAGCCTTCCTCCCAGGGAAGGAAATGACACAGAGGCTGATGGCTGGTGGCTGGTGGCGGCTTTGGGAGGAAGAATTACACACCCTTAAATGGAAAGAGAGAAAAGAAAACAGGCTGCAGGGGCCAAGTTCCCATCTCCCTAGCCTTTCTCAGCCACTTCTGCAGGTAGAGGTCCTCTCCCATTGCTGGCTGGGCTCCTGTCTCCAGGCTGGTGTCCAAGCCCGAGGGGTTTCTGGAAGCAGCATGCTTGTCTTATCCATGCCAGGCAGGGACCTCCCAAAGGAGCTCATCAGAGCCTGCCCAGCCTGAAGTCCTGCCAACAGACTGCCTCATACCTTGGCTGCAGCCACAGTGGTTCTGGTTCTCTGTTCCCAGGACCTCAAACATCCCGCCTAGCCATCCTGAGAAAGGCGGTGGGTAATTCCAAAGTACACATGCTGTTCTTCATCTTCTTCTGTTGTTGGTTTTGTATCTTTAAGAAAGGTCTTGTTAGCTCTCAGAATGGTATAGTCTAACATAGTATATTGCTCAAGCAATATACTATGCTCCAACATGTGGTCTTCCTGCCTCAGGTATCCCCAATGGTGAGATTACAGACAGAGGCCACCAGGCTAACATGTACATTACATACATCATACACATATTAATGAGTGTCTCACTAGGTTTCTCAGGCTCATTTTGAACTCGTGAGCCAGAGCAATTCTTTCATCTCACCCTCCGAGATGTGAGTATCGAGGCTCACAGATATGAATCACTACATCCAGCTTAAAAGCGGATCATATTAGCCTCCTTGTCTCAGGCAGAAGCCTTCCCTGGCCCCCAGGACTGGGTTCTCTGCCCTGAACGCACCAGGCTGTTTATTACACATGTGGCTGTTTCTGTGAAGTGCTGGCTGCAGATGTCCCCACCACTGACCCCCCCCCTCCACATGGCAAACCCAGCTGGGACTTCCCTCACCTCCCCTGGGACCTTGTAGGCGTCTTAGGAATGCTCAGTACTGAGCAGACTAACGCTCTTCCAACGCAGACTCTTCCACACGTGTTTGCATCTGGGGACTGGGTGCCTGTTTTCCTGCCTTGGGATTGCAATTTGGGGACTAGAATCTCCCCAGCTAATACCCGGCTGTCGAGGTTGAGGTGGGGGGGGGGGTGTCTCCTCCTACCTTTTCAGCTCTTTGACCACACCCACCCACCCCCAACACACACTCAGGATCAGGTCCCACTCTGCATACCAGCCCAAGGACTCCTGTTTGATACTGGTTTAAGGAGGAGATGCTGAAATCCTGGGAGCCTATGGGAAAGGATTTGTGCTATACCCGTTCCTGCTCTTTCTCCCTTCCAGGGCTGTGCCACCCCCACCCCCACCCCACACTCTGTCTCTCCTCAGAAATCCTGCTAAGATGGGTTTGGGCCTCAGAGAGTCAGTGATACTGGATTCAAGCTTGTTAGATCTAGAGATGACCCTGAAAGGCTGGGGAAGCAGCTGTCTGCCTAGGGCCTCATGATACACACAGAACGTGCATACATCCCCAGAACCCCCAGCTTCCCAGAGGAAGTTCATGCCCCTACTCTACAGACACCTTCAGCTAGATACAACTAGCATACTGGCTAGTTTTACGTCAACTTGACACAAGCTAGAGTTTTTTGAAAGGACGGAAACTCAATTAAGAAAATGCCCCTCCCCCCTGAGATCTATCAGTCGGGCATTTTCTTAACTAGTGATTGATGGGAGAGGTCCCAGCCCATCGTGGGTGTGGCCACCCTGTGCTGGTATTCTTTGGTTCTATAAGAAAGCAGGCAGGGCAGTGGTGGCCCATGCCTTTAATCCCAGCAGAGGCAGGCAGATTTCTGAGTTGGAGGCCAGCCTGGTCTACAGAGTGAGTTCCAGGACAGCCAGGGCTATACAGAGAAACCCTGTCTCAAAAAACAAAAAAGAAAGAAAGAAAGAAAGAAAGAAAGAAAGAAAGAAAGAAAGAAAGAGAGGGAAAGAAAGAGAAAGGAAGAAAGAAAGAAAGAAAGAAAGAAAGAAAGAAAGAAAGAAGAAAGAAAGAAGGAAGGAAGAAAGAAAGAAAGAAGAAAGAAAGAAAGAAGGAAGGAAGAAAGAAAGAAAGAAAGAAGGAAGGAAGAAAGAAAGAAAGAAGGAAGAAAGAAAGAAAGAAAGAAAGAAGGAAGGAAGGAAGAAAGAAAGAAGAAAGAAAGAAAGAAGGAAGGAAGAAAGAAAGAAAGAAGGAAGGAAGGAAGGAAGGAAGGAAGGAAAGAAAGAAAGCAGACAGATCAAGCAAACCCTTGTGGAACAAGAAGGAAAAGGAAACTTCCTCCTCCACAGATCGGCATGAGCTGTGGAGATTCCAATCCTGAGATGCAATCCCAGGTCAGAAACACAGGGACCTAGTTTTCAGTGCAGTGAGCATTTTGGCCACCTGCACTGTGGGCACTTTGGTCTCTAGCCATAGAAGCAACAACTCCCCTCCTCCAGTAGTAACACAGAAAACATTGAAATGAATGAAGTACTCTAGTGTGGGGCATGGTGACATGTCTAAGACTAGAACACCTAGGTATTCACCTTGGCATTTGTTTCCTGGGCTAAAACCATTTAAACAGAGTAAAAATACTGCAATACTGCATGGGAAAGAGCCTCCTATCCCATGCCACCATATGTCTGTTAGATTTTTTTTCTTTAAGCAGCTATAGAGAGACTGGGTCTGACTATAGTTAGAACCTGTGTTGGTGGCCCTGGCTTCTATAAGAAAGCAGGCTGAGCAAGCCATGAGGAGCAGCCAGTAAACAATGGTGATACATCCCTATGGCCTCTGCATCAGTTCCTGCTTCCAGGTTCCTGCCCTTTTTGAGTTCCTGCCCTGAATTCCTTTGATGATAAACAATATGTTAGTGTGAGCCAAATGAACCCTTTCCTCCCTAACTTGCTTTTGGTCATGCTGTTTCATCACAGCAATAAAAACCCTAACTTTGACAACAACTAGCTAGCACTGTCCATGCTAACAAAAATAAATAATCACAGCCTTTGTGCAAGGGAAGACCTAAGAGAAGGACGGTGTGCCAGTTGGGTAGCAGGGCTCAGAAATAAAGGGTCTCAGGGAAGGAATGCACCAGGATGCCTCTTCAGAGGGGCCCCCAGCTTCCTGAGCCTGACCCATCCATTTGTCTATCCATACATGACAGAACCTGTCCCGTGTGGTCTGGAGAAAGATGGCCTTGAGGAACAAACAGACTTTGTGTATGAGAAATCAGAGAAGAGGGAGTATGGTGATACATGCCTAAGGCTTGAGAGGCTGAGGCAAGAGGGTCATACATTTGTGGCATGTACTCATCCACTCATCCATCTATCTATCTATCTATCTGTCTCTCTGTCTGTCTGTCTGTCCATCCGTCTGCCCGCCCGCCCACCCGCCCATCCGTCCGTCCATCCATCCATCCATCCATCTATCCATCCATCTATCCATTCTATCCATCCACCCATCCATCTATCTGTCCATCCATTTGTCCATCCATCAACCCACCCATCCATCATTCACCCATTTATCCATCCCAAATCTATCTGCCCTTACTTACCAAATTTCTAGACCAATACTTCCTGATGGAGAGATGGTGGTGAGGTTCCTGCCTTCCCATAGCTGAGCCTGGTAACAAAGAAACATACTCAACAGATCAGTTAAATGTAAGTCAGGGAGACTGGAGAGTGACTGTGAAGAGAGTGGAACCACATTTGCCAGGGTGCAATGAATCTATCTATCTATCTATCTATCTATCTATCTATCTATCTATCTATGTATCTATCTATGTATCTATCTATGTATCTATGTATCTATCTATCTATCCATCTATCTATCTATCCATCTGTCTATCTATCTATCCACCCATCCATCTATCTGTCCATCCATTTGTCCATCCATCAACCCACCCATTCATCATTCACCCATTTATCCATCCCAAATGGGTGGAAAAGATGGAATTTGAGCTAGGGTGGAAAAGATGGAATTCTTGTGTGGTCTGGGGAAGGATTGCCTTGAGGAATCAACAGACTTTGTGCATGAGAAATCAGATAAGAAGGAGTATGGTGATGCATGCCTAAGGTGATACAGGCTGAGGCAATGGGGTCATGTATTTGTGGCCAGTCTTGGCTAAGTAGTGAGATTCTGTCTCAGCAACAAAAGAGAGGTGAGAGCGTGGCAGGATCTAGGACTGGAGTTCTGTAGTAGAGCATTTACCTAGCATGAATGAGGCCCTGATTTGATCCTCAGCACCAAGAAGGAAGGGAGGGAAGGAAGATAAAGTAGAGGAAGGAAGATGGGGAAGAGAAAGAGATGGATAACGGAAGAGGAAGGAAAGGGAAAGGGCTTGGGGGTGAGAAGATGGGAGGGAAGGTGGACAGGCAGGACAGCTTGGGGTTGGGTTGAGGGTAGTAGAGAAAACCTTTCTGCAAGGTCTGCAGTCAGAACCCGCCCCACGGTACTCACCAGGTGGAGAAACACAGCCTTGCATGCTTTGACGAACTCCCCCTTGTGGGCAGCGTCCTCTATATGCCAGGCGGTCTGGTGCTCAGCTTGCCCTAACTTATCCACAGATTCAATTACAGAACCTATTTTCTGAAGGTGGGCAAACTCACTTCCCCCTAAGACCACAGAGCTAGTGAACAGCAGAGGTAGGTGTGAACCCAGGGGTCCCCAACCCACATGTTCTCACTTTTAGTTCTGATGCCTCTAGCTAAAATCAGCCCCACCGTCCCCTGCTCTGCAGAGTAGGCAAACAAGAGCCTCCACTGTTCCTGGGCATATTTTTCTGGGTGCCTCTCTTCTAGGGTGATCAAAGGATTTCAGGGCACATTTAGCATTCCACAGAACTTGAAAGTAAACTCCTGGCTTTGAAACCATTCTGGTCACATGGAAACACTTCTGTCCATGTGACCCAATTCTAAGTGGAAAAACTGGGCCAAGGTGGGGAGGGGGGGCGGGGTGACCTTTGAGGTTCTTTGATAGATCTCACCCCCTGTCTTAAAGACCTCTGCCTGCCTAGTCCACTTCATTATCAGACCTCCTGTCCCTTGGGATGTCCTGCTTCCACACAGTGACTGAGATGCCAGACCAGGGTCTTGGCACAGGTTTAGCCTTGGCACCTAGCTTCTGACCTCTTCTGTCAGCCAAGGAAAGCAGAGGCTGAGCACAAAAGCTTGGCCAGGCCACTGGGACAGCCATTCTGGGAAAAGCCTACCCATTCTTTTAGTCGACTCTAATCATGAAAACAGTTCTAAAAATAGCCCTCTCAGGTCCAACCTGCTCATGACTCAGCAAGCTCTCATGGCTTCAGATTTTCTTCTCAGTGGGAATGGGTAACAGGAAGAGACCCTGGGTGAGACAGAGTCAACAGGCATCATAGGGCTAGAGGGTAAAGACCCAGGGCTCTCCTGTGGGAGTCGGGCCTGGTGGTTCCTTCATGTAATCCCAACACATTGGGAACTGAGGCAGGAGAACTGCTGTGATTCGGGCACCAGTATAATTTACAGAATGAGATCTCTATAAAAATAAAAAAATTTAAGCCACTATAGTTAAGCTAAAGAAAAATCTATTTTTTGCCATCTCTGTGTTAGTTATTGAACTGGAGGGGCTGGAGAGATGGCTCAGCAGAGAAGATCATGAAAAGACTGCCTAAAAGAACTTGTAGTTTGGCAGTAGGCATACAGCCTTCCTGAGGAAACCTTTTTTTAGTTTTTAAATTATACATATGCACATGTTGGGGCCCTTGGAGGCCGGAAGAGGGTGTGGCATCTCCTGGAGCACCAGATATGGGTGTTGGGTACCAAACAGAAAGCACTCTTTACCACTGAGACATCTCTCCAGCCCCAGCACCACGCGCCCCCCCACCAGGAGGGAGCATTGACACAGATGAATCAGGTCCATTTATTAGCTGCCTAACTATCACTGAGTTACTTGCCTTTCTAAGCCCCATTCTTTGCATCTGTCAAATAAGTGGAAGCACACACATCCTTGTGGCACTGTTAGGATCATGACATCCACAGTGGCATTTGCTAAAACTCAGTTTCCTGCCACCCCTTCCTCTGGAAGAGAGTACATCAAGAGCTGGTGTCCTGGAAATGCAAGGACTCCACATCTCCGGGCCCTTGGCTGGATAATAATCACCAGGTACTGACGGTGTGGCTCAGTACGTCAGGAGCCACACAGGGACTTCCCCTGCTCTGGTGGGCTTTCCGGGTCAGCCCTGGGACTTTCCTCCAAGATGGGCAAATGCCTAAGCCAGGAGGCAGAGGTAAAGCTCTCCCTGTGGCTACTGTGGCTATGTAGGCTGCTGATTAAAGGAAGGGAGGTAGTTTTGGCTTTGGGCAGTCCAGGTTGGAATGAGGACCGTGAAAAACCTCCTCTAGGCCAGACAGCAGTCACCTAAAAGGTACCAGGGGTGGCAGAGGAAGGGTGGCTGACCCTGGCCACGGGGACCTCTCTGTCCCAGCAGCTGCAGCAGGCCAACCTGTGCACCAGACACTCTGTCTGAACTGGGCCCAGCTTTTGGGGTTACTGAAGATGAGGCGATCCAGGTGTGCTGGGCCCCAGCACCCAGGAAGACCAGAAGTAATACGGTTGAAGGAGCAACTTCAACAATTGCCTGGAAATGAGAACCCTGGTCCCTCTGAGGTCTTGGTGACTTCCCGCAGCCTCTCTCTCTATGGACGTCCTCTACAGGCCTGTCTGCTCTACCACCAGAACACAGCCTGTAGCCATCCTCCAGCCTTCCCAGGTTTCCCTGGTTCCTCTCTGACTCTAAGGGGCCACCAGGACCTGCCCCAGTCCCACTTAAGACACTGATGATATACTACAGACAACATAAAGCTAAAACCCTTTTTCTAACACCCAGCCTGGTATAAGGCAAACCTAAACCTCCTCCACCCTAATTTCAGTGTCTTGGTGATTTTGACATACCACCTCTCCTCCCACTGAGTCTTCCATCAAACGTTCCTCCCCTCCCCATCTCTTCGTAGCCTTGGATGTATGTCCTGGAACTCACTCTGTAGACCAGGCTGGCCTCAAACTCAGAAATCCTCCTGCCTCTGCCTCCCAAGTGCTGGGATTAAAAGTGTGCGCCACCACTTCCCGGCTTGCCTATTCTTTTGAACTCACTAAAACCTTCTCAGGCCTTTTTTATCCAATGTCTGAAAACAGACATTAATAACCCTAACCATTCTTTGTTGTTGTTTTTTTTTGTTTTTTTTTTCTCCCATTAATTTATTCTCTAACCATTCTTAATCATTTTTGGTTTGACACATGATTTAGCTTGGAATTCTCTATGTAGATTAGAACTCCCATAGAGATCAACCTGCCTCTGCCTCCTGAGTGGTGAGATTAAAAGCATGTACCACTAGGTATGGCTCTTAGTCGCTGTTTTTCGTTTGTTACTTTTTATTTATCATCATTATTATTGTGGGCACGGTATGTCATCCTTCTTTATACCTTTGGAAATAACATGAGGAACAGGTTCTCTGGGCTGAGGTTTTCTGTTTCCGTGAGCAAGTCTGAGGTTTGAGGAGAAGGGGGCGAGAAGGAACAGAGGAAGGCAAGGGGCGGAGAGGAGCGATGAGTCTCGAAATGACGGAAAGCGAGACGGCACGAGGGTAGGAGGTCAGACCTGCATACTGCATACTGTGTATCAGGCACTGTGTGGGCACTGGAGATACGGCCAGAACCCGGGTCAAACCGTGCCACCGCGGGGTTCATCTAAGCTAGAGTCTGAAACAAACCAGTAACCCTGCAAATGGGTCGCTGCGGTTTTGACCGCCTTTAGGCAAGAGGACGAGGACTTGGTACAGCGTCACCGGGTCAGGGTAGCTGCCGCGAATAGACGGACCTGATTGCCACGTGCCATAAAGCCACGAAGGTGGGGATGCAAAAAATGCAAGGTTGCTGGCAGATCTGCAGAAAACAAAGATCAAGGGCACAGTTTCTGCATTCATTTAAAAGAAACAACTGCCGGGCTGGTGCCTTCCGGGTTTTCTAGCGATTGGCGAGCGCCGCCTGCCGGTCATTGAGTAGTATTTCACAAGGCACTTGCTCCGCCCAGTGGGAAACCCAGACACTGCTACTTCGGTACGCATGCGCATATTGCGAAGCCTACAAAGAGGATTGTCTAGAGTCATTCCCCGTAGTTGTCAGGATGGCCGAGCGGTCTAAGGCGCTGCGTTCAGGTCGCAGTCTCCCCTGGAGGCGTGGGTTCGAATCCCACTTCTGACAAGATGTTCTTTTCTTCATAATTCAATTTATACATAAACTGAATTAGGTAACCATTACCGACTTTTCATAATATTCTCCTCTTCGTCGTTTTAAATGCCATTGCGTACTTCTAAAAACTATCTTCTTCTTACTACCTATTTCTTTGATTTGAAACTGTAAAAAGAATTCAGGAGCGGAGGGTTGGGGGGGAATGATTATTCTCACTCAAGTGTGTCAAGCGTAGGTCTAATTTTCAAATTTGGTTTTAATTTTCAGAGAGAATTACCGGGAAACAAAAACAAAAACAACCCCACAAAAGCTTTGTCAGAAGTGGGATTCGAACCCACGCCTCCAGGGGAGACTGCGACCTGAACGCAGCGCCTTAGACCGCTCGGCCATCCTGACTCAGAGGCCCATCCTTTTCACGTTTATTTTAGTTATTGGCACTCTGCGCCACCACCGCCGCCAGGTAACCATCAACACTACCCTATTCCACCATCACCATCACTACATACCTATACATACACACGGTGCCTTCACCAGCCGCACACACACATGCTTGCTTGACACCTACATTCCAGCTCCTCTCCTGCTCTGTGCAATCTACCCAGGGTTTAAAAATCACCGGTTAGTAGCAGGGCGGGGCGACCCTCACCTGTAATTCTAGCACGCAGTCATCTAAAGCAGAAGAATCGCTTCGAGTTCCAGACCAGCCTTGGCTACGGAGTTAGGCTCGACCCTACCCCCTCAAAAAACCAACCAAACAAAAAAACCAACCAAACAAAAAAAAACCGAAATAAACAACAAGAAACACATACAGTGTTAACAAGACTCCCCCTCTTTCAAATCGACCTGTATCTGTTTTCACTGGAAACGTCGCGGAAAACCCGTTTCTCTCACATTCTATAGAAAAGAGCTGTAGATGTAAATACAAGCTACTGTTAACTGAGTTCTAGACGACCTCCGGCTCCGCTCCACAGGATACCCGAGGCTGGAGACAGGCTGAAGGTGGCCTGCCGGCAGGGGATGCTGTAGGCACAACCATCGGCTTCAGAGAAAATGGAGATCTTAGGGAGAGAACTGTCATCGGCCTTCAAAGCCAGAGACGAAAGAACTTGAGCCGAAGGTGCCTTCAGTCCTTGCTCATGGACCTGGGGCCTGAGCCCTGGCTGGCGGTTGGTGGCTTGTAAGGGCGTTGGAGAGTAAGATAGCAGGACATCTGAGTAGATGGCCGGGTCACCAGAGACCCTCGCGACAAAGCTAGACACTCGCCCAGTAGAGAGTTGTTTTATTGCTGCTGTCATGAATTACCAAGCTTGTTTGTGTGGCTAGTTGGTTGATCAGCTTTTGACCAGAATCTTGCTGTGTTGTTCAGATTGTCCTGGAACCTGCTATCCTCCTGCCTCAGCCTTCTGAATGCTATGAGTATATACTGGCATATAAGCCACCGAGCCTGGTTTAGTCCTAATTTTTTCAAGCCCCCCTACCCCCCTACCCCCCATACACACACACACACACACACACACACACACACAGAGTTCCTGCTATTTTCCACCATCAGTGAATAAGAGTTTCTACTTCATTTACTTTTGCATCTCATTTGAATTTGTGCTGAGACATATTCTGGTGTTAGTGTTTGTAGATCTTTGTAGTTTGTTTTTTTGAATCTGTTGTTGTGTTGAAGTTGTGCGTGTGTGTGTGTTTGTGTGTGTGCTTTTTTATTTGTTTTTTGAACAGGGTCTCACACAGCCCAGGATGACTTAAAGATTGTTAAGTGGTGAGGATGACCTTGAACGCCTGATCCTCTTGCCTCCTCCATTCACTGAGGGTTACCTAGACAGTGCTGAACTCATGCTAAATAGTACTCTACAAACCTAGCTAGTACATCCTTCTCCTATAAATACATTATTATTTTTTCTTTTCTTTCTTTCTTTCTTTTTTTGTTTGTAAGTGCATGTTTAAGTCCTGGGCTACATGAGATAACCTTGTCTCCCAAAAAAGTAACTTCTCTGGCTCACACCTTTAACCCCAGCACTTGGGAAGCAGAGGCAGAGTTCAAGGCCAGCCTGGTCTACAGAGCTAGATCTTGGACAGCCAAGGCCACACAGAGAAACTCTGTGGGTGTGTGTGGGGGGGGGGGTGTCCGAGTGGGGGAGAAATACCAAAACAAACAAAAAGTAACTTCTCAAAGTAAACTGTTTCTCAATTTAAAACTTCAAGCAATAAGACCAGTGTGATGACACCTAGGCACAAACATAGAGAGTTAGGAGTTCAAGATTCTTCTTAGTTACAGAGTGAGTTTAAGATTAACCTGGGCTACATGAGACCCTATCTTTAAAAAACAAGTGAAAGAAAAAGAGAAAAAAAGAAAGGGAGGGAGGAGACGGGAAGGAGGGAGGGAGGGAGGGAGGGAAGAAGGGAGGGAGGGAGGGAGGGGAGGAGGAAAGAAGGGAGGAAGGAAGAAAAGAAAAAAGAAAAAACACCCTGGCAGGAGCCTCGCTGGAATGGAAGACGGTGTTAGCCTGTGGTAGGGTGATGAAGGACTAGTCAGCCACCCAAGGGGTTAGGGGAGGTGGCTCAGTGGGAAACAGTTTGGTGTGTAAGCATGAGGTTCTGAGTTTTCAATTCAAGAACCTGCATAAAGCTGAATACCGAAGCCCGTCTTGCAGTGAGCCGGAAGGTGAGTCAGGAGAATCCCTAGAAGGTTTGGGGCCAGCTACCCTAGAGGACTCAGCTGCCTCAATGTGGAGGCGAGAACAAACACCTGAGGCTGACCTCTGACCTCCACACGCGGAGGAGCTGTGCAGTCCCACACACGCACACGCACAGGGCTAAGAGTACTGGCTGCTCTCACAGAGGTTTGATTCCCAGGATTCACAGACCAGCTCACAACCATCCGTAGCCTAGTTCCTGGGGGAATCCAACGCCCTCATCTGGCTGCCTTAGGTACTACATGCATGTGGCTCAGGCTTTCTCAGGTAAAACACCCGCACACAGAAATTTTTTAAAATTTCAATATGTATACTAATCTTTTTGTTAAAGTACATGGAAAGTTTTTAAAATAAACGCATGCAAGTGTCTTTATTTCTACATAGACACACCAGTGAAAATTTAAAAATAGAGGAAAAGATTTGAGAAAATCCATCTAAGTCTTAGCAGTCATTAAAGGGCATTTATTAAAGGGCAGAGTCTGCAGAGGGGGCTGTGACCGGCAATAAACCATGTGAACGAATGAATTAATAATTAAAAGCTAAATTGGAAAGAGCCAACCCCACACCATCAGCACAAGTATGAGACTGCCAGTATTTGCGCTAGCTGGAAACTTGGAGCCCTGTAGAAGAGTCCTGTGAAGTTCTTAGAACTGAAATTTAACTTTTTTTTTTTTCGAGACAGGGTTTCTCTCTATAGCCCTGGCTGTCCTGGAACTTGCTCTGTAGACCAGGCTGACTTCAAACTCAGAAATCTGCCTGCCTCTGCCTCCCAAGTGTTGAGATTAAAGGCATGCGCCACCACTGCCCGGATTAACTGTTAATTAAAATATTACCCATCTCTCAACACTCTTAGTTTGTCTTCTTGGTTTTGGTGAGTGTGGGTAGTGTATGGGGCAGACACTTGAGGGTGCAGGTGACCCTGCCCATAGGGACATGGGGGAAGGCCAGAGCAGAACAACTGTTTCCTCTTCTATTAATCTCTGCCTTGTTGCTTTGAGACAGGCTCTCTCGATGAACCAAAACTCATTTCTGGGGTGGAGGGATGGCTCAGTGGTTAGAAACACCACCTGCTCTTCCAGAGGTCCTGAGTTCAATTCCCAGCAACTACATGGTGGCTCACAACCATCTGTAATGGGGATCTGATGCCCTCTTCTGGTGTGTCTGAAGACAGCGACAGTGTACTCACATACATGAAATAAATAAATAAATCTTTAAAAAACAAAAACAAGCAAACAAACAAAACCAACTCATTTCTGGGCCAGGCCAATGAATGACCTCTAGGGATCTGCCTGTCTCCAGTCCCCTAGTTTTGAAGTCATGGTCACTGATAGACATGCCCAGCGTTTGAGCTGGATGCAAAGAATTCGAATTCAAGTCCTCATGCTTGCACAGACAATGCCTTATTCCCAGGTCTTGCTGATTTTTTAAAAAAAGATAATCTATTTTAACTAACCAATTCATTAGGGTTTTGTTGTTGTTGGGAGTCTGTTTTTTTGAGGCTTTTTCTTTGTAGCCCTGGCTGCCCTGGAACTCACTATGTAGACCAGGCTGGCCTCAAAGTCACAGAACTCTACCTTCCCTTGCCTCCTGAGTACTGCAATTAAAGGCTTGGGCCACCATTCCTGGGTGCTGGGATTAAAGGCTTGGGCCACCATTCCTGGGTGCTGGGATTAAAGGCTTGGGCCATCATTCCTGGCCCTGTTGACATTTTGGAGACAAGGTTTTTCTATATAGGCAAGGCTGACCTGGAACTTAGGTTAATTTTCCTGCCTGTGCCTTTCAAGTAGTCTGTGTTATACAACTAGGCCTGGCACCTGCTCTGTGAAGAATCCTGACAGGCTCGGAGTAGGGGTTTCACCAGAATAGAGCCCTGTGCAGAACTAATCAGGGAACACTCGGCTGGCCACAGGTGCTCTGGGTGAGCATCTTATCGACTCTCCATCCCCAGCTGCCTGTCTGTCCCTGCTGTACATTCTAATAGTTGGAGCTCTCATCGCATCTGTGTGGATCTGGGTGGGCAGCTGGTTCCAACCCAGCTCTGATCGCCTCCTACATTTTCTGGCAGTTGACCCAGTGCTCTGCTTGCTCTGAGATGCCATTTGAAAGGAATGAAAGTGGGATTAGCTAAACGACAGAATGCAAACCAACAGCAAAACAAAAACACACTACTGTTTCAGAATCTGCCCTCCAAACAATCCCCTGATTGTTCTGTGTCATAATAAAGTTATAGGCCCACCCCAGCTTTGTTCCGAACTTGGACTGGTCTCTGGGTTACAGTTTTTGTGCTACTGAAATGCACTTCTTCACTTGCAGAGTAGCTGCTTTTGGTGTGTGTGTGTGTGTGTGTGTGTGTGTGTGTGTGTGTGTGTGTATGCACGTGTACTAAAGAGAGAGAAACAGAGACAGAGAGACAGAGACCGGGGTGGGGTGGGGTGGTTGGGGGAGGTCCCAGGTACACTGGATTAAACCACCATCAACCAGTCCTTCTGTCAAAGTCCCAAGATCCTAAAACCCTCCTGTCTTGTTCTTTGTTTTTTGGGACCTTGTCTTACCAGGTAAGTGAGAGTGGTCTCCTGGTCCTCAGATTACAGGCTTGTACCACCAAGCCAGTTAAAAACTCTGCCAACACCATTTCAGGGGACTGAAGAAAGGCTATCCAGGGATGCTCCAAATATCTTTGTTCTGGTCCTCAAAATATGTGGAGTCACCGTATAAAGGAAAGGGATAGCTGGGTAGTGGTGGTGCACATCTCTAATCCCAGCTCCCCGGACGCAGAGGCAGGCAGATCTTTGAGTTTAAGGCCAGCCTGGTCTACAGAGCAAGTTCCATGACAGCCAGGGCTACACTGAGAAACCTTGTCCCAAAAAATAAAATAAAATAAATAGTAATAGTTTAAAAAAAAAAAAAAAGAGGGCTGGGCAGTGGTGGTGCACGTCTTTAGTCCCAGCACTTGGGAGACAGAGGCAGGCAGATTTCTGAGTTCAAGGCCAGCCTGGTCTACAGAGTGAGTTCTAAGACAGCCAGGGCTATACAGAGAAACCCTGTCTCAAAAAACCAAAAAAGGAAAAAGAATAGACCCAGGCATGATGCCATACACCTGTAATTCCATTACTTGGATGCTAGAAGCAGGAGTATCAGGAGTTCAAGGGCATTCTCAACTAATAGTGAGTTCAAAGCTAGCCTGGGCTACAGTGTTAGATCTTTCTTAAAAGAAAGGAAGGAAGGAAGGAAGGAAGGATGGAAGGAAGGAAGGAAGGAGCCTCCAAGTGTGGTAGCTCTCAGAACTAGAGACAGAGATAAGAGGATCAAATCTGCAACAGATTTGAGGCCAACCTAGGCAATGTTGCAGAAAGCTCTTGTCTCAAAAAAGCTAAAAGAAAAGAATTATTTGCCATCCCATTGGTCTCCAGGGTAGATTCAGCTGATGTGGCTGGGTGGCCAGGAGTCCCCTTCCTCCCTCTGGGCTCCATGTATGCCCCTCAGTGGAAAAAAGCCACCCCTCCCTGACAGACCCTTCCCTTGTGGGCCTCTGAGCAGCTGTACTCTGATACTAGAACCTCCAGACACACTTTCAGTGCTAGTGTATTTGTTTAGTGTGTCCAAGGCCCTGGGCTCAGTCCTCAGCACAGTGTAAACTGATGTTTATAATCTCAGCACTCAGGAGGCAGAAGAGGGGCAGACATCCATCGTCAGACACCTAGCAAGTTGAGGGCTAGCTTGGGCTACATGAGACTTTGTCTTTAAAATGGAAAGAAGGAATCTTTGCAGATTGTTGGTGACTGAATAAATATTTTAAATTCCTGATTTGAGGACATTGAACCGTATCATCTGATGGGCAGTATAGTCATGACCACATCCTTACAAAAGAGATAAGATGGGTGGTGGTGGCGCATGCCTTTAATCCCAGCACTTGGGAGGCAGAGGCAGGCAGATTTTTGAGTTCGAGGCCAGCCTGGTCTACAGAGTGAGTTCCAGGATGGCCAAGACTACACAGAGAAACCCTGTCTCAAAAAAAAAAAAAAAGAGAGAGAGAGAGAGATGAGAGAGAGAGAGAAAGAAAGAGAGAGAGAGAGAGAGAGAGAGAGAGAGAGAGAGAGAGAGAGAGAGAGAGAGAAAGAGAGAAAGACCAAGGTTGATGATACATAGATACATAGGCAGAGATAGGTAGGGTACCAGAATCCACTGCTACAAGGTCATCTGTAATCCCGGCCTGTAAAGACCTAACATACGAGGAATGTGGAGAGCAAGAAGTCAGTCTGGACAACAGAGCAATCCCCTGTCTCAAAACAAAAAGTAGAAAAAAGAACCCCAGAGGTTGCCTGGCCTCTGGACACTGTGACTGTGTCTCCAGGACGACACTTTTGCGTATCTAGCCTCCATTACTGAGAAGAAACTTATTTACTTGAAGACCTTAAGCATGTGATAAGGTGTCACAAGGAGTCACAGGCTAGTACAGTCATCTACATAGCCTCTCTGACCTGGCCCTTAATCACTGGGGGCCAGTGTCACCCTCACGTGCTTAGCTCCAGTCCCACCTGGGACCTGCTTTCTATGTCCCCAGCTGCCTAGGTTGGTCCTGCCACTGGGGCCTTTGCACAGACTAAGTTTCTCACCTAAATCCTCCCCAGGTTTCCTTCTACTCCCAGATTCAGGTCTCTGCACAAGTGTCACCCCTTCTGACAGATCTTCCTTAACTAAGGTGCTGGTTAATTTTATGTCAACATGATACAAGGTATAGCAATCCAAGAGGAGGGAACTTGGATTGAGAAAACGCCTCCATACAATCCGGCTGTAGGCAAGTTCATAGAGCATTTTCTTAGTGATTGATGGGGAAGGGCCCAGCTCATTGTGAGTGGTACCATCCCTGGGCTAGTGGTCCTGGGTTCTACAAGAAAGCAGGCTGAGCAAGCCATGGGAAGCAAGCCAGTAAGCAGCACCCCTCCATGGCCTCTGCATCAGCTCCTGCCTCCAGGTCTCTGCCCTGCTTGAGTTCTTGTCCTGACTTCCTTCAGTCATGAACAATGATATGGAAGCATAGGCTAAATAAACCCTTTCTTCCCCAATTCGCTTTTGGTCTTGGTTTTCCACCACAGCCACAGAAACCCTACAACAACCATCTACAAGTCTCCTGGTCATTCTGCCTCATCCTATTAGAATCAGTCACAGCAGTAGTTGCCACGACCTGGATTTATTTCTTCCTGCCTGGCCTATCACTTGTCACTTATTGCTTGTCCCACATAGACAGTGGGACCCATGAAGGCCTGGTCTACCTGTACATAAGAATGCACAAGGGTCTAGGCATGAGACTCCTCATGTGTGGACACGTGAGGTTTTCAGGGCACACACAGCAGTGAACGCCAACATCACCTCCCTCCTCCAGTTGAAGCCTCCTTGCACAGGACTTTGAGTGTTCTTAAATAATTCCTCAAAGTGAGTACCTGTACACCCTCTAGGGCAGAGAAGGAGCCAGTGTTCAGTCATCTCCAAGTTCTAGACAGTCAGTTACTACATGCAGTGCTGGGGTTCGATCTCAGGGACTTGCACTTGAAGGGCTACACCAGAAAAGCACACTACCATGTAGCTCCATCCCTGACTCCCAACCCTTTTGTATTTTTAGCTCCCTAATATCTGGGATTAGTGTGCCACTAGACTAGTTTTTGCTTCATTTTGTTTTGTTTTTAGTGTGGGCAAGGTCTCATGTGTTCCTGGCTAACCTGGAATTTGTAGCCCAAGGTAATCAGAATTGATTCCCCTGACTTTTCAGTGCTAGGATTACAGTTATATACCTCTCTGCCCATCTTAGGTAGTGTGTGTTAGTTAGTTAGTTAGTTAGTTAGTTAGTTTTGAGACATTCTGTAAGTGTCTCACCCAGCAGTCCAAACAATCCTGGAATTCATTATACAGGCAAGCTAGCCTTGAATTTTTTAGCCATCCCCTCTCCTCCACTTGCCCGTTTTTTTGTTTTTTGTTTTGCGTTATCTGTTTAGAAAGGAACCCGCTTGTAGTCTATAAAAGACAGTCCTCCACTGCGTACCCCTAGTTAGGTAGAAATCCCAGGGACTCTTATTCCGAGACCTGCCCAAAGACCAGTACACTAGGGACGTAGGAGAGAGAAGACATGTTGAGAGAGGTGGACCGGTCTGGGGATTTCTTCAAGACCTCTCTCCAGAGCAAACAAGCGAACTAAGGGTTAAGGGGCGGGGCCTCTGGAGGGGCGGAGCTTCGGGCGGGGCGGGGCGGGGCTTCGCGCACCTGGGGGTTATGTCCAGGGATCCCACGCAGCGGCAGCATCCAGAGCAGCGCCGGGAGCGCGGCCGGAGCGTCGTAGGCTCTCGATCGCTATGGCCGAGTTCCCGTCGAAAGTGAGCACGAGGACCAGCAGCCCCGCGCAGGGCGTGGGAGCCTCCGTGTCTGCGCTGCGACCGGACCTGGGCTTCGTGCGCTCCGCCCTAGGGGTGCTAGCGCTTCTGCAGCTGGTGAGCTGGGTAGCTCGGGAACTGGATGGGGGACTCTCCGGGGACCCCTCGGGAGACACACTCCCTAGATCCCCTGGAAGCTTGCACCTGGGGACGCTCGTGTGACATCCCTGCGAGCACAGCATGACTCTTGTGGAGGGGACCATACACACCCTACCCGGGTGGTTCCCGCGGCGACGCCGCTGCTGAGATCGTCGCGCACAACTGTCCGCCAGTCTGTCCCCTTTCTTCTGCCCTGCCCCCTTCTCTCTGGGACGGTGCCCTGGCTTTCTCCGCCGGGCAAAGTCCACTGCCCTCCTCTTCACCCGGCTTTAGCCACTAAGTGCGGCCGCTCTGCAGCCCTCCTGGACAAAGCAGGACACTACATCGGTGACCCGGACGCGCGCGCTCCCTCTAGGGCACTTGTCCAGGGTCCGCCGGTCGAATCTCCTTTCTGTGGAGATTCGTAGAGGCCAGAAACCACGTGCCTGCCATCCCTGGTACTCTGCAGGTCCCAGCTGAAGATCCAAGGGTTGCCCCTTCCCACTGGGTACATCCTGAGATGTCAGCTCTCTTTTCATAGTATCTTCCTGCGAGGGTCTGGAGGCCTGTGGCTGCCCCTAGGCAGCGGTCTCCATTAACTGAGGTTCACTGGTAGAGGAATAGGGTAGCACCGGAGGTGGGCATGCATCTGTCTCTGTCATTATCCCTCCACCGGGATAATCGAGCCTGGCTGCCAGGCCAGGTTGGAGAGTCGGGAGGCCTTCTGCAGAGACTAGGTCTTACCTGCCCTCCAGGGGAGTGGCCATCTCCACCTGGAGCGAGCTATCTCGGTTTCGAGATTTCTGGTCTTCCTTGGTGAGACCTCGCCCTTCCCCCTTCCTCCTCCTTCTCCTCCCTGAGTTTGTTTAAAATTCAGATTCTTGGGCCCCACCCCCGGAAAAAATGTGAAACTGCTCTTTGAATCGCCAAAAGCGCTGCAGGAAATTTGCATTTTAATGTCTTCTCCCGGAGTGGTTTTGGGTACTGTTTGGTTTTGATGAGATCAGGGAGGGTAGCAGGATACTGTCTTCTGGGACCAATTTAACTCTGCCGCGTAGACATTGCCAACCCTGGAGTGTTGGGCTCTTGGTGATTGGCTCGTTTGTTTTATTTATTTTGTTTTATTCAATTTGTTTCTGTGTTTTGAGACAGAGTCGCATATAGTCCAGATTGGTCTTGAATTCTCTCTTAACCACAGCTGGCTTCAAATTTCTTGTGTAGCGGAGGCTAGCCTTGGACTAGATCTTCCCAGGTGTTGTAATTACCCTCCGACAGCACCACTCCAGGGGTTTATCTGGCCTCTTTCAACCTCACACCTGCTTTGGACTGTGGGAGGAGCTAAATGGTTTGTGAAAGGGACCGAGCGGAGAGAAGTCTTGGAAGACTTCCCTGGGAGAGGGGGAGGGGGCTAGAATGATAGCTTTTGAGCTGGGCCTTCACTGGGATATGAGGCTCGGGTAGTGCAGGGAATGGTGTGGGGACAGCAGACACTAAGTTGGGTGACGTGGGGAAAGTAGCCCACAGGCTGAGCGGGAGTTGAAGCATCGTTTCTGGTCTGGCCAGGAGTCCAGCCTTTTATGCATCTAGGGCCAGAACTAGTGAGGTCCTGGTTGTGTTGGTGGTCTTGGGAGGTTTTGGAGCATGAAGACATCAGGGTGTAAAATGATAGGTTCCTTTTACCCACTACCTCCTTCCCTATATTCGTTCCACAGACCTCACTTGGAGACTATACCAGCCGCTGCTTCCTAAGACGTTTCTGTGGCAACCTACTACCCCACTGGGGCCGAGAGGGGGGAGGGGCAAAGATAGGCGCCATACCTGCTGGAAAGCCACAACAGCACACCAGAGGCTGCCTATTCTAGACCTTTTGGCTAGGTGGGTTTTTGGTTGGTTGGTTGGTTGGTTGGTTTGGTTGGTTTTTTTGTTTGTTTGTTTGTTTGGTTTAGTTTAGCTTGTTTGTTTGTTTTTTGTTTTTGTTTTTTGTTTGTTTGTTTGAAAGACAGGGACTCTCTACATATCTTTGGCTGTCCTGGAACTCACTTTATAGACCAGGCTGGCCTTGAACTCAAGAGTTTTGGGACTGGGGACTGGAGAGATGGCTCAGCGGTTAAGAGCACTGACTGCTCTTCCAGAAGTCCTGAGTTCAATTCCCAGCAACCACATGGTGACTCACAACCATCTGTAATGGGATCTGATGCTCTCTTAGGGTCTGTCTGAAGACAGTGATGTACTCACATAAAATAAATAAATAAATCTTTAAAAAAGAAAGAAAGAAAGAAAAAGAGAAAGAAAGAAAGAGTTTCGAGATCAAAGGCGTGCACCACCACAGCCAGTTTTGACTAGAATTGTCTCCTCTTAGCAGATGAGAAAACAGGCTCAGAAGTTTCTTTCTAATCGCACTTCCTGGGGAGCTGTTTTCTGACTTCTTGGTCCCTACTCATTATATTGGTTTGCTTTTACAGTGTGGGGCGTTACCCTTTAGAGGAAGTGGGAGAGGCTCCATGCCTAGTGCCTGCCCCTGGGGATCAGCGAAGGATGCTTTGGGGAGACAGTAACTGAGGAGATGGAGCTCTTTGCTGGCCGGGTTGCTCTGTCTCCTAGGGTCTAGAGGACCCTGCAGTGATGGAGAAAGATGGATGAGTGGCAAGCCACAGCTTCAGGAGCAAAGTGCTGTTCTTCATCTAGCATGGTAGTTCGCCGGCGGAACCTGACACCTACAGACAGCTGACAGTTTTTACTAGTCTATAACTTTGCCCGTACCCATCTAGCTCCAGAAAGGATATCGAATAGTGCTGTTAATCATTAAAACAGAAGGCTGGTGGATTTCTAAAGCCTGACGAGAGAGAGCTATGAAGAGATGTAGCTTGCCTAGCAGGAAACCTGCAAGTTTAAAATGTTGGTTCCCAGCTGAGCTTCCTAGTAACGGAAGCAAAAAGAGAAACGTGAATCGTCATAGCTGCCATCTAAACAGACAAGCTTGACTGACCTACAGGCAATTCTTTGCTTCGTGTTACAGTTCTTTCTGAGGCAAGGGGGCCAAAGGCGCTGCAGGTGTGGCTGACAGAGGTACCAGTGGGACATCCTAATGAGTTCAGAAAAACTTTGAAGAACGTGGGGGTGATGTGCCCATCTTTTTCCTTTTTTTTTTTTTTTTTTTTTTTTTTTGGTTTTTCTAAACAAGGTTTTTCTGGATCACCGTGACTGGCCTGGAACTCAGTCTGTAGCCCAGGCTGGCCTGGAACTCAGAAATCCGCCTGTCTCCACCTCCCAAGTGCTGGGTGGTGCGTGCACCACCACCGCCCGGCCCCATCTTTTTCTTTCCTTTCTTTTTGTTTTTGTTCCTGTTTTTTGAGATAGGATTTCCCTGTGTAGCTCAAGCTGTCCTGAAACTTGCTCTGCAGACCAGACTGGCCTCCAACTCACAGTATTCCAAGTGCTGGGATTAAAGGCTTGCTCCAGTACTGCCCAACTGAAGTGCCCATATTTTTTGGTACTTTTTAACACAATCCTCACCTTTCCCCCCAGCTTTGGGATGAAGGATGATCTTCCCTGGGACTTACTGATAAGCACAGTGCCACTTGAGCAGAGTCACATGGTGAGGGGAAACAAGCAAAGCTACTGCCCACGGGTAGGATTTACACTCAGATCTGAGTGTTTGAAGCCTTGCTCCATCAATGTTTCCTGCTGCCTTTCTATGAGCTGCTGGGGTTCCTAGATGGCCTTACAAGAGAAGGATGACCTCTTCAGGAAGGGAGACTCAGCCGAGACTTTTGGGGAGAGCTTCCTGGAAGAGGTGAGCTCTTAAGAGTCTGCCTAGATGAATGGGTTTTAGAAGAAGGTTCCAAAAGGGCGCAGTGGCACACAGGCCTGTAACCCCAGTGCTCCTGTTAGTAGGAAGCTAAAACAGGATTGTGAATTTGAGACCAGCCTGTTTAGGAGGAACCACGGATTAAACCCTGGTGCCCAGGCCATGGGGGCGATATATTACCAGTGGTTTGAGGGAATGGGTGTGTTCACCTTGTGCCCGTCCTAGCCTTCCTCTTAGGATTGGGGGTAGCCACACAGTTCTGGTTTTAGGCAAACACCTAGATTAGAGGCCTCCTCTACCACTGTAGTGCTCCAGTGCATCTTTGAGAACACTGGCTAATTGTAGTCCTGGAAGCAGAGGCTTGGGTTCGAATCCAGACTCTGCTTCTTTCAACTTGGGAACCTAAGGACGTTCTTGACTTCCCACCCCCGTACCTCAACCTTATACCCTTATCTGTAAAACAGTGATGGTAGAAGGGCTTAGCCTGACCTTCGAGTTGGCATTGGAGGCAGGATTCACTGAGCCCTAAAATCCTGGAGCTCTTAGGCAAGCTTGAATGATCCCAGGGACAAAGCTCATCTCTGAAAGCTTCGTCATCCTCTCTTTGGGGGGACCCGAGGAAGCTCATCCTAATGAGTCTGGCTGTATATCAGTCCCAGCAGGCAGGCTGGCTTCTCTCCATGGAGAGACAGTACGAGGCCCAAAAGAGCTCTGGCTTCCAAGAAGGGCTGGCTGTGCTGCTGAGCAGATGTGAGCATCGGGCGCTGGGGGGGGTGGGGGGGGGAGATCAGGAGCACAGTGTTGGGGGTTTCCTGAAGCACTGTTCTGTGGTGCTTTGGTAGCCTCAGTCAAGGCTGCAGGTTCCTGTGCCAAAGCCGCAGGTGCCCTGCATGGTTAGTTCCCACCACTGGTGGGCAAGAGTGTGATAACTTTGGGAATTCATTTGTAATCACGTAATAAGTGTGTGGGCATATTCTCTTTTAAAAAATAAAAGTGAGCAGATGGAGCGTTGAGTTTGAGGCTAGCCTAATCTACATAGAAAAACCAAAACCAATCAAATAAAAATCCTAGCCAGATGTGTGTGTGTGTGTGTGTGTGTGTATGTGTGTGTGTGTGTGTGTGTGTGTGTGTGGAACCCAGCATTCAGAAGACTGGAAACCCAAGGCAAACTCAAGGCTAGCCTGAGCTATATAGACCCTATCTCACAAAATGTGCAGACAGTGCTAAAGTTACCCTTGGATCTAGCTCCTCTCCCTATGAGAGCAGCTGTTGTAGAGCATCTGCAATCCCTTTTCTATGCCTTTAAAAAGCATTAATGGTCTGCTGGGGTTGTGGGACAGGGGCAGGGAATGGGTAGGTGGGTGGGTGAGTGAGATAGCTCAGCAGGCAAAAACCTCTGCTACCAAGCATGGTAGGAGATCAGAACTGGCAACTTGTCTTCTGACCTCTATAGGGGCACCATAACATGTGAATGTCCATGCATATGCACAAGCACACCCACAATAGAATGAATAGGAGTGTAATTTTAGAAAGCCCACACGGTTTTATGGTATGCCTGCTGTTATTCGTGTTCCCTGCCATGGAGCGACTGCTGGGTCTGTGCAGCCTCTGTTCATTAGGCTATGTCTCAAGTTTTCGGCAGACCAAGCATTGCATTTTTATAACGTTTTGTTCTTTGAAAACAAACAAGCAAGCAAGCAAATAAAGAAACAAACAACAAAACAATTGTAACAGCCAAATATCCCAGTAGTACAGAGGAAAATTGGTAAAATGTGATCTTTTCCATTTCTGGTTAACCCCATCTGTCCTCGCCAGTGTAGTGGGGCTGGTGTGTATGTGTGTGTGTGTGTGTGTGTGACTGCACAGAACTCCAGCCTCATTTAGAAGCCCTATGAGGCTGCGGAATGGTGGCACATGCCTTTAATCCCAGCCTTCAGGAGGCAGAGGCAGGTGGGTCTCTGAGTTGGAGGCTAGCCTGGTCTACAGAGTGACTCCCAGGACAGCCAGGGCTACACAGAGAAACCACAAAGATGCGACCTATATATCAGGGCACAGGAAACTGTGTACTTTCTGTTTTTCCAAACCTTCATTTCCATTTTTTTTTTTTTTATGGTGTTGGAGGCTAAAGATGCTTAGCAACTGACTGCTCTACCCCTGAGCTCCAGGTCTCAGATTCTTCATTTTTAACTTTTACATTTTATTTATTTATTTATTTGTTTGTTTGTTTGTTTGTTTAATGTGTATGGGTGTTTTGCCTGCATGTGTGCCTGTGTGCCTGGTGCCAGAGCCCTTGGAAAAAGTTACAAAGACTGGTGAGCCGTAAGCCTCCATGTAGTTGCTGGGATTCAAGTCTCCGTCCTCTGGAAGTGCCGCCCGTGCTCTTAACCAATCTAGATTCCTCATCTTAGCACAGGGAACATATTAACCCCCTTGATTCTGTAGCAATTCAAGGTGCAGTTGGGCCTTGAGCTGGGCATCCAGTCCGTTGAATTTCCGTTCCTTTGCTGTCTTACACCCACCTGCCGTGAGTGATTCTGTATATGGCAGTGAACTGTCTGTGTTGACAGGGTTCTGAGAGTGGCTTCCCAGGGTCGGAGGGCATGTGCAGTGGGTGTTAGCACCCTATGCCACCCTACCCCACAACCCACCCAGGCTTTAGGCTTTAGGCTGCCGTAGATGGAGACTGGGCTTTTCACCTACAGTTTTCACGCTGTTACAACTACTATGTTGTGCTTAATTTTAACACAGTTACCCCCAGCCTTCTTTTTTATGTTCTTCAATTTGAGACAGGGTGTCCCTAAGTTGCCCAGGTTGGCCTTGAACTCACTTTGTAGCTTAGTTTGGATCTGAACTTAAAATCCTCTTGCCTCAGCCTCAAGTAGCTGAGAAGACAGGCCCGTGCTACCACACCCTGCCCCACTTGGGATAAGGATGGAGACTGTCAAGTGACCTCCATGGAGGTCACTCCTGTGCCCTATTTCCAACAGGTGCTTCCCCCAGCCACCCTGGCTGGCAATATGACACACTTTTTGGACACATCCCAATCTGATAGGCACAGATGGTTGGGGCGGTGTGTAGTGTTAGTCTGTCCCTGCCCTCCTAGGAATGAGCATGAACTTTAAGGAGAAAATGGCTCAGAGTCATTTGTGTGTCCTCTGTCCATGAAACTGTTGGACTTCGCCTCTGGACTGTTGCAGAAGCACCAGGAGGTTTTCAGGCTTTCAGATAGTGCGCTCTCTCTCTCTCTCTCTCTCTCTCTCTCTCTCTCTCATTTAGATTTATTTATTTATTTATTTATTTATTTATTTATTTATTTATTTATTTTAGTTTTCTGAGGTGTGGCCATATAGCTGAGCCTGGCCTTGAACCCTGATCCTCCCACTTTCATCTCCCAAGCAGTTTCAGGTATCCCACCACACCTGGTCCTCTCCTGATGTTTGTTTTCAAAATGTGAATTTTGTTGTTACTGAGGTTCCCCCACTCTTTTTTTTTTTCCTGGCTTTTGGAAATTGAGTCAAGGTTGAGACCTTTCTGTAAGTCAACGTCTTTAAGGTCTGTGTTGAGCTGGGCCATCTGCATTAACCACACCTAGATAGGGCGTGTCAAAGGAGACAGCCTCAGTGGCTTTTCCAGTGGATTCACTCGTGATCACCTCTTCTCCATAAGGACCTATTCTGAGACTCTGCTGAGCCTTAGATATAGTTGTTCTGTACGTACGTAGCTGTGGTCAATTTAATTTATAATTGAACACAGCAAGAGGTTAACAGTAACAATTGTAGCAGTGCACTTTTATGAAAGATTTTTAAAACTTAGGAAGAGTGCCAGGTGTAGGGGCATACAACTTTAATCCCAGCACTCAGGAGGGAGAGACAGACAGATCTCTGTGAGTTTGAAGCCAGCTTGATCTACATAGTGAACTCCAGGCCATAGGAGACTACATAGCAAGACCCTGTCTCAAAAACCAAAAACAATATCTAAATCATATGAATTACTATTTAAATTAAACATTATTTACTTGTGTGTGTGTACACGTGCACAGGGGAACCCCTGCATGAGTAAAGAGGCCAGACGACAACTTCTGGGAGTTGGTTCCCTCCTTCCTTCCACCACGTGGCTCCTAGAGCTCAGACTCACTTTGTTGGACCTACTGCCCAGTGCTTTACTTGCTGGGCCTTCTCACTGTGTATTAAAAGCCAGATGCACAGTGACATGTATTTCTAGTTCCAGCCCTTGGGAGGTGGAGGTAGGAATATCAGATGTTTAAGGCTATCCTCTTGCCGGGCGGTGGTGGCGCATGCCTTTAATCCCAGCACTTGGGAGGCAGAGGCAGGTGGATTTCTAAGTTGGAGGCCAGCCTGGTCTACAGAGTGAGTTCCAGGACAGCCAGGGCTACACAGAGAAACCCTGTCTCGAAAAATCAAAAAGAAAAAAAAAAATCTTTAGAAAAAAAAAGGTTTTGCCGGGTAGTGGTGGCACACGACTTTAATCCCAGCACATGGGAGGCAGAGACGGGCAGATTTCTGTGTTCGAGGCCAGCTATCCTCTTTCGTATAGTTGAGTTTGAGGCTACCGTTTGGTGCATGAGTTCCTGTTTTCAAACAAACAAACATGATTTTTTTGGTGTAATATGTTCTGACTACAAATAACTGAAACCACACAAAACTGTGTTTACTTAAGGAGAGACTGCTGTGGGAGGGGACCCAGAATCTCTTCTTCTCTCTACCTGTGGAATTTTAACATTGCTGTATACTAGTTGCAGTTAATTTTATGGTTTCTGTGGCAGTAGACAACCCATGTCCTCATACTTTACAGTGATTTAAAAGTTTCCTTTATTGTTAGCTTAGACAGGCTGAATATACAGATTCATTATGAGGCCTATAGGAAGAAATATCTGTGAATTGATGCCTGGACATATGTCACAGTGAGCGAGGATGCCTTCCTTCTCGAAAGGGACCAAGTAGCAGCTCTCTGTGTGCTGAGGGCCAGGCTCCAGGCTGTGTGGTCAATAAGAAAGCCTGGAGCAGAATCAAGCGTAACCAGTGGTTCTCAGCTTTCCTAATACAGTTCCTAATCTGTGCTGACCACCCAACCGCAACATTATTTCATTGTGACATTATAACTGTAATTGTGCTACTGCTATGAATCGTGATGTAAATATCTGATAGGCAGGATGTCTGCTATGTGACCCTCAAAGAGGTCACAACCCAGAAATTGAGAACTGCTAATATGTAGCCTGTGGTCATTCATCTCCAGACACAAGCTATACCTGTCTGAGACTGAGATTGTATGTCTATAGATGGTGTCTGAGAGCTACACAGGGGGCCACTCTTGAGAACTTTGCTGTGTAACACTTTTTTCATTTTATCATTACATTGTATTTACTTACCTTTTTTTTTTTTTACTTACCTTTGATTTTTTTTTTTTTTTACGAGTACATGTGCATGTGTATGCACACACAGAAGCATGAGTAGTCCTCTACAATTTGTGGGAGGTGGTTCTCTTTTTTCCATGTGGTTCTCCGGTACAGAGCTCAGGTCATCAGGCTTGGTGGCAGCATCTTTACCCAGAGCCATCACGCCAGCCCTACAGTACTTATTTCAAAAGTGCATAGCAAGTGGAGCGCGTTGGCATGTGCCTGTGGTCTCAGTTGTCAAGAGGCTAAGACAGGAGGAGACTTGCGAGTTCAAGGTCAGCCTGGGCTACTGAGGAAATACCAGCCATCTTGAGTAAGTTATGGGACCCTGGGTCTAAAAACCAAAATTAACAAGTAGACAGTCATTAAGAATTCTTTCCAGCCGGGCAGCTGTGGCACATGCCTTTAGTCCCAGCACTCAGGAGGCAGAGGCAGGCAGATCTCTGTTGGCGTTTGAGGCCATCCTGATCTACCAGAATGAGTTCCAGGACTGCCAAGGTTACACAGAGAAACTCCACCTTGAAAACAAACAAACAAACAAAAAGAATTCTTTTGGAGAGATGGCTCAGTGGTTAAGAGCATTGACTGCTCTTCTGAAGGTCCTGAGTTCAAATCCCAACAACTATTCGTAAAGTAATCTGATGCCCTCCTCTGGTATGTCTCTGAAGACAGCTACAGTGTACTATTTATAATAACACATAAATCTTTTTTTTTTTTTTTGGTTTTTTGAAACAGAGTTTCTCTTTGTCCTGGAAGGTGTGCGCCACCACTGCCCAGCAATCTTTTTTTTAAAAAAAGAATTCTTTTAAAATAAATAAAAATGTTGGGAAGTGGGGAATTACACATAGTTTGTGACTATGTCCAAAGCTGTGAGGGATGTGGATGCTTATCAGGCCTAGAGAGGGAAGGCACTTTCCTCAGGTCACATAGCAGTGAGTGGTAGCTGTCAGTTCCGGATTACTAGCTGGGTACCCTGGGAGTTTTTCCTAATTATCTGTCAGCAGAAGGTGACCTCTACTTCAGGAAGGGGGCCAGTTCATGTTTGCACAGTCTTCCTGATCATCAGGCAGTTGCCATCTCTCTGACCATGTCCACCATCCTCTTCGGGGCTGCTATGAATCGAGGCGGAGGCTGTTGTCCTTGGCAGCTAGAACCAACCCTCATGCTGACAGAACAGGGCTCGAGCTTTTGCTGCTGGGCAGGGTAAGCTTCTCCTGTTTGCTCAGGGAGGGGAGGCAGAGCGACACACCACAGTCTCCAAGTGAGTACAAGGTCAAAGGTCTAGAGGGACCCACCAAGTAGGCTATCGAGTCCCCAGGCTTGGACTAGCTCTGCAGCCTAGCCTTGACTGTGGGCTGGAGGATCTCTGACTCTTCTGCCAACCTGGGCCTTGGGGGTGGGGGTGGGGGGTGACATCACCCCTCCTTAGAGTGGAGATGGGAGAGATATGCTCAGGCCACACTGCCCCTAGGTGTGCAGCTAGATCTATAGGTTTTACAGGGCTAAGAGATTCACGGGCTGCAGTGGATCCCCAGCTCTGGTATCCCAGACAGTAATATTTCCTTGAAGTGCTAATTTCCAGGTGCTCCCACCTTGCAGGAGTCAGCGCTAAGAGAAAGGAAGTCCACCCCCCGGGCTGCCCAGCACCCCTCACATGAATGTCCTTAGGCCAGATCCTCATCCGTTTTCCTTCTGTGAATTGGGCTGAGCGCTTCTCTTGGGAGAAAGTCAGGCCCTGAGAGAGGAAGGCCCAGGAAGTAAGGGGGCTTGGCCTGCTGGATGCCAGGCTATGGCTGAAGCTGTAGGTTCAAGAGCTCTACCTGGGCCTTCTCAAGCAGAATAAAAACTTCCTGAGATGTTCTTCTTCATGGCTGGAGGCATCCTAGTATTGGGGTGACCCAAGCAGACACTATGGGGACCCCTGGGGAAGAGCAAGGAGTGGGGCATAGATGGGTACTGTATGTTTCTGGAATCCTTTCGGGCCCTTTGCCACTTGTTGGGGTGCCAGGGGAAATGGAGGGAGGGGTTGAAGTCACAGCCCCTAGGCCTCACACACCAGGGGGTGATGACCTGAAGGAGACCTGCATCCGCTGCTGTCTGGGCAGCGTGGGGTTATGTAGGAAGTAGTGTGAGTTCATTCTGGGTAGATTTTCCTACTAAATAATAATGACAATAATATGTTTATTTATTATTGATGTTATTACTGAACTAGGACGAGGTCTTGTGTAGTCCAGGCTGGCTTCAGACTTGTGGCAACCCTCTGGCCTTTGCCTCCCAAGTGCTGGGATTACAGATCTGTACCACTAGCATGGCTGGAAAGTTTTTTTCCAAAATACTGGGGATACCCAGGGACCAGGTGGTTGAAGAGATTTCAGGTCCATATTGGCTCAGCCATCAGCATGTGTGTGTGTGTGTGTGTGTGTGTGTGTAAGTAAACACTTGTATTTCTGGGATTTTTAAAAAAGATTTATTTATTTATTTTATGTGTATGAGTACTCTGTAGCTGTACAGATGGCTGTGAGCCATCATGTGGCTGCTGGGAATTGAACTCAGGACCTCTGCTAGCTCCAGCCCCGCTTGTATTTCTGGGATTTAAACACTCTCTTCTGAGACCTAGGACTTGCAAATAGCAGGTTGCATGGGAAAAACTGCATTTGGAATACTGTGATGCTGGTCAAGGTCTAGGCGAACTCCTGCAGGCCAGGCCCAGCCTGGCCTCATCACCTTGCTTTCTTCCTTGGACTTGAAACAGAACTTGACCTGGCACAGAACTGGTCCTGGGAGAGAGTGTGCTGGCTGAGTGACTCTGGTTCCTCGTGTGTATCTGTTTCAGATCGAGAAGGCTTGGTGGCTTTGGGCTTCCTGGAGATCTGGACATGTTGCCCCCTCCACCTTCTCCCCCAACCCCCCATGTTCTAAAATGCTTCACATCCAGTGCAGGAATTCCAAGGTGCCACCCCAGCCCTCCTTTGGCATGGAGAGAGGTGGTGTGTGGTGGTATGGCCAGCCCAGGCGCCTGGAGCCCGTGTCTCTTGCCCCTTTGTCTCCTGAGACACAATGGGTAACTTCTTATCCCCATAAAGTCCCTTTCAGTGTAGGGAGAAGGGCCAGGATGGGGGTGGAGGTTGGGCTAGGCCAGGCTATGCTAGGCCAAGTTCTGCGTGTCCTGAGCTGCAGAGCTGTGCCTGAGTGAGGAGGAACTCCAGGAAGGGTGATGTGGCCACCCTGGGCCTCAGTATCCTGGTAGTGTAGTGGAGGAGCAGTGAGGGGCTGTGAAAGATTGGCATCACTGCCCCATGTCAGAGGGTCCACCCCCGCTCTTTCTCTCTGTGGCCTGTGCCCACCTTCACTCTTTCTAAAACATTTAGCCTAATTGCTAATATTCACACACTGAATATGTCATCAAATTAAGGAACAGACAATTTCCGACATCACTTTAGGACTCATGGGAGTGACTCTAGATAGAGCCCTTGCCAGACATACACAGTTCTGCCCACAGCCCTTAGTAATGCCCCAGGACTAGTTTTTCACCAGCAACACGCTTCTATTCCAGAGGCCTGGCTCAGCCCCTTCTCCAACCTGTAAAGTCTGTCTAGGAACCTTAGGGTCAATTTCTAGGCAGAGTTGCTTCCCCTTCCTGGAAGCTCCCTCACTCCTGCCTTACTTTCCTGTGGTTTAACTACATAACCACACCCTCCTTGTCATGGCCCCAGGCACACCTGTAGGGTAACCAGGCTAAGCCTTAAAACTCCTCCCTGTGCCCCAGATGAAGACAGACCAGAAGGGTTAGGCGAATCTCCCAAGACCCTACAGTGAGTCGAGTTTGGTCTGACAACGTCTAGAAAGCAGGGGTAGATGGACACGGAGGTCAAGGTTACCCAGAATGCCAAAGGTAGAATTGCATCCTTCCCTAGAGTTCCATGTGACTCTCTGGCCCCTTCTTCAGTCCCCTTATCCTTATAACATGTGACTTTACCAATGAGATCTTCCTCTGCCCTATATCCCAAATCTTTCCTCCTTCTGGACTCCGCACTGGAATTTATCCCCAGAGCACCCATCCCTGTGCGCATTCGTATTTGGCCAGTTTATGCTTTCGATCTGGCCCAACCTGCTGATGTGCGAGCATCTTTGAAGGTGGGGCGCCCTGACACAGAAATGCCACAGTAGAGGGTTGTGAAGAGAGGCACTCAGGGGCAGGTCATGCTGGAGGGATGTGTAAGCTACATGAGACCTGTTCTGGACGAGGAGTTCTGGTCACGGGATGAGGGAGTAGAATTAAGGACTTTGGCCTCATTCTCCGCTCCCCGCTCCCGCTGCCTTTTGCTACCCCTGAAGAGTTGTACTACCCCCCCCCCCCCCCCCCCCACGGCTGAGTCAAGGCTTCTGGCCCTTCAGCTAGATGGGGATCTGTGACAGGTGTGTTTCTGTGAGTCCCTGGAGTCCTGAAGCTTCCGGAACCTCCCTCACAGGACCACACAGGTCAGTCAAGGGGTCAGCAAAATACCCAGGTTGATGGCTTAGGGACCCGGAGAAACCTGTTTGTTGGGTTCTAATAAAGGACCCGTCCTTCCTTGTTCTAGGACAGAAACCAAGTCAGCTTCCTAGGCTTGGGGCCAAGCTCCACAGCCCAAAGGAACACAAATCTACCCTACCTATCTCCTGCTTTATCTCTGTTATGTGTTTGCTGATCTGGAAATCAGGGGTGGAGTGGGACAGGGTTGGGGACATGTGTTCCTACAGTCCTGCCCATGGCGGGGGGAGGGGGAACTGACACATTTTGCTTTATCCATCCCTCAGCAACTCTTTTCCTACATCTCTGACTGGGCCAAGATGGCTAATCCCCCTTTTACCTCCAGTGTACTGTATGGCTACTGAGTGTTTGTGGAAACTTGGCGAGACAGCCTGGAGAGAGGGTAACTGGGAGATCACTGGTCTAGGCCAGGGAGCCTCCGCTGGGCACCTGGTGACCTCTCTGCTGAAGCCTGTGAGTGACAGCATTGTAGGTGGGCATGAATGTGAATGTGCACGGGCCTTTTCTGGATCGTCACTTGGATGTCCTTTCTAACTTCCTTTCAGATAGTAGGAAACAGCCAACCCAGTGGCAGGGTTGGATACCTGGAATGTACTTCACATAAGAGCTGACAGTCCCTAGGTGCCCCCCTCCCCATCTCACCTGAGAAGCTGCCTGCCGGAGATGTTATTCCAGGGCGTCTTCATTCCTCTGACAGAAATGACCTCACACAGTTCTGGGGGTTCGTGGCCTTTCTAGTGTGTCTATTTCAGGCACAGTGATTTGGGGTGGGGAATAAAGGGTGTGTGAAGGCCAGGTGTGGCACCACATGCCTGTGGTGTAGTACCTGAGGAGCAGAAGTTCGAGTTCAAGGTCAGGTTGGACGGATGAGACCTTGCCAAGAAAGAGGGGGAGACGGTGAGGAGGGAAAGAGAGAGGGAGGGTGGGGGAAAATGAGTGTGTGGCCTACTCCAAGATCCCTTGTGTTGCGTCAAAGTGCTCCTGTGGCGGTCAGAGGGACAACTCCTGCCATGTAGGTTCAAGAGATCTAACTCAGGTTATCAGACTTGGTAGCCAGCGCCTTCACCTGCTGAGCCATCTCCCTGGCCACTGAGTTGTAATGAAATGGGGGTTTGCTCCCAGTATGGCATGTGACAACAGGCTAGGAAGGTCATGCTACATTGTCCCATCTTTGTCACTGGAAAGTGGGCACAGGTGCCAAACCCTGGGCATACATGTGAGGGTCAGAGGCAAGAACAGATGGAGGGGTGCTATGTGATATTCGATATTTAGGGCTTACCCTAGCTGGGGAGTGCAGGTACAGAGCCTGCTTTGGCTGGGGCATTGCTGGACTCCTAGGCCTGCTCAGCTATTGCTGTAAACCAAGGAAACTTCCTTGTGGTGGGGTGGTTTGAGAGAAGGTGGCTGGCAGAGCCCCAGCTCTGGGTCATGAGCCCCCTGGTAAGGACTTCTCTCTTTAGATCCCAGGGAACTTGCAAGTGGCCTGTCAGCAGAATGGGTAGGCCAGGGGATGGGGACTTGTTTCCAAAGATCAGCATCCTGAGGCCAGCTCTGCTCCTAAGATCTGTCCAAATGTGGTCTCACCCTTGGGCTGGGGCCACTGGCTTCCACGCTGTGCAGGCAGAGGGAGGAACAACCCTTCTGTGTCTAGCAATGGAGGCTTTCTCCAGAGCCACAATAGACTTCTACACCCATGATGGCTGGCAGGGTTCCAGATGAGAGGAGAGTGGGTATCCCCCAACCTAGACAGAGATCCTTGGCCAGCAAAGAAGAGGCTGGGGAGGCCTAGGATGGCCATGGGGTTATACGACCCTTGGGTCTTCCCCAAGATCCTTGGGCTGTGCCCCTGCAAGAAGTCTGTGTGTGGAACCCTCTGGGTTTGGTGCTTTGTGGCACACAAGGCTGACTATGGCTCCCAAGTGTAAAACTGAGCTTACTCGAGGCTTTGAGTAGCTAGCAGTCTAAGGTGGTTCCTGCACTGTTACAAATGAGGTAAGGAAACACAGACCAGTTGTGCAGGTGGAAGAGGAACATGTTTTAAACAAAGCCCACACCTTTAGGTTCAACACACACAGTCCGGGGTTTGGGGGTATCAGGCCACTCTCCCCACCAAGCTTCCTGGTGCAGTTTACCATCCCACGGGCTCTTCACTTCCACTGTGCGTGCTGGTGGGGGGAAACTCAGGTTGTCAGGCTTTCTAGCTTGGGCAATAAGTCCTGTTACCTGCTGAGTCATCTCGAAGCATGCCCTCCTTTTATTTAGTTTTTAAAGACTTAAGTACACGGTTGCTCTCTTCAGACACACCAGAAGAAGGCATCGGATCCCCATTATAGATGGTTGTGAGCCACCATGTGGTAGCTGAGAATTGAACTCAGGACCTCTGGAAGAGCAGTCAGTGCTCTTAACCGCTGAGCCATCTCTCCACCACTCCTCCCTTCCCCCCTCACCCCCTTTATTTTGAGACAAGAGTTTTGTTTTGAGATGGGCTCACATGGACAAGACTGGCCTATGACTCATGTTGGCCTTGCTCTTTTTCCTGCAGTGTTGGGATTGTAAGTATCAGCCACCATGACTGGCTTCCAGCAGTTTTTTCTTTCCTGTACCTTTGGCAAAGTCAAGACCCTGGAATGCTGTGGGCAGTACCGGTATAAGGAGCATATATTCTATGGGAGAGACACTTTTTCCTACCTTGGGTGGTAGTATCTGGGAACCTGGGTGTCTTAGTTAGGGTTTTACTGCTGTGAAGAGACACCATGACCAAGGCAACTCTTATAAGGACAACATTTAATGGGGGCTGGCTTACAGGTTCAGAAGTTCAGTCCATTATCATCCAGGCAGGAACATGGGAGCATCCAGGCAGGCATGGGGCAGGAGGAGCTGAGGGTTCATCTTCATCTGAAGGCTGCTAGCAGAATGCTGACTTCCAGGCAGTTACAATGTGAGACTTATAACCCACAGCCACAGTGACATCCTACTCCAACAGGGCCATACCTTCTAGTCCTGCCACTCTCTGGGCTGAGCACATACAAACCATCACACTGGGGAGCAGCCTTTTGTCAAACAGCCAAGTGGGAACTGAAAAAGGGGAAGAGTGACCAGGCAAGATTCCCAACACTAGGAGCCGAGGCAAGATTTCTTCCAAGAAGCTGTTTTTAATTGTGCGTGCGTGTGGGCCTGCTCCATGCCACATTGTACACATAAAGGCCTGAGGACAACTTCCAGTAGTCACTTTTCTCCTTACACCTTATACTTTTCTCCTTACACAGTTCTCCTTCCAGAATTGAACTCAAGTTGCCAGGCTTGTGGGAAACATTTTACCCTCTTAGCCATCTTGCCAGCCTAAGGTTTTGTTTGTTTGTTTGTTTTGTTTTGTTTTGTTTTTTTGAGTTAACAAGAAAGGCTGAGGCATGAGCCTCCGGTTGGAGCTGTGCAACTCTGAGAAACTCCCCCTATTTTTCCACAGGTGCTGGGGCTGCTGGTGTGGGCCCTGATTGCTGACACCCCATACCATCTCTATCCTGCCTATGGCTGGGTCATGTTTGTCGCTGTTTTCCTCTGGCTGGTGACAATCGTCTTCTTCATCATCTATCTGTTTCAACTGCACATGAAGTTGTACATGGTACCCTGGCCATTGGTGGTGAGTTGAGGCAAGAGCCCTATGTGGGTCCAGGGTGAGCCCTCTTGTCTGTGAATGGCTAGGATGGAACCTCTTGACCTGCCATAAATGTGGAGGGTGGGTGGGTTGCCATCCTCCTGCCTCTTAGCTACCTGAGGAGCTGGGGAGGGAAGGAATGTTAATGATGGACGTGGGATGTTTGACTCAGTCCTGGGAAGAGACCAGCAGTGAGAGGATGTTGCCTGGATCTGCAGATATCCTTGGGAATCTTGGGATAATGTTCTTTCTTGAGGGGGATCAGAATTTTGAGCAAGGTGGTCTGGGTTTGTCAGTGCACGCTGGAGCCTAGCATGGATACCAGCTGCCTCCAGGAGGCCCTGGAGATCTGGAGAGAATGGGTGCCCCAGGTGTGTCTCAGGGCAGGCTCCTCTGGCTGTTTTTTTTTTCTGGAACCCAGAAAACCTATGCAGCTGGGTCTGAGCCTTTTAGTGAGCACAGAGGCACATGATTGTAAGGCCAGCGAGGCTGGAACTAGGCAGCAATTGTTTACAATTCAATGCCTGTTTAATGAGAGGAAACGTGAGTCATTCTGAGACAGAATGGGTTTGTTAGATCCTTGTATCACTAGCCTGAGCCAGGCAGAGTGTGTAGTGGTCACTGTACTTGGGGACAAGATTTGGGATTGAGGTGGCAGTGGCTTGACTCCTGGCTGAGGGTCTAGCCCCTATCCTGCAAGGCTGGAGACCTCTGTCTCTGAGGCAAGTCTGGCATTCCAGCACAGCGCTCCGTGAGAGTGACCAGTTGGGGGCTGTGTCTGGTGCTGCTGACACAGGCTGAGCTGTGTGATGACCCTTCCCAACTCTGAGTTGGAGACTGCCAGCCCTTGAAAGGGCTGGTGAGATGGACTAGTAAACGGGGCCAGGGAGGTTCCAGAAACCTAACAAGGACCTGGCCCTGAGGAGCTGCCTCTGCCAAGCTTCAACCTTGAGAGGATGTGGCCCACTGGTGCCAAGCCTTGAGGTATTTTGTTTACTGTACTGACGGTGCTAGGGATCAATCCAGGACCTCATAAATGCAGAACAAATGCTTTACCACTGAGACACATGCCCAGCCCTGAGGTTAACTTTTTGGTTTGTTTTTTGATACAGTTTTGATGTGCAGGCCAGACTGATCTGGAACCCACGGTTTTCCTGCCTTTGTGTGTGGACAAGTTGGCTTCTATAAGCTACTTTGCACAGCTTTGAGGGTGTTTTTGTTGTTGTTTTGAGCTACAGTTTTCTCTGTAGCCCTGACTGTCCTGAACTCATTTTGTAGACCAGGCTAGCCTCAAACTCAGAGATCAGCCTGCCTTTGCCTCCTGTGTGCTGGGATCAAAGGGGTGAGCCACCACAACCCATCTCTTTTTTTTTTTTTTTTGGTTTTTCGAGACAGGGTTTCTCTGTGTAGCCCTGGCTGTCCTGGAACATACTCTGTAGACCAGGCTGGCCTTGAACTCAGAAGTCCACCAGCCTCTGCCTCCCAAGTGCTGGGATTAAAGGCGTGCGCCACCACTGCCCAGTACCACCACCTATCTTATTTGGTATTTTGAGACAGTATCTCACTATATACACCAGGCCTCAGATTTGAGATTTTCCTGCCTCTTGAGATACTAGGGTTACAAGTTTGTACCACAATGCCCAAAAGCCTTAAACATGTTTAATATGAAAATTTCAAGATTTATTTATTATCTGTAAGTACACTGTTGCTGTCTTCAGACACACCAGAAGAAGGCATCAGATCTCATTATGGATGGCTGTGAGCCACCATGTGGTTGCTGGGAATTGAACTCAGGACCTTTGGAAGAACAGTCAGTGCACTTACCCGCTGAGCCATCTCTCCAGCCTGAGATCTAATTTTAAATATTGGCAATTAAAGAAAAATGTAAAGCACAATAAATGGTTGGAGACTGGCATCCACTGGAGGTATGGAACAGGCCCTGCTGCCAGCTGAAGGCTCACATCCAGTCTTGGTGCCATGTAGGTTCCCTAGGGCAGTGGCCCTGGTATTTGCCCTGGAGTTTAAGATAGTGTAAGGGAGTCTTAGATTTCTCCCACTGGTGGGCAGAGGGATGCGAGGGTCAGACACAAGGCCAAGTGCTGATGTGGTCATAGAGCGTGCGTGGGCATGGCATGTGCCACATGAGGTGGCCTGCATTTCTTTAGCTGGTTAGAGGCAAGTGTCTTGTTGCGGTGGCACTGTTTTGCCCCGACACTTCTGGCCTTCCTACCAGGGCTTTCTGACTTGCCTTCAAGGTGGTGATGTTCCCTGTGGATGTTTTATGCCTTCTCTCCCTTCCCACTACAGTTACTGGTCTTTTTTGTCGCTGCCACGGTTCTCTACATTACTGCCTTTATCGCTTGCGCAGTAGCGGTTGATCTGACATCCCTGAGGGGCTCCCGGCCATACAACCAGCGCTCAGCTGCCTCTGTAAGTATATTCTCAGGGCTCCAGCCTTCTGCAGGGGATCCAACCCAGGCCTCTGTGAACTCATTGGCTCCTGTCTGAGTAGTCACTGGCTGGATGCTCAGTGGGCCTCCTTCCTTTAGTGAACAGCAGAACTCAAGGGAGCTCCAATGCTTGGGACCCACTGTGGACACTCACATCACCTTGGGCTGTCTGTCAATCACCAGACATTCATCTACATACTTTACTTGCATTCTCTTATAAAAAGCCCAAACTTGGGCTGTGTCAGATGGCCACACTCCATCCACAAGGCTCTGTTCACATCTAGAGGCAAAGCCTACCAGTTCTTTTTCAGGCAAAGAAACTGGAGTTGTGGTCATGTCCAGGACAGGGCAGACCATGCATGGTGTCTTCCCTCTTCCTGGTGAGAGTAGTTTTTGTTGTTTTTTGTTGTTTTGTTTTGTTTTTCGAGACTGGGTTTCTCTGTGTAGCCCTGGCTGTCCTGGGACTCTCTCTGTAGACCAGGCTGGCCTTGAACTCAGAAATCCACCTGCTTCTGCCTCCCAAGTGCTGGAATTAAAGGCGTGTGTCCCACTGCCCAACTTGTGAGAGTGGTTTAAAATTAGTGAACTCCCTCTTGGGAACTGAGACCTAAGCCTCTGAAAGCACCCGTCCCAAACAGAGTACAAATTGGTTCAGAAAACTCCTGGGAGCTTTGAGTATTATTACTGCTTGTTTTTGTTTATTTTCAATTGAGGGCCTTGTGAGGCTGGACAACCACTGTACCTGAGCCACATCCCCAGCCCTGAATGTTACTTGTGGACACTAGGTCCCTTAGGTATATAAAGCTACCCCGTGGTCACTCCAAAGAGTAATGTGCCTGGCACCATCTGACATGTCTAGCCTGTGTAGTTCTGTTGTCCCTGATCCTTAGAACATAATGGCAGATGTGTGGTGTGGGGGGTGCATGTAAGGGTTGTGGCTGCCAGAACAAGTGGCTCTGATTCCCTCAAGGGGCTGCTGTTCAAGCTTTTATCCCCAAATCCCTCTGAGGAGGCCCACTTGGTCTGGTGTCACTGTCCCCATGTGGTTCCCTGGCTCTCTCTGACTGACCACCTTTGGTCTCTTTTTCTCCCCTGCCAGTTCTTTGCTTGTCTGGTGATGATTGCCTACGGAGTGAGTGCTTTCTTCAGCTTCCAGGCCTGGCGAGGAGTGGGCAGCAATGCGGCCACGAGTCAGATGGCTGGGGGCTACTCTTAAGCCAGCTATGCTGTGACCTAAGCCATGGCAAGTCTTATTAGCACAGGGTCACACCCAAGCTTACTGGACTCAACCTCTGCAGCACTCCTGAGGAACAGGCCCAAGCTGGCACAGATGGGCTGCCAAGAGCCAGGAGTGGGGACCTCCTCCCCACCTCCCTTACTCAGCAGAAGGTGACCGGGGTGGGGGGTGGGGGTGGGGGTGGAGGGGTACTCTTATGGCTCTGCCTTCTCATCAGAGAACTTCAGTATCCCAGGCTGGGCCACCCTGCTCACCAGCACTAAATGCACTAACAGACCTTCAGCCTCTGATCTGCCATAGTATAAACCTAACAAAACGACAGATTATCTTTGTTCCAGAAGCTAAGCAAGCCCCCAGGCTCTTCTGGTCCCACCTTCCCCAACCCCTGCCCCACACCAACCTGTCACCTGTAGAGAGACTTTTATAGAAAGAGTTAGGATTTTGAGGACTGGACTATTTCAGTTGGTTTCAACAGTTTCCCATGGCAGCAAGCTCGCCATGCCCCCCTCCCTCATGTGGAACTCTCCCTTTGGGAAAGTTAGCATCCGTGTAGGGTGTCTCCCCCAGGATGCTGATTAGGCACAGGGGACTTCCAAGGAGGGACAGAAGGAAGCAGGGCCTTGCCTGGCGAGTTGTCATGGTGACTCTTGTTTGGGATTATTATTTTTTACAATTTAAATAAAAATAGAAGCATCTGTTTGGAAAGGTGTTATCATTTGTAGTCTTATATGTTTGCTAAGGTTTTATTTTTTGGTCCTTTAAAAAATGGCAATAATTAAGATGAAGTTAGAATCAGATACTTTGGGTTTTGATATTGTTAGAGGGAAGAGATCAAGTTTTGGCTCTTGGTCTCCACTCACACTTGTTGTCTTGGTTACTGTAAATATTCACAGTATCTGCTTTGGAGGTTAGGTAACAAAGTCTCCCTGTTCCAAAATGAGGCCCCAAGGAAAGCTTGGGTTTAAGGGAGGAATAGCCCATTTTGAGGCAGAGAGGAAAGTTGACTCCTAGCAAGCCAGAGCTCTCACAGAGCCATCAGGTATCTCACAGCCTGACATAATGCCTCATATAATCTCAGAATGCCTGTTTAGGGGAGGATTCTAGGTTCTGCTGTTCAGCATCTGAATGACAGGCTAGAGTGGCCAGAGTGTTAACTTTCTTGCCCTGGGCCAGACATAAATAACATCATCACAGGAATCATACAGCATCTGTCCAAGTTTGTGGACCAACAAACAAAGTCAGCAAGCTTACATAGAATATTAAACTATCCTTGCAGTCTGCCTGCCTTCTGCATCTTTTGTTTTTAAGATTTATTATTTTTATTTTATTTCATGTATATGCAGTGTTTCCCTATGTATATGTATTTGCACTATATAGGTGTCAGAGGCTAGAAGAGAGCACTGGATGTGCTGAAACTGGAATTAGTGTGAGCTGCCCCATGAGTGCCGTGAACTGACTCAGGGATCTTTGCAAGAGTAGCAAGTGCCCTTAGCCACTGAGCTGTCTCCCCAGCCCCTTCACCCCTGCCCCAGTATTTAGTTTCTGTATTTGCTCACTTCCTTTTTTCTAACCAGGCAGGCTGAGCAGCAAACCTTACTGAGTGCTTTGAGCATCTGCCTGCAGTCCTGATTGTAGGAGGGACAGGAAAGGGAAGGTAGCTAAGAGATGACATTTACAGAGCTGGCCTGAGAGGGCCTTTGATCTCAAAAGACCAAAGCAACAATAACCGGATGTCAGTGGTTACACTAAAATGGACAATATACATCAAGTGATTATTCTTGCCAAACACCTCAAATTTTACTCATTTTACAAAAGTACTAAGTGACACATAGTTACAGAAAAAACACAGCTTAGCTTATATCCCTTAAAGTCAGAATGGTCACATGGAAAATCAATGTGGAGTATTATGTATGTTTACTATAAAAGTTAAAGTCAGAATTATATATTAGAATTTGAACTATTTTCTTCTTTCTAGAGATGTGACACACATGCTTTCTGGTTGGTGGCAGTCCACCAAAGATGACAGATGACCAGAAATCTGTGTCCTGCCTCTTTCCCCAGGTTGAGCTGCATCAGGGGAGCATCAACATAGCAGGAGAGATTGTACGAAAACAAATAGCAGAGTCCCTACCCCCCAATAAAAAACCCAGTTCACCAGCCTACACCAAGACTGCACACAAGCATGCACAAGCACACCAGCACACTGTTGTGATAAACAGCAGGCAAACATGCACAAGCACACCTCGCATGCTGTCCTGACAGAGCTGTGGCTGTTTCTAGCACACAGCCCGTCTGTACTGATGCCCAGCAAGGGGCACCAATTGGGAAGCAGATTTGCACTCGTAGCACTCACAGCTTAAAAAGCACACAGCATATAATACTTTGATCTTTAAGTGGTTGATCATGGGCATC
>NW_022196905.1:233057610-233065895 GCF_008632895.1 Mastomys coucha | reverse complement strand
GGGACAGGAGCGGGGAACATGAGGGTTACTGACTACAGGAAGGAGTTTCTGGACAAGGGCCAGAAGGGTCAGTCATGTTTTCCAGGACTCATCAATACTTCACATGAACAAAGGGCTGTGGCACAGTGGGTCTTCGCAGGATGTATCAGTCATCATTAGCCCATGTTTCTCTGAACCTGCTGGGCCGGTGACCTCCTATCAATCACGCCTGTTGAGTGAAGGTGGGACCTAGTGCCGTAGGTTGTTCTGGGAAGCTGGCGTAGAAGATGACTTACACAGAGAAGTCACGACCAAGCCACTGCTTAAATCCAGTCCTCGGCCTTCCTTTTCCTACAGGAGAAAGCAGAGAACTTCAAGACACCAGGAATGGAGAAAGCTTTCCCAGCTCTGGAGCATCTGGGGGTGAGGAATAGTGGGACAGCCAGAAGTGTGCGAGCTGCCAAGGAGCATGTGGAGAGAGGCAAGGCAGCAGGTCATTTCCTTTCTCTCAACGATGGCCCTAGACTTTCTTGGGGCCCAAGAAATGGCTTGGTGGTTGAAGGCACTGATTGTTCTTCCAAGGGGACTGGATTTGATTCCTACCATCAAAGCATCCGACTGTCTCTCATTCCAGTCCCAAGGGACACTACCTGATTTTTTGGCCTCCATGGGCACCAGGCATACATGTATGTAGTGCACAGACATACTTGTAGGCAGACACTTATATACATAAAAAATAATAAATGAAATTTAAAAAATATGACTACCTGGGAATGGGCATGGTGCCATGCTTTTAATCCAGGTTCTCAGGCAGTTGAGAAAGAAGGATGTCCCAAGTTTGAGGCCAGCTTGATTTACATAGCAAATTCTAGGCTATATAGTAATACTCTGCCTGAATAAATGTATACATAAGTAAACAAGGTGGCTTTTTTTTTTAAGGAGCCTGCATGAAAAGTGACATAATGAGACTTCTTTATTGGGAGCCCTGAGCCAGTTTCATCAAAACATACAAGGTCCTAGCCAGAATGGAGCAGCAACTATGTATTCCTCAAAAGCCACCAAACTAACACTAACCATTCATTTCAAGGGAACAAAAGCTAGAGGATACAGAGCAGGTGGTTGTCTCTAATTTCTGTGTGGCTTGTTGAGGCTTAAGTAAGCTAGCGGTCGTAACTTACTGCTCTGTAGTCCAAGAACATCTCCTTGAAGGCCAGAAAATCTGTGAATGTGAGCAGCATGTCAAAGATATCACCAGCCACTTCATCTTTATGGTGCCTGCAAAAGACAGAGTGTTGGCCTTGTGAAGAGACAAGACTCCCTTCAAGATGCACAAGCTAGGCATGGTGGGGCATGTCTATCAACACCTGGGAGGTGGAGGCAGAAGGATCAGGCGTGTAACCAGCCTTGGCTATAAGAGACCCTGTCTTACCCCCATTTCCCCCCCCCCCCAAAAAAAAAAAGTGGTTGGAGAGAAGGTTCAGTGGTTAAGAGCACTTGCTGCTCTTGCAGAGGACCCAGGGTTGTTTCTAGCATGCATGTGGATACTCACAATTGCCTGTAACTCAGTTCTAGAGGATCTAAAACCTTCCTCTGGCCTCTGGAGGCTTCCTGCATGCCTAAACACATAAACTCATACAGGCTCACATACATACACATAAATTTAAAAATCTCTTTTTTTTAAAAGATTTATTTATTTATTTTATGCATATGAGTACACACTGTAGCTATACAGATAGTTGTGAGCCTTTATCTGGTTGTTGGGAATTGACTTTTAGGACCTCTGCTCGGCCCTACTTGCTCAGGCCCTTATTTATTATTTATTATTAATATAAATAAGTACACTGTAGCTGTCTTCAGACACAGAAGAGGGCATCAGATCTCATTACAGGTGGTTGTGAGCCACCATGTGGTTGCTGGGATTTGAACTCAGGACCTTCAGAAGAGAAGTAGGTGCTCTTACCCATTGAGCCATCTCACCAGCCCTAAAAAATCTCTCTAAAAAAAAAAATAAAATAAAACTTTGCAAAGGCATAGAGGGCCTCCCACTTCCATTCAGGACCCAGCCACCCAGTGTTCTCAGTGACAACAAGGAAAGAGTGGGGTTTCCTCAGTCTAGGGGAGGAAAATGGGAAGCAAAAGCTTAACTCACTGCAGTGTGGTTGTGAAGGCCGCCATGTTGAAGCCTGGGATACGCTCCAGCAACTGTTCTTCAATGTACTTCTCTACCAGAGAAATCTGCAACAGTGGAGACAGGGAGGTGTGGATCCTCTGGTCATTACCTGAGATCGTGTGTGTGTATGTGTGTGTGTGTGTGCTCGAGCATGTGCCTTGCACATATGCCATTAAGTGTAGATGGCAGCAGAGGCCAGAAGAGGGTGTTGGATCCTCTGGAACTAGAGTTACAGGTAGTTGTGAGCCACTGGATGTAGATGCTGAACAGCTCTGCAGTCTTCTGGGAGCCATCTGTCCAGCCCTGTGGTTTTTTTACTTATCATTATTGGGTTAATGATGTATGTGAGTGGGCATGAGTGTGCTACAGTGTGCATGTGGATATCAAAGGACAAGTCCATCGGAACCAGCTCTCTGCCTCTGTCTTTACATTTTACCCACTGGCCGTCTTGCTGGCACTATTTTTTCACAGTAGACAAATGTAAGGTATCACAGCTGAGGACAAGAGTATGGTAAAGGCAAACTTGTTTAAAACCAAAAGTTGCGAGCTCACCAACTACTTCATAAAAACCCTTTAGAAATAGCTCCAAGATCTGGCAAGAGACAATGATGTGAACCAGATTCTAACCAGCATTCCTCTGGCAGTGCTGGCATATAGAAAAAGCAAACTAATTCCAACTTTTTTTTTTTTAAGAAATAATCTTGCTAAACAACCTAGGCTAACTTGAAATTTACTAGGTAGCTCAGGCAGGCTTTCAACTTGCAGCCATCCTCCTGCCTCAGCCTCTTGAGTGCTAGTGGCAGGTGGCTACAGGTGCCACTATGCTCTGTAACTTTTTTTTTAAAGATTTATTTATTTATTATATGTAAGTACACTGTAGCTGTCTCCAAACACATCAGAAGAGGGCGTCAGATCTCATTATGGATGGTTGTGAGCCATCATGTGGTTGCTGGGACTTGAACTCAGGACCTTTGGAAGAACAGTCAGTGCTCTTAACCACTGAGCCATCTCTCCAGCCCCACATTTTTTGATTCTAATTTAAACTTTTTCATAGTATATATTAATTATACATAACGGATCTAAGTCCAGATCTTAAAGGAATCCTACTTTTTCTGGTAGAAGAAACAGATCTACTTACATATTCATTAAAAATGGGAGTGTAGGTGAGTTTATTCTCTTCTGTGTCTTCAAATTCCTGGTAGTACTTGTCCATGAAGTTTCTCTGCAATAACTGGAACTCATCATCTGATACAATTTAGTAAAATTTAAAGTTTAGTAATATATACCTAAAATTTAAAACAGCTGGACAGTGGTGGTGCACGCCTTTAATCCCAGCACTTGGGAGGCAGAGGCAGGTGGATTTCTGAGTTCGAGGCCAGCCTGGTCTACAGAGTGAGTTCTAGGACAGCCAGGGCTACATAGAGAAACCCTGTCTTGAAAAACCAAAATAAATAAATAAACAAATAAACAAACAGATAAAACATTAACCTTTTATAATAAGCACTTTGCTGGCTTATAAGTCTTTGTGACTACTTAATTTTTAGCTTTTAGGACAGGATCTCCATAAATACATATTCTTGGCTGACCTGGAATTTAGACCAGGCTGGCTTTGGACTTGTAGCCATTCTTCCAACTCTGAGTGCTGGGGTCACAACTACCCACCACACCAGGTAGTAGTGGTACATAGCTGTAACCAGGAGGCAGAGGCAAGCAAACCTGAGTATGAAGCCAGTCTGGTCTATAGAGCAAAATCTAGGGTAGACAGGGCTATATTGAGAAACCGTTTCAAAAACTGAAAAAACAAAGAGGCAAAAAGCAAACAAAACACAGACATCCACCCACCCACCCACACCCATACAGAGAGACAGAGAAAGAAAGAAAGAGAGACCATAATATATCCAAACAGGATACCTGGTGCCTTGTGACCCCTGATACACTAATTGACCATGAAGAACTATCTGGTATCTCCCTTTAACACGTTTTTTAAATAGCCCTGGCTGTCCTGGAACTCACTCTGTAGACCAGGCTGGCCTCGAACTCAGAAATCCACCTGCTTCTGCCTCCCAAGTGCTGGGATTAAAGGCAACCATTGCCCGGCTGAAATTACATTTTCATTTACTCATTTTTATGTGAGTATGTGCACCTGCTTTCTATGGCATAAGGGTGGACGTCAGAGGAAACTTGTACAAAGATCTTTCCTCCTACTGTCCACATACAAGGGTCTTGGGAATTGAATTTAGGTTATCAAGTACTTTATCCACTGAACCATCTTATTGGCCATCTTTATTTCTAAACTACATACTTATTTTGAGACAGGGTCTCACTGTGTAGCTGACTGGCCTGAAACTTGCTATGTAATTTCAGGCTAGCTGGGAACTCACAGCGATCCCCCTACATGTTGGGATTAATGCATGTGCCATGGTACCCATCCAAAGGATGGGTGTGGATTCTCTCCCTCTACCATGTGGGGTCTTACAGATTAAACTTGGTCGGTAGGCTTGTGAGCTGTCTTGCTGTCCCCCTTTCTCCTATTTTAATATCATTTTAGCAGCAGTAGTGAAAACCACATAGTTAAAGGGTGGGGTCTGTAAGAGCTCAGATTGCCTGGGTTCAAACCCTACCTTAGCCATATACTTTGTATGATTTGGACAAGTGACTTTATTTCTGTAGACCCCAATCTCCTCATCTGGAGCATAAAGATGACTGTTGTGTGTGTCATAGGGACTTGTGTCAGGTGAATTCAGAGAAGAGTTCAGGAAGAGAGTCACAGCAAACACTCAAGGTCAAGAAGTAGAGAGTTCTGACAATTCTGAGCCAACCAGCATTTCTACAACTAAAAGGAAATCTTCAAAAGCAATCCAGAGTTAATTAAGCTCATTTCACCATGATAGGTGGGATATCCATGGTGGGCAAAACAACTGAGAACTCCTCAGGAGAGGGCTTCTGGTGAGACATAGGATCTAGGGGCTTGGATCAGGACTGCATGTAAAAGGTGATTTTACAGACTAACCTAGGTTAAGCCATACATCCCAAAACCAAACAACAGAGTCTTTTTTCAATTGCTAGGGAAGCTGATAAGTTGTCAAGTTTAATTTTTTTCTTTCTTTCTATTTGTCTTTAACTTTGGATTTATTACTGCCTGCTGGCCACTTAGCAGAATGGAAAGATGCCCAAAGGGACCTGGAAATAGGAATTAAGAATGCAAGGGAATAGGAAGGCATGGTAGTTCGTGCCTGCAATCCTGAGGCAAGAAGACAGGAAGATCAAGACTCTCCTGGACATTAGACCCTAAAAACAAAACTCTCAACACCGAGCCAACCAACAAAACACATCAAGAATAGAAAGTGTATTGGCTGGTTTTGTGTGTCAACTTGACCCAAGCTAAAGTCATCAGAGAGGAAGGAGACTCCATTAAGGAAATGGATCCAGTTGGTCCACGCCTTTAACTCCAAGAGAATGAGGCCAGCTTGGTCTACAGAAAGTTCCAGGACAGCCAGGTCTACAGAGAAACCCTGTCTCAAAAACTAACAATATCAAAAACAAACCAAAAACTAAACAACAACGTTGTACTGGCTGGTTTTGTGTGTCAAGTTGACACAAGCTGGAGCTATCGCTGAGATAGGAGCCTCCCTTGAGGAAATGCCTCCATGAGATCCAGCTGTAAGGCATTTTCTCAATTAGTGATCAAGGGGAGGACCAGCCCATTGTGGGTGGTGCCATTCCTGGGCTGGTAGTCCTGGGTTTTATAAGAAAGCAAGCTGAGCAGGTCAAGGGAAGCAAGCCAGTAAGCAGCACCCCTCCATGGCCTCTGCATCAGCTCCTGCCTCCAGGTTCCTGTCCTGTGTGAGTTCCTGTCCTGACTTCCATTGGTGATGAGCAGCAACGTGGAAGTGTAAGCTGAATAAACTCTTTCCTTCCCAACTTGCTTCTTGGTCATGATGTTTTGAGCAGGAATACAAACCCTGACTAAGACAGACAACAACAAAAGAAAATGCAGAGATCCAATCAGATTTGACACCTTGTTTCCTGCACGGACAAGTGCTGTAGAGGGTTATGGTTTATGTTCTGTTCTATTTTAACCTATGTTCTGTAGCATGAAAATGTTAAAGTTCAAAACGATATTAACAACCAAAATTGTCCTTACTGTATATGTGACATAAAATTGGCCAATATCACCTGAAGCCTGGCCAAGAGCTCCGTCCTATCTACCAGTTGACTGGTTTCCTGAATTGGTCTCTTCTGAAACCTTCAATCAATGGCCGTTATTTAAAAGGCATTAGAGCTTACAGGGCAGAACCAGGACCTGAACTCTCCCATCTTCTGGCCTCCACCCACCTGTGTCACAGACTATAGAGATGTGCCACACACTAGGTTTTGGGTTCTTTCTTTTTTTAATTATATTTTTACTTATTTTGTTTTCAAGTGGGTGCATCTTGCTACAGCCTGTATATGGAAGTCTGAAAACAACTTTAGGGAGCCAGTACCACTTTGTGGATCCTGGGGATTAAACTAAGGTTGTCAGGCTTGTGGGTGAGTGCCTCTACCCACTGAGCCATCTTGTCGACTCATACGTTGTTTTTAAGACAACAAAACTCAATATGGCTTGCTTATTATTACATTGTGCTGCGTGTTAAAATTTTCAGTGTTTTGTGTTTTAAAAATCAGCTCTTCAAATTTATTTTTCTGCATGCCCTCATAAGCAGAGGTTTGGGGTGTTGAGATGGCTCGGGGGCTGAAGGCACTGCTGTGTAAGACAGGTGATGAGAGATCAACCCTCAGAACTCATATAAAGGTGGAAGGAGAGAACCAACTCCACAAAGTTGTCCTCTGACCTCCACATCTCCATAGTGTCCTGGCAACAACCCCACCGGAGATCCATCACATATGTAAATGAATACATTTTAAAAATTGTTTTAAAGCAAGGGTCTACTTGATTTAAATCAAGGAATTGACCAAAGGAACTAGAGGGCGCACAGGTCACTTAGTGGTGTAGAAACTTACCCATAATAATGTCCTCTAAACATCCAACCACAGCATCAAATTCTGCGTCAGAGGCGGAGGAGCTGGAAAACACATCAGAATTAGGTGCTGGTCCAAACAAAGATTTCACGAGCTGAACTTGTGTTTTTCTATGGGTAAGGGGATTGAACTCAAGGCCTCGCACACACCAGGCAATCACAACAAAGCCCATTAGCATTTTTTAAATGTAAGATTTCCAACGTGCATAAAAACAATAATAGCAGGATGAAAGAAGCTCCCATCACTCAGTTTCACCAATCAAGGATTACTGTATAGTATAGAAATTACAAACACAGGAAAACACCCATGACGAAAACCGGTATGACAATCACAAAAAAAGCAAACAATTTGGGTAGCTGAGGCTGGTGTGGCACATCTTCAGACTTCCGTGTTTATTGCCCGCGGGATTTACTCACCGCATCCTGGCTCTTAACGCCACAACTATCTGCTGGTGAGTGTGACCACACGCCGGAGGAGCCCCGGCCTGGGAGGTAACTGGATCAGGAGTGGCTTGAGACAGGCGGTGAGGCCGCCGCCAGGCTGGGCAGCTCAGGGCCTCTGGGGTTTTGCTGACCGCCACGACTGAGGCCAGAGGATTGTGATGGAAGCGCTGGTAATCGGTGACACATGCCCGCGGTGGCCGCGGGAAGAAAACGCCCCACTAGAGAGGAGTCCCGACCGGCCAGCCCGCGCCCCCGAGGACATCCGCAGGCCGAGATCGAGCAGACCCTGGCCACGTCACTTACAAGGACAGCGCGAAGCTCTCTTCTTCTAGGGCGTCCATCGTGGGGGCGCCGCAGTCATCAGCCCGGGCCCGGGGCCCTGCCGCCTCCTACCGCGCCCGCCGCCGGGCCGGGCTCCTCTTTGGCCCGCGCGGCCTCAACCGCATCAAGGGCCCCGCAGAAGGCCGCACCTGCGCCCCGCCCGGCGATCGCGCGAGGCCGGGGCTGCGGCTCCTGGCTGGGCCCAGCGCCCGCCGGCCTCTCGCGGGGCCTCCGCGCCTGTGTGTTAGCGCAGGTAGTGCCCGCAGCCCCGCCTCCCGTCACCATGGTTACCCGCGGCTCCAGCAGCCAATCACAGCCTCAGGTTCCAGTCTCGTGCAGAAGACGGCAAAAAA
>NW_022196905.1:233047553-233057546 GCF_008632895.1 Mastomys coucha | reverse complement strand
AAAAAAAAAAAAAAAACCAAACCAAAACAAAACAAACCAAAACAAAACAAACAAAAAAGGTGGCAGTCTGTCGACACTTTTTTCTGCATCAAAGAATGGGAGTCAAGAGCCTCAGTTTCTTCACTTGCAGTTTAGGAATTGTGAAGATTAGGTAGTTGAAACCATGTTTTAAGAGCGCTGGAAATGGCCAAGTTGCTCGAAAGCCAGTCTCACATTTTGTCCTAGATAATGCAGACATCTGATTTACCAGAAAGTTACTTCTTGGAAATATGGAAGGTTCCACAGCATTAAGTGGATTTGTAACATAATTCGAAATCTTCAAATCAAGAGCAAGAGCAGGGCGTGGTGGCATAAGTCTGTAGTCCCAGGATTTGGAAGGTGGAGGTTCAAGCAAGGCATGCAAGACCTGCTCAGCTACCTAGTGAGTTTGCTGCCAGCTTACAGGCATTAAACGCCTCCAAACTGTAAACAATTACTAGGCTGAATAATTATGTAGGACCAAAACGTTGACAACCACTGAAAGCGATGTAATCAGAAATTGAATAACTGCTTTGGGGAAAGTCCCCTCTGAAACTGCCACATCATGAAGATAGGTTTCCTGGGATTGATTTCCTCATCTTTTTATTTTTATTTAAGTATGCCTCTTTGGTGGTCTGATACATTTTAGCCAAATGTGTAGTACGTAACTAGAAAATTTATGGTGTGAATTAGGGTTACATGGCCAATCTGAATCAGATATTTTGGAATGGACATAAAATGTGCCCATTTTTTTTTTTTAAGATTTATTTTTATTTATGTGTATGAGTACACTGTAGCTGTACAGATGGCCGTGAGCTATCATGTGCGTGGCTGCTGGGAATTGAACTCAGGACCTCTGCCAGCCCCACTCGCTCAGCCCCTACTGCCGCAATTCACTGTAGCTGTCTTCAGACACACCAGAAGAGGGCGTCAGATCTCATTATGGGTGGTTGTGAGCCACCATGTGGTTGCTGGGATTTGAACTCAGGACCTTCCGAAGAGCAGTTAGTGCTCTTACCTGCTGAGCCATCTCACCCGCCTGAGTTCATGGATCTTAACAGCGTCTGGAACCAAGATGATTTCAAAGACACTGGAAGATCTGAGTATTCTGGTGTCAAGAGAAGACACGGGTGCTGGTTGGTTTCTTGTCAACTTGACCTGAGTGACCTGGAAATTAGGGAACTCAGTTGATTGTGTGTGTGTGTGTCTGTCTTTTTTCAAGACAGGGTTTTTCTGTGTCGTCCTATCCTGGAACTCACTCTGTAGATGAAGTTGGCCTTGAACTCAGAGACTCACCTGCCTCTGCCTTCCAAGTGCTAGGGTTAAAGGCCATGTGCCATCACCTCCTGGTTTTGAATGTGAATTATTTTAATGATTAATGAGGGAAGGCCCAGTCCTCTGTGGTTGGTGCCACATCTGGGCAGGTGTAGGATCTAAATAAGGAAGTTCAGCAAGCTATGGAGAACAAGCCAGTAAATGGCATTTCTTTAACTACTTCAGTTCCTGCCTCCAGGTTCCTATCTCCTTCAGTGATGGACTGTTGCATAGAAGTGGAAGCAAAATAAACCCTTGCTTTTCACAAATTGGTTTTGATCAGTGTTTTGTCACACCTCTGAGAAGCAAACTAGGAAAAGCATCTAAAAATTCTGTTCCATTGTGCTTTGGTCAGACAGCTCAGGGCAGACAGCTAAGATCCTATTAGGCCCTTTTTCTATATCCCACTTACTTCTGAATACATACATGAACAGCCTGCTGATTCCAAATCATGGATCCAAGGAGAAAAGGAACGAAATTTTTTGTTTTGTTTTGTGAGACAGGGTTTCTCTGTATAGCTCTGGCTGTCTTGGAACTTACTCTGTAGACCAGGGTAGCCTCAAACTCAGAAATCTGCCTGCTTCTGCCTCCCAAGTGCTGGGATTAAAGGCGTGTGCCACCACTGCCTGGCAAAGAATGAAATTTTTGACTCCACTAGTTACCTATTGCTCTTTACAACTCCTCCTCTCCTGAGAAACCTAGTGAACTAAAACATTTTATTTACTTATTAATCTGCGTTTTGGGAAGGTCTTGGCAAGGACAACGTCTTTTTTCCATTTGGTTGCAATGGAGCTTGAGATGACTTCCACAGAGCTCAGATAGGTTTTAACTTAGTGGTGGATCATGGCTGGGAGTTGGTGAGGAATGTGGTGGTGGTGGGGTAGTAGCTTGGGGAAAAGTGTCAGTTCCTCTCCATACAGACTTTCTGGAGGTGTTTGGGTTTTCTCATACTACAGCAATTGGACTCTATTCCTGTCAGGCATGATGAAGTACACCTTCAATCTCAGCCCTTGGGAGGCAGAGGCAGGTAGGTATGTTTGAAGTCAGCCTGGTCTACAAAGGGAGTTCTGGACCAGCCAGCACTATGAGAGACCCTGTCAAAACCAAGAAACAATAAAAAACACCTCCCCCCAGTATTGCAAGAGATAGGAATCAGAACCCTCAGGTAAAACACTCTACATATAAAATAAAATCTGGGGGAAAAAAAAAGAGGCTGGAGAAGTGGTTCATAGATTGAATACTTCATGTTCTTCTTGAGTCAGTCCCCAAAACCCTTATCAGGGAGCTCTAGCTCTGGAATTCAACACCCTCTTCTTTAAAAGAGAAAAAAAGCTGGGTAGGATGGCACATGCCTTTAATTTCAGTCCTGGGGAGGTAGAGGTAGGAGGATCTCTTAGTTCAAGGCCTGTCAGGGTTAAATTGTGAGACTCTGTCTAAAGACAAACCAACAGCAAACAAAAACCCTTGCTTTTTTTCCTTTAAGTTTAAAAAATATTACATTTTGCTGGTATGAGTTTACATGTACAAGGCAGTGCACAGTGCATGAGGATTGGCTTTCTCTTTCTACAATATGGATGCCAGGGATAAAACTCAGGTCATTAGACTTGGTGGCAAATAACCTCTGTCTGCTGAATGAGTATCTTGCCAGCACTTTTTTCATTGAAGAAAAAAAAAAAAGCAAACCTTAAAATAATTATTCTGTGAGTATAGATGTTTTGCTTGCATGCATGCCTCTGCATCACGTACATGCCAGTTGCCTGAGGAGACTAGAGGAGGTGCTGGATAACCTGGAATTGGAGTTAGAGATGGTTGTGAGACACAGTGTGGGTGCTGGGGATCAAAGCTGAGTCCTCTGAAATGGTTGTTCAACCATTGTTTTTTATTGCTGACCCATCTCTCCAGCCCTAGTCTTTCAGTTTTATTTTTCCAGTCTTTTAGTTTTTTGGAACAGGATATCGAACTCTGTAGCTCACGCAAGCCTGGAACTCACAATGTAATCCAGTTATCCTCAAATTCATAACAAAACTCCTGCCCCGAGAACGCTAGGATTATAGGCACAAACTACCATAACTAGCTACATTAAAACTATTTCTGCTGGGCCTAGTAGCACATGCCTTTAGTCTCAACACTTGGGATGCAGAGGCAGGCAGATCTCATGGGTTTGAGACCAGCCTGAGTTTTAGGACAGCTAGAGCTACATAGTGAGACTCCGAGAAACAAACAAAGAACAAAACAAAACCCCCCAAAACTATTCCTGTCCAGTGTGGTGGTCCATATCTTTAATTCTAGCACTGGGTGGCAGAGGGATCACTGTGAGTTCCATGCCAGCCTGGTCTATATAGCCAGTTCCAGGACAGGCCAATAGGAGCTTCACAGTGAGACTCTGCCTCAAAAACAAAAAGCAACAACAAAAGAAACACATTATTTCCTAAGTGAATAGGCAATTGTGCAAGATGAAAGAGTGTGTCCACTCTCTTGAGGCTGTGGAAAGAGCTAGTTTTCAAGGATACAAATTCAAGATAGTTAAAATCATAAAAATTATTTCTTATTGCAGTAGTTATTTGTTTGTGGCTCAGCCATTATTTCCGGAACTGCAAACTGCACCCTGATGCTTTTCTTGCTTTACATTATTCAAAAGATGTGAAAAAAAAAAAAGACAAAAAAGGAAAAGAAAAAAAGATAGCAGGAGAGATGGCTCAGCAGATTGGTTGATCTTCTATAGGACCTGAGTTCAATTCTCAGCACTCATGCAGCAGTTCACTCCAGTTCCAGGGCATCTGATACCCTCACATATGCACACAAAACACCAATGCACATAAAAATAAATTAATTAAAAAAGAAAAAGATATTTTACCTTAGGCAATGGTGGCACACACCTTTAATCCCAGCACTTGGGAGGCAGATACAGGCAAGTCCCCTGAGTTCAAGGCCAGCTTGGTCTATGAAGTGACCAGGACAGCCAGAGCCACACAGAGAAACCCTGTCTCAAAACACTAAAAAAAACAACCAACCAACTAACCAACCAACCAACCAACCAACCAACCAACCAACCAACCAACCAAAACCCCAATTTACTATTTTTCTGGTTGAAACTCTAACATTTCCCCAATAAATCACTTGGGGAAATGCTGTAACTTGTTTTGTTTTGTTTTCCCTCTGATAGCAATGCACTGACAGAAAAAAAAAAAAAAGTCTAGGTTATTCTCATAAAGCAGTTATATTCAGCACAAAGTGGCTCCACTGTGTCTCCATGCAGCTTGCCACTCTACATGCAGTATGTTTCCTTTTAAAGCAGCTCCAAGATGAATTTGCTTCCACCCTGAATGTTTTAATGAGTTCACTACTGAAGCTGTTTGATAGTTCCAAAGTTAAGAAAATGGAAAAGCAGGACACCTTAGGAATAAAGTTGAAGGGAAGATTTCTAGAAAGCTGGCACATTCCTTTCTGCAGTCATTTAACTCCTGTTAGATTTTCTGCTTCCCAAACTATTCTTTTATTCTCCAAATGGAGGGCAGAGTCATTCTCTAAGAATACTATCCAGGTACTTCCAAGGTTCATAAACACGCTCTTGCCTTTTTCTATTGTATTTAGGAGGAAATAAAAGCAAGCTCCTTACCTGGGCTTCATGAGCAGTCCTTGACCTCCAGCAGTAGAGCAAGCTCCTCTCACCATATCTTCCCTGCACCAGTTTTCTTCCTTAGTGAGGACCTCTGCCCACAGTGCTATTCTCACCTAGACACCCAATCCTAGTAACCTCTCTTCAGTCCCTTCTGTCTGGTATGACCTTATGTCTCCCTTAGTTTTCTTCTGACAACTCCCCTTACCCATACATTAGCCAAATATCTAAAGTAGTTCTGCCTGATTCTCCCCATAACTATATGCTTATGTTTGTGGCAGCATATTCCTTTCCTTCATGGCATTAGCAAATTATCACAGTACATAGAAATTACACTGCTTCTCCCTGCTGCTACTCCATAAGCAGGTGCCTGACATGTCACACAGGCAAGTGCCAGTACCTATTATATCAGCTCGGTGGAGATCTGCTAGATGGACATGTAATTAAACAAAATCTCTTTGTAGTTCTGGATGGCTTGGAGCTCTCTGGCCTGCTTCTGCCTTCCTGGTACTGGGACTAAAGGCATGCACCAATGTTTGGGATTGGTTCTAATGCTTTCAATTAACTCGGCCCCCAAAATCAGGAATCTGCATGTCTAAATGCTGAAGGTTCTTGTCCTATAACTGTTTGATTGATCAATAAAAAGTCAATGGCTGGGCAGGTAGACTGAGGCAGGACCTTTAGATTTGTACAGGCTAGGAACTGGAAGAAAGGAAGGAGAGAGATCACCATGTCTCGGAGGGAGACAGATCAGATTTAGAGCTGAAGAAAATTCATCCAAAATGTAGGTGGAAAGGGAAAGCGGTGCTATGGGAGGGGCTGCCCAGAAGGTAACAGGGCAGCAAAGATAAAACAGACTTAGAAGGTGTTGAATCAGGAGTACTGGAGGGAAATGTATGCTAGCTGGGCAGAGGATTAGAACTGCCCAGCCTTTGAACTAGTCAAGGCATATCAAAAATTAACTGGTGTGTGTATGTGTATGTGTGTGTGTGTGTGTGTGTGTGTGTGTGTGTGTGTGTGTCTTTCATTTGAGGATCAAGACAGCTCTTGGGCGGGTGCACAAGTGTGACCCATTGGGAACACAAACCAGTATAGCTAATTTGCCTCTATACACCATACCTAGCTAAACTTAACTTTCTTTTTCTTTGAGGTACCAGGAAAGGAGCACAGGGCTCTGAGCATGCCAGACAGCAATCTATTACTGAGCTAAAGATGCAGTGCTATACAGCTCCGACTGTTCTGGAACTATGTAGTAGTCTAGGCTGGCTGAAAATTCACTCATGTCAATCTTCCAGCCTCAGCCTTCTGAGTGCTGGTATTACAGGTTCGACTTTTCTTCCTTACTTCTTATACTTGATTCTCTCCTACCCTGAGGAGTAGGAGCTTTAGTAGAAGACACCAATGAGAGCTGTGAAATCTTAAGAGTAAAAAATGCAACAGATACTTTATTCTTCAATGCAAATTACTGCATTCGCCACAAGCTGAAAGAACACATAACTATATCTATATATATATATTTGGATTTATGGAAGACCAGAAAGACATAAAGAAACCCCAGCACCCCAACACACACAGCCAGGAAGGAGATCACCTCCGTAGTAGGATGGGTTTAATGAACCACAAACAAGAAAGAGGGAAAGGAAGGAAAAAGGATGTGTTGTGAGTTTAAAACACTGTAAAACTCAGAAGACATCTACTATTCAAGTATAAACTCAGTAAGGACTTGGCATAAATTGAAAGGCAGTTGCTGAGGTACACCATTATGAAATAAGTCTTAAAAATTTACAATTCTACCTTCCAATTTTTTTTTTCTGTGAGAAAAAAAGTGGACTCTTGAAGGCCTTCACCAGAGACCCTGAGAGGGGTATAAAACACTTTTGATGAAGACAGAGTCAACAATTCATGATTGAACTTGCTATTCAAAAACATGTATTTATTTAAAACAACAGAATATGTGTTCTCAGACTGTCTTCTAGAGAGTATTAATTGAAGTTTCAAAGAATATTACGTCCCAAAACAATACTGATTAAAAAATTTTAAAAAACAAAACAAAACAAAACAAAAGAACCTGATTTGATGGTACCTCAAAGATACACTAACTACCAATTTTCTCCAGTCTAGAATTGCAATTGGTTTCAGAGTTCCTCCTGCATTGGTAAAACATTTTCCTCACAAAATGTGGGTACTGAAACTGGATAGAAATACCGTGAATGTGAAAATACCACCAATTTTCTTTGGAATCACTGAAATATAAAAAAAAAACAAACAAACTGGGTTTTGTTGTTGTTCTTTTCCCTACAGTCTGTGCACCTTCTTTCAGGATCTTCGTGCTGTTTGTAGTAATGACCTGTGTGATCTGTGCGACGCTACGTTTATAGATTCAAGTCTTGCAGTGCAATGTCCATGCTTAACACACCAGGGTTCTCTGACCAGTGATACTTAACCCAGACACTCTGTCAATTACTTCTCCAAAATGACTTCACCCCAAAATAGAAACTGTAGACTAAGACACAAAACACTTTGTGTTAACAATCAAATGAACCCAACATGAAGAATTCCGCCGTGGCTTCAGTATTCAGGAGACCCTTGCTACCTGTTATTTTTCATGGAAGTACCACAGGCCCAGCTGCTGACATTCAGCCTTCCTTGGCCTCAGAAGGAATTCAGGGATGGCAAGTTGGATTAGACTAAGAGAATTTGTCTTTGATAAACTACCAATTTTAGCATAAAATCTGGCCATGGCTATAAGTTTCAATGTGCGTACAACTGGTTAGAGATGTTTGTGGTTTTTTTTTTTTTCTTTTCTTTTCAACATTGGCTGGAATTGAGTAGAAATAGGTCCATGATATCTCTTCACATGTGTCATGAAATATGAGAAATCTGTCTGATTCTAGACACTATTTCTTTACGACACAATGGGCAGGTCTCCAGTTGCAAGGCACAATCCATGCACAGGTCGCTGAGGAAAAAGATAAATACCAGTTAAATTAATGCTTTAAAGGACAAACTCTACCTGCTACTTAATCCAAAATGTTAAAAAGTCTATTGGGGAAAGAGTAAATATTATACATGGTTTGGAAAATAACATTAAGAAAGTTAAATAAAAATTAAACTTCTCTTTCCATTTTTTATCTTCAATCCTCCTCTCTAAAGAAGTTGTTTATATTTCACTAAAATCACACACACAAAAATGTGTATTTATGTTTGTATGTTCAGGGATGTATACTATTTTTTTCCTCTATCAACTTGTCATTTATCCTAGAGATATTTACTAAACACATCTTATACCACAATTGTGACACAAGGCCTTATATATATTATATATTATATTTTCATTTTTTTAAAAAATGATATGTGTATGAGTGTTTTATCTATGCATATGTGTACCATGTGCAGTGACTGTGGTGGCCAGAAGGCGGCACTGGATCCATTGGAACAATTACATATGGTTTTGAGTTTCCATGTGGGTGCTGGAAATTGAACCAGGATCCTCTGGAAGAGCCGTCAGTGCTCTTAACCGCCGAGCCATCTCTCCAGCCCTCTTAGCTTTTTAATAGAAGCATGACATGCTCCTTGGCATGCACTCTTACATTGCTGCTTGTTTTCTCAGCCAGTATAAAAAGGACTTTTAGAGAAATCTACTAATAGATTGGTATTTATGCACAAAGTAAGAAGTGCTGACTTTTGTTCACGTTGTAAATCAAAGCAGTGGAAGCAACAAGCATCTTTGTCTTGCCCTTGACATCTTAGAATGTTTCCAGTAGGGGCTGGTGAGATGGCTCAGCGGGTAAGACCACCGACTGCTCTTCTGAAGGTCCTGAGTTCAAATCCCAGCAATTACATGGTGGCTCACAACCACCCATAATGAGATCTGACGCCCTCTTCTGGTGCGTCTGAAGACCGCTGCAGTGTGCTTATGTATAATAATAAATACTCTTCGGTCTGGAGCAAGCAGGGTGAGCAGGGTTGACCGGAGTGGGCAGAGGTCCTAAAAAGTCAATTCCCAGCAACCAGATGAAGGTTCACAACTATCTGTACCGCTACAGTGTGTGTTCATACACATAAAAAAAAAAAAATCTTAAAAAAAAAATGAATGTTTCCAGCACATCACCATTAAAAAGATGCTAGTCACTGAGTGCATGGTCACACCTACAATGCTGAGTGCTAGTCACTGAGTGTGTGGTCACACCTACAATGCTGAGTGCTAGTCACTGAGTGTGTGGTCACACCTACAATGCCTTAGTACTTGTGAAGGTGAGGCAGAGAAGCCTGGGCTCTATAGCAACATCTCATCTCAAAAACAAAAATTATAAATGTAAAAAAGAAACAAAAGAAAAGCATTAGATATATTTCAATGGTATAGCACATGGCTAGCATGTGTGAGGGTCTGGGTTCTATTCCTGTATTGTCCAAAGATAATAAAAAAGATGCTAGCATTTAACTCAAATATAATATTTTTAAATATCATTAAAGAAATTTTTATCTGTTCTTTATTTGAGACTATTTCACTGTATAGACCAGAAGACTGGCCTTGAACTCAAGAGATCTACCTGCCTCTGCCTCCCAAGTGCTGGGATTAAAGGTGTGTGCACCACCCGGCTTCTTATTTATTAAAACCGTTTTTAGATTTACCTATTTTATGTGTGTGTTTTGCCTGTATGTCCATCTTTCTGTGCATCATTTGCATACCTGGTGCCCTCAGTGGTCCATAAGCATGGGATCTCTTGGAATTAGAGTTGGAGATGGATTTGAGCAACCAGGTGGAGATTAGGAACCTAACTCAAGTCCTCTGCAGGAGCAGAAAGTGCTAGCTCTTTCTCTAGCTACTAATATTTTATTTAGATTTATAATCATAAATTTAAAAAGTGGTCTTATAGCTCCTGTGTTTAATCCCAGGACTTGTGAGGCAGAAGCTTGTGCTCTGGGAGTACAAGCCCAGCCTGGCCTACAGAGTGAGACCCCATGCTGCTATGCTACAGGGTCTAGGATGTCTGTCCTCTGTGCTCCTTCTGCAGGGCTGAAATTTGGTCAGACAGTATGGAGTC
>NW_022196905.1:233015826-233047543 GCF_008632895.1 Mastomys coucha | reverse complement strand
AATGCTTAGGAATGTGAAGAAGCTGGCGAGGAAGGTAACTTCAAAGTGGCTTCTTTCCCAGGATTCTCACAAACAGTACTAAGTCTTTCACATTTTACAAGCCTGGTTTATATTTTTATATAAACCAGGCAGGTAGTGCATGTCTTTAATCTCAGCACTCAGGTGATGCAGGCAGATCTTTTTGAGTTTGAGGCTAGCCTTAAGTGTAGAGCGAGTTCCAGGACAGTCAAAGCTACACAAAGAAACCCTGTCTCAAACTCCACCCCTCTAATCTACCTGTGTATGTGTGTTTATCTGAGTAAACAAAAAAGCAAAAAAAAAAAAAAAAACCCCAAAAAGTAAATACAAAAACCCTAAAGCTTTCCATATCAAACAGCTTGTTTTCCTCCAGGTATTTTCTGGAAAGCAATAGATACTCCTTGGCAACTTAATTCTGCATTCAGTCCAGTACAGTAAGTACATTCAGCCCAATAATCTACCGACTGATGAATAGCTATAGATCTGCTAATTCCCCAGAAGTAGGAATAGCAGGATAAAATGTGGCTGAATATGATGTATGGAAGATGGTCCCATAAGCAGAGCCTCTAACCTGTGTCCACATGGCTTCAGCTGTGTGTCTGCCACCTCATCACAGCAGAGTGAACAGCAGTTCTCTCGAATACTGACTTGCTTCAGCAGAGCGAGGCGCCTGTGCCTGAGCAAAACAATACAAAATTCATTTTGTCAATAAGGAATCAGCAGTGGGGCACATGAAAGTTCTCAAAAAGCTCTAACAGGAAAATACACTCCACAATCTTTGTTCAATAAAGTTTTCATACATTTCAGCTTCAGCAGAGTGAAGGAGGCTTGACTGCCATTTTATAGACAAAAAAATAAAAAGAATAAAGTTCAGTGAAATAATTTATATAAGAACTTAATAAACAGAAATTAAATTCAGATCCTTTTGTTTTAATCTAGTGTTCTTTTACCAGAAACCATTTAAGTCACATATACTGAGAATTTGGTGAAAAGTACAACCCTTTCCCAGGGAAAACACTCACATTTTTCACTTAAGGTAAAGAGGTTTATGACATGTATACTCCCTGCGAGTTTAGACACCTCAGGTTTGAACCCTTCCATTATTCTTCCATTCAGCATGGACAGAAAAACAGACAGGCAGAACTGCTCTCCTGAAGTTCGATTTATGGGCTAGCTGTATGCCTGGCATTGCCCCAGACCCTGGTAATTCAGCGGTGAACAGGAGACCAAGTAATGCCCTTAGCTAGGTATGGTAGTACACAGCTAGAATCAGCATTTGGGAAGCTAGGGTAGGGGAACCTCCATGAGTCTTGGGCAGCTTGGGCTCTAGAGTTGACAGAGTTAAAATAGAAGGGGGTGGGAGTGGGGCAATCCACAAACAGAAAGAAAGGGAACCAAACCAAACCAAACCAAACAAGAAAAAGTATCTCCTTTTATAGAGCCTTTGTTCTAGTGTGGCAATGGGGGAAATAGAATTAAAACTGATTATGTTGTTAAATGCTGAGGAATGCCATGCGAAAAATAAACTGGGAAAAAGGAAAAGAGGTGCTTGGTCTGTGAGGTTCAGGGGTTAGAATGATGGCAGCCAAGGAGGGGCTTACTAAGCAAACTTTAGGAGGCATGTGAGGGAGAGAGGAAATGAGCCTCGCTGTCTGTGGAGACCATTCTAGGCAGTAGCAACAGAGAAACTAGAATGGAAATGGGGTCATTAATAGATGGATGAGGGAAGACCACAGGACAGGCAGTACCCATTGTGGCTGACTACTGTAAATAGGGATATATGTGCTTCACTGTATGATTCTCTTACACTTTTGTATGTATTTGAATTTAGCATAATAAAGAGGTTAAGAATAAGCAGTGAAGAGAATAAACATAACATAAACAACACAATTCCAGGTAGTAGTTGCAACCCTCCTGCTTCAGCCTCTATAAGTAGTTCAGATTATAGGACTATATGTGTGCCAAAAACTTTGTGTATTTGTCAGAGACAACAAAGTCTACATTCAGAACAAGGTTGACCTAACATGTAATCTGTTGTTCTTATTCAAGACAGGACAAACTCTGAATGTTAAGTGAATAGTAGGTCACGAAGCTGGCCATAAAAGTTAATTTCCTACCCCCAATCTGGGATGCTTAGCTCTGTAGGTGCAGGGGAACTCATCCACAGATCAGCTGTGCCCTTCGGGGGATTTATGAGCCTCATCCCAGGAAAAACAGACTGGATAAACAAAGTATCAAAGTGTGACAGATGAAAGGGAGGTGTCACCTCAGACTTTGACCAAGCGCAACTACAGTTTACAATCTTTATCAAGTATCAAGGCAAAATCCATAGAAACTCTGAGGAACAATCCTCAGATGCCTAAACATAATGGAAATGGCCTTTATATTTTTAGACTATTGCTCTTACTGTCACATGTTCTAGTTCATCTGAAAGTGCCCACTCACTGCAACAGGGTGTAAGGTAAAAGTAAGAGGGCAGCTTATAGACCTATGTTTTACTTCAAAACAAAAGCCAGGCATTGCATTGTAGTTACATTTATGGGTATGACATATGGTTCAACACAAGTTATGTCCTGGCCAGTATGGTTTCCTCAAATGTTGAGGGACTATCTTATTGGTGTAACACTAGTATAATACAAATCCTACACCTCATACTGGCTCAGGCACCTGCTCTGCTAAAAATTGATAAACTTTGGCTGGGCAGTGGTGGCTCACATCTTTAATCCCAGCACTCAGGAGGCCCAGCAGGTGAATCTCTGAGTTTGAGGCCAGTCTGGTCTACAGAGTGAGTTCCAGGACAGCCAGGGATATACAGAGAAACCCTGTCTCAAAAAAAAAAAAAAAAAAAAAAAAAAAACCAAGTAGTAATCACTGGAGCAGCTGGATCTTTCCCTTGCTAAAGGAACAGACTACACTCATAAGGAAACAAGCAGGGAGACAATGCCAATCTCAGCTTCTATCAAGTAAGGGCAATGAAGTTTTACCTGAGATGTGTCCCCTTGTGTTAATGGCTGTGGAACAGTGGCAGCATGTTTGCTATGTAGTTTAAACCCAAAAGGAGTTGTTTTCAAGAAATAAAGTTTGCTAACAGTTTACAGATTTTCAATATTAAGGATTTTTATATAGATTCCATTAAAGTTAATTTGCATTTGTGTGTGTATATAAATAATATGCTATATTTTTTTTCTCATTTTTATTTTATTTTTACTCCTTTTTGAGGTAGGTTCTCTCTTTTCTTGGACAAAGCTGGCCTCAAACTCACAGAGATTTTTCCTACCTTTGATTCCTAGTACTGGGATTATAAGAAGGTGTGTGCCACCGCACTACCACTTTTCTGAGTTTTACGTTAATATTATTTAATTCATAAAAGGAATGTGCACATGCTCCTTCTTCTTCTCTGGGTCCTATGACACTTTAAATTAGTGGTCCTAATGTTGTAACCCTTTAAATACAGTTCCTCATGTTGTGGTGATTTCTAACAATTAAAATCATCTTCATAACTATAATTTTGCTACTGTTATGAATTGTAATGTAAATATGTATTTTTTCTGATGGCCTTAGGTGACCCTTGTGAAAGAGTTGTTTGACCCCACTCCCCGATTGAGACCAGCTGCTCTAATTAATAATGAGGCTATCACTCACAATTTGATAGAGAACTCATGAAACCACTTGCTTTTGCCAGACAATGCTTTTACTATTTTTTCATATAATTTTATGATAATCATTAGTTTGTATGTATTTTTCTGGGATCTGTTTTATTAATTTATATTTCCGAGAAAATCAACGTTTTCAGTGAGATTACTTGTTTAAAATTGTTTGTTCAATGCTGAAAAAAACATCTCCCATAAGTTGTTTTGATTATTCATGAGATGCACATAACAGTCTGGAGAGAGCTGGGCAGACTCTTACCTTGGCAAAATGATCTTTTCTTCAGCTGTTAGGAAGGCGTAATCATTAAAAGTGCTAAATTTCATAGATGGTGGGTATTTGAATGGTCTTGCTCCAAAATTGAACTCGCATTGCTGGTAGGACATGAAACTAGCTGCAGCAAAAAATCCAGATCTACAGATAAAAATGAGCAGAGGTCAGTAAAGCTCATAAAACCAAGTCACATACAGAGTCATTTTGAGAAAGTCAAAGTGAGCCAGCCACGATGGTAGAAAGGAAGAGAGACAGATTCGGTTTATTTACCTACACAGGTCCGTGAGCCAGGGAAGCCCACATCTTTATCTTTTTATATAATATCAATTGTTTTGTAATATCAAACTCTTAGGCATTGAGATCAGATCAAATGGAGCTCTAGTTAATTGAAATAAACCAATTTTTCATCATTGCTTAGATAAAGCTTTTTGGTTTTTACCCTTGAGAAAAGTACATTCCATGAATTTACTGACTCTTCAACTGAGAGGAGCTACTTACACGGTGGATGAAAAGACTTGCTTCTCAGGAGGCAGCTGGTTGCCATTTAAAAAGAAGATCATTTGCTTTTCATTCAAGTCTAACAGAAACCCTACTGTGTCTCCTAGAAGATAAACCAAACACTGTTAGGCTTGTACTATCCCAACCCTGGAAGGGCCTCAACGCCCTGCACTAAGTTTGTGTCTTAAGCCACACATTCAACTCACTTATCTTTGCTTCCTGTGCAGCTTATCTGACATTTCCATAGCAGTATTTTCATGTTTTATTAAAGGGAAAAAAGCTTCCATTTAAACCATGACAAGCCATCAATTGTATTAGATATATCCCAATTTCAAATGCTAAAATGTGAAAAAAATGAACATGCTGGAGAAGATAAAATCATGTGCTGATTTGATTCTCGGCAAGATTTAAAACCCCCCAGATGATACCTGTTTTTGTTTTAAAGCACACATTCTCAGTGATTTTCTAAAATGAAACTTCTTTTTTTTGTTCTTATTTATAATGAAATATTGAGAAGCATTATTTTACTCTTTGTTTTTTCAATTTTCAGAGACGGGTCTTTACGTAGCCTTAGCTAGCCTGCCTCAAACTGGCTATGGAGCCCATGCTGGTCTCAAACATGAAATCCTCGTGTTTCAGCCTCCTGAATGGTAGGATTATAGGTACACATCCCACCATACCAAGCCAATCATGTTTTGCTATTGTTCTAAATTTTTTTTTCTTTTTTTGAGACAGTGTCTCTAGCTCAGGCTGATCTTGAACTTGGTATATAGCTGAACTTTTGATCTTCCCACCTTTACTTCATGAGCCATTGGATTACACTGGATATCACTATATCCAGATTACTCAGTGCTAGGGACTGAGCCTAGGGCCTCACACACGCAGACAAGCATTCTTTCACCTGAGCTACACAAGCATTCTTTCACCTGAGCTACATCTCCAGCCCCAGTGTTGTCATTTTTCATTGTTGTTTTCTCCTGGAAACCCGTTCAGGAAATGAGGTATAACAGTGGGAAATATGTACATGCCAATTTAAGTACTTAAAAAGTCTCTAGGGCTAGAGAGCTGGCTAAGCCACTGAGAGCACTGATTGCTCTTCTAGAGGACCTGAGTTTGAAACCCAGTATCCACATGGTCTCTCACAACCATCTGTTAACTCCACTTCTGTTCTGGCCTCCATGGACACTGGGTATACATGAGGTGCACAGGCATACTTGTATGCAAAACACCCATACACATATGTTTGTATATACTTATTTATACACATACATAACACACACACACACACGTGTGTGCATGTTTTAGTTGGTTTGTTTTCTACCAACTTGACATGAACTAGAAATTATCTAGGAAGAAGAACCTTAATAGGGAAAACATCACCCATCAGCCCCGACAGGCCAATCTGTAGGACATTTTCTTTGACGTGGGAGGGCTCAGCCCATTTCGGGTGTATGAGAAAGCAAATTGAGCAAGCCAGTAAATAGTATTCCTCCATAGATTCTGCTTTAGTTCCTGCCTCCAGTTTGCTCAGTGATGGATTGTTAGTTGGAAGTAAAAGATGAAATAAACCTTTTCCTCCCCAAGTTGATTTTGGTCATAGAGTTTTATTACAGCAATAGAAAAACCCTAACTAAAATCTATCTCTCGATCTTTCTCAATCTTTCTCTCTCTTTCTCTCTCTCTCTCTCTCTCTCTCTCTCTCTCTCTCTCTCTCTCTCTCTCTCTCTCTCTCTCTCTCTCTCTCTCTCTCTCTCTCTCTGTATATAGGATTAAAATTGTTTTGCACTATTCTATTTTTCAAATTTTAAAATAAATTTATTCATATATATTTTCCTTTTTTAAAAAAAGATTTATTTATTTTGTGTATATGGATACACTACCACTGTCTTCAGACACACCAGAAGAGGGTATCAGATCCCATTACAGATGGTTGTGAGCCACCATGTGGTTGCTGAGAATTGAATTCAGGAACTCTGGAAAAAGAGTCATTGCTGAGCCATCTCTCCAGCCCCCCCAGATATATTTTCTTAAATTTTGATTTAAAAAAAAAAAAAAAAAGACATCTTTTAAGAAGCCAGGCATAGTGGCACACACCTTTAATCCAAGTACTTAGGAAGCAGAAGCAGGTGTAGGAAGTGTATCATTGGGGGTGGGCCTTGAGGTTTCAGAAGCTCAAACCAGGCCCAGTGTCGCCCTCTCTGCGGCCTGTGGATCCAGATGTATAACTCTCAGCTATTCCTCCAGAACCATGCCTGCCTGTGTGCTGCCATGCTCCCACTATGACAATAATGGACTAAACCTCTGAACTGTAAGCCAGCCCCAATTAAATGCTTTCCTTTATAAGACTTGCCATGGTCATGATGTCTCTTCACAGCACTGACTAAGACAGAAGTGTATGTGTTCTACGTGACATGAGCATAGGTGTCCACGGATGCTAGATAGTATTAGGTTCCCCTGTAGCTGAAGTTACAGGCAATTATGAGCCATGGGTGCTAGAAACAGACCTCAGGGCCTCTGGAAAAGCAGCACCTATGTTCTTAATCACTAAGCCTTCCCTCCAGCCCCCAACGACTTAATATTCTGAAATATTTTGCTTCAGAAGGGCTATCAGGGAACAGCATTCACAACTGTGGCAGTGACATTGATACTAAGTCTCCTATTAAGGTATTTGAAGCCTACCTTACATAATAAGTACCTGCTAGTAACTAGCTGTGCTAACCCAGGTGACAAGTTCAAATGGAGAAGAATGAATACCTTCCTTCCAGCACGGGTGCACGTGAGGCTTACTTCTGGCATTGTACCAAATCAGCTGCCGGCAGCCATCATAGGCACAGGAGTACTCATCGTCCCCAATGCCATATCCTTCCTAGAGAGAGACAAGACCCAGAAGATTAAGACTACCTACTCTAACCTCGGGAGACCTTAGTAGTAGGTGGCACTCTAAGCTTTTTTGGATAAGGGGAATGCCTAAGGTACTTGGAAGATAAGAGAACATTTGGCACATAAGCCTAGTTCCAAGTAAACAGATACTAGCTCTGCCAACTGCTTCCTTTGTTGCAGGAATTTTCACACTTGTGAGTTCATTTAGTTTTTACTAGCACCATGAAGCTGCTGTCATTACTGAAAAAGGAAACCAGCTCTTGAAGGTTAGTCAGCGTCTTTGTAGACTGATCCTAAGAAAAGCAGATTTCAGTTTGGATTTAACTTCTAAGATCTCTAGCTTTGCCATTTCCTAGTGGCCAGGCAAATGCCTTTCCTGAATGTGGTGGATTCAAGATACCCACACCCTCAGATTGTATGGACACTCAGCTCAAAACTATCTTGAGAACAGTGTGATTTGAATATTATAAGGCTCTCAATTTCTTTTTTTTTCTTGATACCTTTCAATTATTGCCCAGAATTAACATACAAGGGTGAATAGGAGCCAAGCACAGCTAATCCCATCACTCAGGAGGCAGGGGCAGGTCTAGGAGGGTTCAAGGTACCTGAGACCCTGTCTTAATGAATAAAAATGGTGAGCAAAATCTTATTTTCAATGTTTGTCCACAGATAAATAAATAAACAGGGACAAGGAGAAGGTTCAGTGTGTAAAGGCATGGGTTGCAAAGCTTGACAACCTGAGTTTGATATCTGGGACCCAAATGGTAAGAGGAGAGAACTGACTCCAGCAAGCTGTCCTCCAACCTTTACATGCATGTCAAGGAGCACGCAAACTACTCCTGTCTAACAAAATAAATAAATTATAACAAAATTATGTATTTTTAAAAGATTCGTTTTATTTTTGGGTATATATGTGTGGGTACTTGTAGAGGCTAGAAAGGGGCCTCAGATCCCTGCAGCTGTAGCTATAGTTTGTTACAGGCCATCCAACATGGGTGCTAGGAACCAAACTCTGGACCTCTGGAAGAGCAGCAAGTGCTTTTAACAACTGACCCAGAGCTCTAGCTCACATAAGAATAGTTTTTAAGGAAGCTGGGCAGTGGTGGCGCACGCCTTTAATCCCAGCACTTGGGAGGCAGAGAGAGGTGGATTTCTGAGTTTGAGGACAGCCTGGTCTACAGAGTGAGCTCCAGGCTAGCCAGGGATACACACACAGAAACCCTGTCAGGAAAAAGAAAAAAAAAAAAAAGGTTAAATAGACAGGTATGGTGGACCTTTAATGCCAGTACTCAGAAGAAGAAAAAAAAAATTAAGTGAACTTGACCTAATTGTTTTGCAGAGAATTTCAGTAGCCTGCTAAAAACAACACCTTGCTAACCCTTCCTGAAGCTGAACAAGTCAGTAAATTAGCAAGTGCAAGGCCCCAGACTCAGACCTCAGCTCCAAAAAATCAACCTGGAACACAATAAACCCCAAAACAAACACAAGCACTAAAATTCTCATGTTGAGAAATAGGCAAAGGCAAACAATTTTTCATTATCTTTACTTACTTTTTTAAAGGTGTGTGTGTGTGTGTGTGTGTGTGTGAGAGAGAGAGAGAGAGAGAGAGAGAGAGAGAGAGAGAGAGAGAGAGAGAGAGAGAGAGAGGCATATCGTGGCGCTCATGGAAGGCAGAGGACAATTACTTTTGGGAGCTGGTTCTCACTTCCATCAAGTGGGTACCAGGATTGAAATCAAGTCCTTTGGGCCTGGCAGAAAGTGCTTTTCACTGCTGAGCCATCTCACTGGCCCCACCTGGATAAATTCTTTGACAGAACATTTGAAAGTAATTCTAGAAGACTGCTAGCTAGTCAGGGAGGTCAGGTCATTACCTTGCAAGATCCTCTGGGTGAAACTATGGCACAAGAAGAAACTGAATTCAATTTTAATCACAGATCAACTTCTGTAGAGCTAAGAAGTAGAAGCCTGCCTAGCAGAGATGAACTTTGAACTTATATCTTAGAGTAAGTTAGATGTATTTATGCCTTCTTTCAACTTAAAAACATTTCCAGTAGGATTAATATTAGCTTTCATTGGCAACATCACATTGCCAAGAGAACAGGATAACTAGCTTGATACTCTGGTATTCTTATATTTCCTGTTTCTTAGTCACCTATAGTATAGCAATTATTAAAAGAAGTTTATTACAGCTTGTCATTGATGGGGTAGTTTGAATCCTTTCCTCAGGCAGTATAAAGTCCCTTTTCCCCTGATGCACAATATCCTCAAACCTTTCTATTATTCAGCATATTGGGAAGACAGTGTCCTGTGTTCCTGTGTCCTGTGTAAGTGAACTAAGATTCACTAGGTTCTAACAGGCTCCTCCCATTAGATTCCCCCCTACTATCCCAGAGAGATGAGTAGGGCTTACTTGTGGCAACAGTACTGGCTACATTCTAGCAAGAGTAGCCTCTCCAAACACTAGTGTTCTTACTTTCTTTTTCTAGATTCTAACATTGCCTCACAGTCTATTTCCAACTATTTAGAGTCTGGAAGCCCCCAATAGGCTTCCAAGTCATTCCTTCTCTTTCTGTGACTAATAGGCTTATCTTAAGGATGCTATGACAGTGTAAGGAATAGGAGCTACCCATAAGGTGCCTTTAGGTAAATCTCCTAATGTCCTTCTTTTCATGCTGAGTTAGGTTCTCTCTCACTCTGTAGCCTCAGCCTCTACAATGCTGGGAGTACAGGTATCAGTACCATGGCCTCGTGTACTTTTCTTTAATGTCTATCTAAAAACATACATATTATTGGAGCACAATTCATGTATATATTGCATTATATATATAATATATATACACATACACATAATGTATTATATATACATACACATGTATTATATATACATATATGTTACATGCACACACATATATACATATATATGTATATATACATATATATATATACATACATATGTGTGTGTATATATATATATATTTGTATTTTTGAGACAGGGTTTCTCTGTATAACCCTGGCTGTCCTGGAACTCACTTTGTAGACCAGGCTGTCCTCAAACTCAGAAATCTGCCTGACTCTGCCTCCCAAGTGCTGGGATTAAAGGCATGCGCCACCACTGTCCAGCTATATTTATATTATATTTAATTATATTTAATATATTTAATTCAGCTATATTTATATTAAAATATATTATCAGCATTATATTTAATTCAGCTATATTGCATTATATTTAAACATATCCTTAAACATCTGTAATTTATTTATTTGTTTAGTTATTTACATTTTATTTTTTAAAAAATATTTATTTATTTTATGTATGTGAGTACACTGTTGCTGTCTTCAGACACACCAGAAGAGGGCATCTGATCCCATTACAGATGGTTGTGAGCCACCATGTGCTTGCTGGGAATTGAACTCAGGACCTCTGGAAGAGCAGTCAGTGCTCTTAACCGCTGAGCCATCTCTCCAGTCCCTGTAATTTATTTTTTGAAACTGTTTTGCTACCTAACCCTGGCTGGCCTAGAATTCACTATCTAGACCAACTTTGTGTTAGACTGATGGCAATCCTCCAGCCTCTGGTTCCCAAGTGCTGGGATTACAGATATATGTTATGTATGTGATAACATGCACTCCAGATGCCCTTGGAGACCAGAGGAGGGCACAGGATCCATGGAAATGGAATTAGAGATGGTTGAGACCTGCCATGTGGGTGCTGGGAATTAAACCTGGGTCCTCTGGAAGAATAGCAAGTATTCCTAACAGTTGAGCCATCTCTCCAGCACCTCTGCCTTTTTGAGATTTATTCTATTATTTATGTATATGCATACATGTATATATGAATGTATATATTCATGTGTATTTGTGTGTGGGGGGGGTACCCACAGAGCCAGAAAAGGGCATCAGATTCCTTGGAATGGAGCTAAAGGTGGTTGTGAGCTCCCTTAGTTGGAAACTGAACTTAGGTCCTTTGAAAGAGCATCAAGAAGAGTTCTCAACCACTGAGCCATCTCTCCAGACTTCATTTACTTCTTTATGGTAAAAAAAAAGTCCATATAAAATTGTTTTTACTTCTAGAATTTAAAATGTACAAACATTATAGTTTTCCTCCTCTTCTTCTTCATCCCTTTCCTCCTCCTCCTCCTCCTCCTCCTCCTTTGGTTTTTATTTAAGACAGGGTCTCTCTATTATGTAGCTCTGGTTGTCCTAGAAACAGCTACGTAGACCAGCCTGGCCTAGAACTCACAGAGATCCATCTGCTCTGTCTTCTGAGGGCTAGGATTAAAGGTATATGGCATAGTGTCCGGCTCTTCTTTAGGTTCTCCTATAGCACAGGCTGCCTTGAACTGGCTATATAGTGTTGGGGATTGGTCCTAATGCTTCATCTTAATTTGGCTGCCAAGATCACACAGCATGTTCAGATGCTGAGGGTCCCTGTCCCCAATTGGTTTTTGATTAATCAATAAAGATTCAACAGCCACTGGCTGGGCAGGGTGAGAGGCAGGACTTTTAGGATTCTGAGGCAAGACGCAGAGGAAAGGCACTTCCATGGTACCATCCCTATTTTTCTTTTCCTTTTTTTTTAAAAGATTTATTTATTATTATACATGAGTACACTGTAGCTGTCTTCAGACAATCCAGAAGAGGGCGTCAGATCTTGTGATGGATGGTTGTGAGCTACCATGTGGTTGCTGGGATTTGAACTCAGGACCTCTGGAAGAGCAGAAAGTGCTCTTAAGCTCTGAACCACCTCTTCAGTGTTTAAGATCATTTTTTTGAACGTTAAAAAAAAAAATCACAATCTATTTGGAACAGGCAGCCATTATTCATATAACTGATAAATTAGTATTAGGAATGAGACAATGGAGTTGTTCTCCAAACCTAGTAACTTCCGAGTACACAGCAGTTAAAAACAATCTCCAGCTTCCAAACACTACAGGTTCCCAAAGAAAAATACTAGCAGATTGGAGTCCAAACAAGCAAGACTTCAGAACTGTCTTGCCTTGTCCATTAGCCCTCTTCTTAACAACTATTCTCTTTCTAGTCTAGGAGTTTTAAAAAATATTCCTGGACAAAGCTGAATTGATTTCAAATAGCTTTTTTTTTTTTTCAGACTTAATTCACTTTATTTTTCTGGTATAAAAACCCTATGTAGTAGCCAAAGCTGAAGACTGGGTCCTTTGAATGGAGACTCTGGTGTGGGTTTTCACAAGATAGCCAGTGAATTCCTGATAAGGAGATTTGATGAAGAGTCTCTTTCTAGAGGTCTTGGAGAGGGCATCAAAGGTGGCCTTGGCACAGGAACAGAGATGCCAGTGCCTCTGCCCTAGATGAAACATATCAGTACTGAGTCACAATGGCCTATCACCTTGTGTGGGATGATGTGGAGCTTGCCAATTTTGTTCCCACAGTAGCCTTTCCACACAGGGATGACAGAATGCTTGGCTAAAATGATGGCCCCTCAGATGGCAGTGGCTATCTGCTTAAAGCACTTATTGCCAAGAGCCACATGGCCAATGTAGTTGCCAATAGTTACAAAAGCCTTGAAACTGCTCTGCTGTCCAGCCCAAGTCTGCTTCTGCACTGGCAAGATCTTTAGAACCTTATCCTTTAGGGATGCCCCCAGGAAAAGTCAGATTCCTTAATGGGCAGGGAGAACAGGTAGATCTCTTCTAGGGACTAAACATTCATATTTTTGACCATGCCCAACCTGCTAATGGGGATTCACTCCTTGTCTTTAGCTTTACCTCCAAAAGCCATGTGGCCTCAGCCATGACTCAACCTTAGTTGCTGAATCCTTCAAGGAAGATGATTAGGCCTCCCAAGGACTGAAGGCCCTTCTTGCTGCACTGGTACCACTACCATCTGATGTCTCCTCAAAGAAGGAAGCTCAAGTATCTTATAATTTGACCAACAGAAGAAAGCCAATTAGTTTAGGTATTGAAGGTATGTCTGGACAGGTGTGGTGATACAGGCTATAGTAATATAATATAACATAACATAACATAATATAATATAATCTCTGCACTTGGGAGACTGGAGTAGAAGGAGCACTATGAGTTTGAGGTTCAGGCCATATAATGATCTAGGTTAGCAATACTTTATCTCCAAACAGGAAACTATCCATCTAAAGGAAAGACCTGTCAAACTCCCACACTCAGTGGTATCCTAGACTTCGGCACTTTCTATAACAGAAGATAAATATTGAAAGTTAATGTGCCTGTTAATTACAAGGTAAAAGTCAAATGAGAAAAGTGAGTCAATAGTTAATGCTATGGAAAGATAATTTGTATGAGGCTCCTTTTTTAAAACATGCACTTAAACTTTTATTTATTTATGTGTCCATTAGTGTGTGTGTGTGTGTGTGCGCGCACGCGCCACATGTGTGTGCAGCCCGCTGAGGCAAGAAAGAGTTGTTGGATTTCCTGGAGCTGAAGTTACAAGTGATTGTTAGCAGCCTTATATGGATAGTAGGAACCAAATTCCTCTGGGATGAGCAGAAAGCACTCTTAACTGCTAAAGTAATCTTTCTGGCCCCCTACAAGGTTTCCAAAACTTAATCTCAAGGTAAATATCATCTGTTGGCAGCCTGGTGGTGGTAGTGCATACCTTTAATCCCTGTACTTGAAAGGCAGAGGCAGGTGGATTTCTGAATTCAAAGTCAGCCATCAACTATAGATTGAGTTCCAGGACAGCCAGGGCTATACTGAGAAATCTTGTCTCAAAAAATAAAACAAAAAAAGAAAAAAAAAATTATTTGTTGTCACAATGTGATAACTGGGTCCCAGATTTGGTCAGGACTCAGAAAAGACATAAAGACAAATCTCTAGGTAGGAAGTTAAGATAAACCTAAAATTCAAGGGAAAAACCCAGAGGCTGAGGGCATTTCCACTTGTTTCCCATTTAAACGGTACAGTGAGTCACTGTCAAGGATGTGGCACCACCTAGTTACTGAGCAAACCTTTGTGAAATAGAAGCACATCTGACTGAGTATCTCTAACCCATCTACCAGAAGCAAGCTGCTGCTGCTTCCTTTGAATGACCCCAGGTACTCACATGGTTGAGAAACTTGCTGTCTCGAGTAGCCCAGCCAATCTGCATGACACCAGAAGTGACCACTGTTACTTCGTAGTACCACACCCCAGTGTCCACACAAAAAGTGCAGCGTACACTCTCAAAGGAGGAGGCGTCACAGCGAGCCTGGCAGAAACAAGGAGTACAAATCAACCCATCAGTGCCTGAAGACCACCAAGAAACTGGCATAGGGAAGGATGGATGGAATTTTCCTTATTTAAGCTCCTGGTGGGATACCACTGTCCATCTTCAGTGATTTATAAAAGCATATAACTGAGTGAAACAACCCTATTATTATTTCAGTATAGAATTTCATTATGGCTGCACCTTTAAGTAGTCAAAGCTCCTGGCTTTGTTTTTCAGTTCTTAAGAAAGCTTGCTTTGAGATCAGAATGTTTACAAGTGCACCAACATTGCCTTCATAAGATAAAGATGGAAGGGTAAAGATAGGGTGCCTCCATACAGTCGTTTGGCAACCACTGCTCACACTGTCCATCAGTCCTGCAGTGCTAAGGCCTTGGTACTTTCCTATATGTGCACCTATATGTTCCCATCACCCTGCATTACAAAGTTGGCAATATTTAAAGTGAGAAAGGAAAGCACCAGGTCTAGTACAGTTGGCTACATAGGCATTTACAAAAGGAAACACTTGTTTCTTTAGGAAACACTTGTTTTTTTTACTTTTATATTTTTGGTTGTGAGCCTAGCCTTTAACGGCTGAGCCATCTCTCCAGCCCTTTTTTACTTTTAGTTAGATAAAATGGCAAAGATTAAAAACAGATTAGAACTAGAGAGCTGTCTCAGCAGTCAAGAGCCCTGGCTACTTTTCCAAAGACATGGGTTTGATTCCTAGCACCAACATGGTGGCTCACAAACTCCTGAAACTCCAGATCCCGGGGACCTGATGTCTTCCTCCAGCCTTCACAGGTACCAGGCAAGCAAATGGTACATAGACATACATGCAGGCAAAACATCAACATACATAAGTTTTTTTTTTTTTTTTTTTTTTTTTTTTTTAAGGTTTAAAAACAGATATACTTAGCTAGGACTGTAACTCAGTAGTAGGACATTTATTTAGCAATAATGAGCACTACAAACCAACAATCCAGACATAAGTAAGCCAGTCAACAAGCACTGCAGTGCTACAGCAGAAGCAATAACATGTGAGAGGGAAGAGTGGATAACATCTGGAAGCATCTCCATCCCTGCCACTTTTACCTCTAATCACTCTTTGGGTATAAGGAAAGTTTCTGCCTATCAGACGCTACTTGTGCTCTGAAGCAGGGCATGAAACGTGGGAACAAAGTAATGTTAGCTCTCAGAAGGTCTGTGAGCTTTACCTCCAAGCCGTGAGGTGAGATCTTCAAGTACTCGCTGACATCATTGCTGTTCAGCATGGCCCTAATATTATTCAAGTCCACTTTCTCGTAGGTTAGTTGTCTACCTTCTTTTAAAACTGCAAAAGAAAAAGTGGTCATGTTTCCTAGGGCAGGCTGTAATGGTTTGGAAAAGGAAAAAGCTACTGTCATCTCTAGCTGCCATACTTGTCAAGGGATGAAAAACTGGTAGGGCCTAGCATCTGAGCTTTGTTATTACATGAACTAAGCAAATGCCAAAAAAGGGCAGCACTTTGAGTGTGGTGTTTCTAGTCCCTGTATCTATTATAGTTTATAAAGCAAAATCCAAATTACAGGTCTCACTCTGTAGCCCTGACTGGCTTACAACTTGCCATGTAGACCAGGCCATTCTCGAACTGATAGAGGTCTACCTTCCTCCATCTCCCAGTACTAAATTAAAAGTGTGAACCACCATACCTGGACCACGAATTGATTTTGTTTTTTGAGCCAGGATCGAATGTAGTTTGGTTTAAACTCACTATGTAGCTGAGGATGACCTTGAGCTCCTGTCTCTTGCCTTTGCCTCTCAAATGCTGAAATTATACCCATGTGTCTTCATGCCTAGCTTTCAAACTGCATTTACTCAAAATTACTCTTTAGCTAGCACTATATAGGCTGTATTCCATGTCAGAGCAAGAATTAGACGTTTAGTGTTCAACTGCGTTAGCACAGTGCTAGTGATAGAGAGAGGCAACGATAAATAAATGTGTTTTGTATTCTAATAGCCCTTGGAGGAGAAAAAGAGAAAAATTTAAAAATAACTGGCACAGTCTAAGTAAGAATTAATTTGGGTTTAAAGACCATTTGAGGTAAAGAGGAGAGGACAAAGAAGGGGAGTGGGCTGGGAATGTTTCCTAGCATGAGCAAAGTTCTCAACTCTATCCCTAGCACTGAAAACTTAAATTAAATAATAAAAAGGTAGGTCTTCTGTCCTTTGTATTTCCTTGCCTCCCTGACTGGGCTATTCCTTCTCCCACCCTGCCACTGAGACCTCTGAAACTATGAACCACAATAAGTTATTCTTCTCATTAGGTTATGTCAGACACTTTGTAACATGACAATAAAAACACCATATACACATACATAAAAAGAAAAGACAGAGGAGAGAGTACAAATATGAACAGGGCCAGAGTTGGAGCTAACAGAACCTTGTTGGAGGGCAGTAAGAAAGTGTGTGTTAGAAAGGTCTCAGACAGAGCTATACAGTTAAAGGTCTATGAACCCAAGAATGCTGACATCAGAAGCATTTTAGTTAATTCTCATCTGAAAGGTGCCTAGGATACTGTTCTAGTAGGGCATAGAGAAGCTCATTAAGAAGCTTATGATCCTACTGAAGACAGGGATTTAGAAATGTAAACAGATTTTGGCTGGTGAGATGGCTCAGCAGGTAAGGGCACTTGTCTAATGAACTGGAACCCACAAGGTAGAAAAAGAGAACCAATTCCTGAAATTTGTTCTGTAACCTCAACATACATACATACCCACCCCCCAGCTCAACATAAATAAAATAAAAATATTATATATAGAAGTAGAAACCATTTTTAATAAGAACAACCCCCACTTACAGAGATTGTCTAAGCTCCACTGGGCACAGAAGCCAACTTGACGTTTCAGATAATCAGGATCATCAGCCCACAGCTCCAATGTGACCAAACGGTCACTAATACTGGATTCAGAGATAGTCAATTTATTTTCACCTGTTTGGAAAGATGAAATATTAAATAACAATGAAAGTGGAGGATGAGGATGTGCAATAGATTAGAATATGGAGTGAGGGAGACAACAGAGAATTTGGGGATTAAATTTCTACCAATGCTTCCTTCTAGGGATAACATAGCCAAAGAACTGTAGCTACTGTCTGGCAATCTCAATGCTATTTTTAAAAGATGTATTGTTATTATTATTATTATTATATTATTATTATTATTATTTTGTTATGTTTTGTTTTGTTTTTGAGACATAGTCTCTCTATGTAGCTCTGGCTGTCCTGAAACTCACTGTATAGACCAGGCTGGCCTCGAACTTAGAGAGCCATTTGCCTTTGTATCCTGAGTCCTGGGATTAAAGACATGCACATAAAGTCCAGTTTAAAATTTTTTACTTATGTGTATGCACGTAAGTCTGTGTATATGTATGCCATGTGTGTCTGAGTGTCTGTAGAGGCCAGAAGAGGGTGTCAGATCCCTGGAGCTGGAGTTACAGGTGGTTGTGAGGGGCTCAACAATGTTGGTGCTGGGAACCAAACTCTGGTCTCTGGAAGAGCATGAAGTGCTCTTAATCATCTCTCTAAACTCACCACATCATTCCATTATGTTTTAAAACTTTGTGTATATGTGGTTTATGTACGTGTTTATGCCTGTGTGAATATATGCCTCACTGATGTGAGGCATGCATGGAAGCCAGAAGAGGGTACTGTGTGTTCTCATCTATCAGTCTCCAGAATTCTTTTGGCAGGATCACTCCTTGAACTGGGGGCTTGCATTTTCTATACTGGGCTGGAAGCCAGCCAGCCTAAGCAATCTTCTTGTTTTTGTCTGCCTCAGAGCTGAGGTTACAGGTATGCATGGGATGCATGGCTTCGTACTAAGTGTTGGGATCCAAACTCAGGTCTTCATGACTGCATAACAAGTGCTCCTAACTGCTAAGCCTTCTCTCCAACTCCCATTACTAAGGTTTTAGTTATGAAAGCAATGATAATCACCATGCTTGGAATCTTAGCTGAGAATAATCTTTAGTTTTGTTCTTGATTTACTTTGCTGGTCTTAAAACAAGAATGTATGTACATTTGATGAATGGAGGCTCATTTTTTTATAACCAACAAGGATCATTAGTGCAAGAAGTCACTATACCTACTTGTCTGGGCAAACTTTTCCAGTGCAATCAGTGCAAAAAGCATGACTGTGGGGTGAGACTGTAACTTCTGAAAGATAACAAAAGATAAAAACAAAAGTTACCCCCTGTAGAGGCAATAAGGTATCAATTTCATACATGGCAGTCTATATATTTGGAACAGCAGAAAAGTCACTCTTATTCAAACTCTCAGTTGGCCATTTGGCCAATGGAGAATCAAGAGTCTCTTAATCTATTTTTTAAAGTCATTAATTGGTAGATATAGATATTTCAGCAGTATCTCATTGTATTAGGGCTTTGTTAAATAAAATACCATTGATGCTTACATTCATTAAAACAAGCCAAAAAGAAAACTAGAATTTTATCTAAAAATGACCTTTAGAATCCTCAAAGGAACTAATAGCAGTTCCAGATTTGGACATTATTTGGACAGTTCCATGTCCAAATAATGACATTATCAATGAACATCTTAGTTTTTGTTTGTTTGTTTGTTTGTTTGTTTGGCAGGGTCTATTATGCAGCTCTGGCTGTCCTGGAACTTGCTATGTAGACCAGGCTGGCTTGAAACTCATAGCCACCTGCCTCTGCCTTCCAGTGCTAGGATTAAAGTCAGGCACCACCATGACCAGTAACATCTTAATTTTAGTCTAGTTCCTGCAGAAAAATCTACAGGAGCTTGTGATGACAGGAGAGTGACAAGTGCTCTTGACTTATATTTGAGTTTACAACATGTACATTCCCACTTAAAGAAAGGCCTGTATGTTTAGTATCTTCTCTTCTCACATTTTTTGCTTTCTCCCAGCTATGTTGGGAGCCTCCAGAGAGTTCTGGAACCTCAGTGTATTCCCATGCACTTTTGTGGTACCTGCCTAAGTTCAGCAAAGCTCATAGAATCACTGTTCTCCCTCTATAAAGCCTCTTCAGCATCTTTATCCTTGCCACATCCTGCCTGCTTTTCTAGCATAAAACCTTTCTACCTGGATATCCCAGTTTGTGTCCTCCAATCTGTGAACACTGCCTTCTCTGATGAGATAACTCTGTTTATGAGGCTTCTATCTATTCTGCTTTAGCCAAGAAACTCTGAGCCTTGTGTCATGAGCTAGCTAAGTAAGCCCCACCTTCATCAGGAAGTCTGTCTTTCATGACTACCACAGGCCTCTTGTCACTCAATCACATCCACCTCCACCCCTCTTCATTTTCTCAAAGCTCTTATAGCACTCAGCCTGGAGGAAGTAATTTTGCTCTTGATCACATCCTGTCATAAAGTAGAAGTTAACTGTTGTTTGAATGGTTCTATTCCTTTAACCTATAGTGACCTCTGAGATGAGGAAATGACTGTCCAACTACTCTGTATCTCCCAGTGCTCACTCAGAACACTGTAAGGGTTATTTTAAGTTCATAGTGTGTAAACTAGACAAATTAAGTCTTTTAGACTAAATGGGGCTTTGGGTTTTTTTTTTTTTTTGAGTTTTTGTTTGTTTGTTTGTTTGTTTCCCCAAGACAGGATTTCTCTCTGTGTAGCTCTGGCTATCCTAGAACTCACTCTGGAGTTCCAGGCTGTGTAGACCAGGCTGGTCTTGAACTCAGAGATCCACTAGCTTCTATTTTCTAAGTGCTGGAACTAAAGGTGTGTGTCATCACCACCCAGCTTAGGCTAGAGTTTTAAAAAAGGCTAATTCTTACTAGGCTTGCAAAAAAATAACCTAGAAAACACAGGCTAGTCAAAACTGCAGTCAAGTGCTGGGAGTGATAGGAAGACAGCTTCAACAAACCACAGACTTCATAGGTGATACATCAGTTTACCAACGGCAGTTTTAATTGTGGTAGCAGGGAAGGCAAAGGTGGGTGAGCACAGATTCATATACACTGGGAACCTGGCCTGTTGCTGGAATGCTGGAATTTTGTTTCCACTGTGTGTGTGTGTGTCTGCATGTGTGTGTGTGTGTGTTTGTATATGTGGGGGGGGCACTCTCACACTCGAGTGCATGTTGGGGTGTTCTCCATTATTATTTGGTAGATTGTAAGGACACCTACAAAGTCCAAAAATTCTAGCAGCTATCTTATGACTAAATTTAAAACTAGAGCAATTCATAAATTCCTATTCCTCTCCCCGTCCCCGTATGTGTGTGTGTGTGTGTCTTCTTTCTGTCTGTCTCTAAACATAGGAGATGTTAAATAAAAACCCAGCTAATGCCTGTACATAAAGTTTAAAATTGATCCTATCCTCTGCATCAGGGACTATGCTAGTAATTTGAGAAAAACATATAATTCTATATGACTGAGAATAACCAGCTTTGACGTCTTACTTACCAGACACTGTAGCAAATACTCCAGTATTCCTGGGCTAAGTAAACCTATGCTTGCAGGACCTAAACAAACACAGCAAACACTGAACATGATTAAAAGTGTCATGCTATTTTAAATTGGTAACTATTGACAACCAAATTGTTTTGCTTGAATTCCATTCTCTGATACACATTACCCAGGCCTCCTCTCTCAGATTGTTCCTACTACCATCATCTTTTCACAGTGTAGCAACTGAGTCCACCATAAAGAGACTAGCTAGGTCAGGCTCCTGGGAAGCCATGACAGTCCGGACCAGCACCCATGTGTTCTAATTTTGAATCCATTATTCTTCCACTATATATAAAGTAATTGGTTGAGATATTCTTATGTAATTTGCTGTTAATATTCCTAAAGTAGACAAGAGTCATTACTAGAAATGCATAAAATAATTAATTATTCTAAATTTAGTCTTTCCCTTATCTTTTAAGCAAATCAATACAACAAATTTATCTTAAATTTCTCTGAGAAAAAAAAAAATCAACAAAGCTAAATTAGATTGCACTTAATTGAGTCTTTTGAGTAATTTTCTTCCTTTTAGTCCATTTCTGTTCATTCCTTTTGTGTTTGTTTAGAAAAAGGGTCCCCCACAGTTCTGATTGGTCTCTAACATACTTACTATGCGGGGTGGGGGCTTGAACTCTTAACCCTCTTGTCTTAAAGTGCTGTGGTGATAGGCTTGTGCCACCATATTCAGCTTCTTTCCTTCTTTCTGCTCTAACAGGTTTGGTCAACGGTCTGCAGTGCAGATGTCCCAATGTCAAACAAGGAAGCATGTGCTAGAGTTACCTGCTAGTTTCTCAGCCAAACAGCCAAGGACTGCGGATGTATTCCTATGTTTGGCAGGGTGGCCTGAGTCCTGGCATGCTACCTCTCCATTTAAATTGAGAATTTCAGTCAATTTCTGGAGTGCATCCTATAAAAAAAATTGCAAATAGATTTGATGAATATATATATTCTGCAGGCATTTTCCGAAGAGAAGAGAATTCCTGGAAACAAAGCTATAAAAAGGTATTCAATAAGCTTAGAATGAATGATCCCATAAAATTATTTCATTAAAATGATATCATTATTAATGGGAAATACCTGATAAACCTTAAGTTTTCTCAATGCCAGATTCCATTTCATCCAAAATGTACCAGTTATAGCCAATACATATTTCATGCTTTTGTTTTTTGAGATGGAGTCTTGGTATATACAGCCATACATGTAGCCATATATACTAAGGCTATCCTGGAATTCACTATGTAGCCCAGGTTGGCCTTGAACTTGTGGCAATCCTCCTGCCTCAGCCTCCAGAGTGCTGGAATTACAGGTATGTAACATCAAGTCTATTTTAATACATACATACATACATACATACATACTTAAATCGTTAACCAGACTAAACCCATTCAAATTTCAAAGATTAAGCACAGTAACTTGGTCATGGTAGAACATGCCTAAAATTTCTGGACTCAGGAGGTTGAGGCATGAAGATTGTAAAGTCAAGGCTAGACTGGGTTACACAAGGCTATGTTACACAGTAAAACCCTGTCTCAAAAAGAAACCACACACATGAGACTCTTACTTAAAACAACAAACCCTAAAAGATAAACCGAAATACCTTATGACCTAATGATGTGGAAATAAAAAGTTACTTCCCTGCCCCCAAGTCAAGGGCTCAGTCTAGCCCAGGCTGGCATACAGTCCAGGTTGGTTCTGGAGCTCATAGAATCTTCTATGTCAGCTTTCCAAATGCTGGGGTTGCAGGCATAACTCACTATACCCATTTTTTTCTTTTAAGACAGGGTTCTGTGTAGTCTTAAGGCTGCCTTAAACTTGCAATGTAACCAACGCACCAGACTTGCTATAGACTCCTGGTATTCCTGCTTCTACCTGCTGAGTGCTGGGATTATAGGCATGTACTACCTATCATGCTTGGCTTCCAAGAAGCTGTATCAAGCAAGAGCAAATCCCACCAATTTGTGAGGCAAATTAAAGATGATTAAGCTAACGTAGTGCCCAAGCTGATTGTGAGTAGGCTAAAGATACTTCTCTCTGTTCATGTTTTTCTATCATAGAGTATCTGAAACTTCAACATACAAATAAAAGGTATCAGAATTCACATTTTAAAAAGTATGTACGGCGTTATAGTACATGCTTTTAATCCCAGCACTTAGGCAGATTTCTATGAGTTTGAGGCCAGCCTGGTCTACAAAGTAAGTTACATGACTGTGAAGGCTACATAATGAGACCCTGTCACAAGCAAAGCAAAGCAAAGCAAAATGTACGCATGGAAGCAGCCTGCCTGATGAAGGTAGAGGGCAAAGCAATGAAAGTTTATCTGTGTCCTAGGGCTGGACAGATGGTTCATTGGTTAAGAGCACTAACTGCTCTTCCAGAGGTCCTGCGAAAAATTCCCAGCAACTAATGGTACCTCACAACCATTTGTAATAGGATTTGTAATTTGTCCTCTTGTGGTGTGTCTGAGATGTACTCAAAGAAATAAAATAAATCTTTTTTTTAAAAAAAAAATCTGTGCCCTAGTTAGAGCATAAGCTAGGCTATACAAACTTCTAAGTGCTTGAGTGAGACTCAAGCTTTCAGCACAGCACTGTTCCTCGTAATAGAAAATCTTTGTTATAAGGAAGTTGCTCAGATAAAATCAGCTCATTTTCTTCTAGTTTTCAAGTGAAGACTGTCCTCACAAATGCAAATGTTTCTACTTTAAACATTAAAAAATGTTAAACTAAAACCTATTGATAGAGGATATAAAACACTTCATTAGTAATAAAAAATGTTCATGTTACTACTCAATAGAGCAGATCTCAAGTACAAAGAGTACATCAAATGCTTCAGTGATTATTCATCCTGTGCACAGACAACATTCATGACAGTTCCACAAAGATCAGTTTAACTTACTTTAGTGGGCAATGGACATTCGTCTAGTAACAAGGTTATAACAGCTGGTCCCAATGGATCTTCCAATGGAATAACTCTAATTAAAGACTGGACAACATCCAACCATCCTTCATCTAAGGATAAACCAAGAAGATTATGTAATGGAATCACTACTTTAGAAACATGAAAACATAAAATGGACTTACAAACACTTTTGGCCTTTATGCCGTGGCTTTAAGAAACTAGAAGGTAACACAGGTGTAGCCATAAAGCTCATCAGGTGTAGTCATCACAATGGAGCCAAAGTCTGTTACTGGTGTCTGGTGACTCAAGGACATCTTTATTTGGAAAAAATTTAAGCTATGGCCTGGATTTTCAGATTATGATTAAAATAGATTTAAACATCTCATTTGTCGTAAAGGACTTAATTAAATAAAGTCAGCACTTGGCTCTATATTAGAAGGATACATATATAGGATGCTAAAGGGCAAACAATTATCCTCCCCATTCAAGAACAAGTACAGTGAAAAGACCCATCAATAAAATAAATTTTCTTATCTCCTAATTTCAAATGAGATACAACCATCACTGAGACATGCAGTTCAATATTGAGGATGTGATATATAGTACCTATTACACTTTCACAGGAAATTTTCATACAGCCAGGACCTTTTCTATATTACATGTGGGCATTTTTAAGATCTTTTATCTTTAAAAAGCTGGCCATACACTTTTCATTGTTATTAACCAGGAAGTATTAAAAATAAAAAATTAAAATACCTGTTTCTGCCATTTCATGTAATGTAATCATTGAATAAGGAGGTTCCTGATCACTGAAAAACAAACATTCAAGACATTAAACTTAGGTAAATGGTAATTCCAAATAAAAGTTAAAATGGAAGTATGGAGCAGAAATAGAAGAAATCAATGTGAATGAATGACAATGAAAGAGATGAAAGAGACAACCATAGCTACAACTATAAGAACAAATATATGCCCTATGTGCTCTTTCCGTAACTGTGACAGCTCCCAAGCAACATGAGCAGACAGGGAGGGACACACACAACATTCTGTGACCTGAGGTGAAAGCCCGGTACTGAAACTGGGGACTAGAGTTCTTAGCTTTATTTCTCAAGGCCTGGTGCCTGCTGACATGTGACAAGACTGCCAACAGCATCTCCCTTACACTTACCTTAAAGAGGTGATAGGATGGGAGATGGCAACTCCACTGAGGACTTAGGGAATCAAGCGGCTACAGATACACTGCACTTAGAAGACTTATTCTGAAACAATATCACTATCTGTTTAAACTTCATAAAATGGTAATAGAAGAATACAAAAATGTAGCAAAAGGAGTTATTTAATAACTCCTCTAAAAAGCAATTAAATGTGTTAATAGGTTTTCACACTGTCACCCAGGAATTCTAAAGAGGTATTTCAGGGGAGATTCATTGCTGTTGTCCAGCAAACAATGGTATTTCAAATTGCTTAAGGACTCACTTTTCATTTATGAGTTACGGATTTCTGTTTCCTTAGTGAGTGGTCAAGTGTGCGAACATGTGTGTGTGTATGTGGAGGCAATGGTCAATGTCTTTCTCTATCACTCTCCATCTTATTTTTTGAGGCACTGTCTCTCACTGAACATGGAGCCCACCATTGCAGCTATACTGGATGGCCAGTGAACACTCTGGGAGCCACCTGTCTGCACTCCCCCAGTGCTAGACTATAGATGCACCTGCCTTTGCATGGGTTCTGGGGATTCAGAACTCAGGTTGCTCAGCTTGATAGGTAATGGTCTTCATGCTGTGCAGCAAGCAGTTTACCACTGTGCCATCTCTACAGCCCCAGATTTCTATTTCCTACTATAGAAAAAACAAGCAAACAAACATAAAAACTATTGTTTTACTTCATTTAATCTTTGGAATAACTTTGAGATATGGAAGTACTATGTTCATCTCAGATGCTCATTAGGTGCTTATTGTTTGGCATACTCCCTTGTCTGTTCACAAGATGAGTTACTTATTACTTAAAAGATGTTTTAGGACTGGTGAGATTGCTCAGAGGGTAAAGGTGTCTGTTGAGCAAACCTGATGACCTGAGTTCCACTCTCAGATCTTATAGCAGGAGACTCCTAAAGTTATTCTCTGACTTCTAGATGTACATCATGTCCCAGGAGCATCAATACACACACACACACACACACACACACACACACACGGAGGACACAGACACGGATAAATGTTTTAGGTGGAGCATGGTAGCACATGCCTGTAATATCAGTACTCAGGAGGCTGAAACAGAAGGATCCTGAGTTAAAGGCCAGCCTGGGTTACAAATAGAGACAGAAGCTCCTGTCTCAAAAGATTAAAAGAATAAAGAGAGAAAGAAAGGAAGAAAGAGACTTAAAAATAATATAACTATTGTATATATTCCCAAAGAATAATATGTCAATAATAAAGTCAATTATGCATATACCTAACTTTTACATATATCTATACATCAGTGCACATTCTTGCTATTTATCACAGGCTATTTGTAATGAAAAAAATTCTGTATTTGCTTAAGTACCTATTACCATATGAAAATATGACAAAACATGGTATTTTCAAGACTTTCAAGCATATAAAGCAATACTCTGTAGCAGCCAGAAGCAGTTGTAGATTTACATATGACCTCAAACATAATATTCAAAGAAAAAAATTTGAAAGATTTGTATAATTATGTACATTTTAAAATCCACCCCCAAATCTTTCTCTACAGATATTCTACCAATACAGATGCAAGTAAACACAAGCTTGAAACTAGAACATTACAATGACTGATTGCCTATTGATACAGTGGGTGATGCAGAAAAATAAAATTAAGGAAGAAGAAAACAATAATAGAATGTAACAGAGACAGCAAACAAGGAAAAGGAATATTGTAATTCTATGAGGAGGTACACAAAGATTACAAAGACATCCCTGTGCTTAAAGAAGATAAATGCCCCATGAAGCAGAAACAGAGCAGACATTTCTGATGGCAGGTGGAAAGTGAGCTGTAGGTTGGGAACTGGATGGAAGACTGGGGATGCTCAGCTAGGTAATAGGACAAAAAAACTTCATCTATGGAAGGGTGAGGACCTTGCACAAAGTACATCTGGAAAACAGATCCCTCTCAGGAAATGGAGTTAAGAAAGTTAGATGACAGGAGCAGGAGACTTGGTTCATCTGTTAAGAGGCTGCTCCTCTAGAAGACTGGGTTTCAATTTCCAGGACCTCTATGGCAGCTCACAACTGTCTGTAACTCCAGTTCCAAGGGAATCCATCACACCAGGCATAGATGTGGTACACGCTCTGTGCATGCAGGCAAAATACCCATCCACATAAAATAAAATAAATATTTAAAAGAAAGAAAGATGATGATCTGAGCTACAAGTTGGATAAATAAAGTACAAGTCTCCAGTGACCTATTTAAAACTTGGCAAAACAAAACTTATGCTGCAGGCCCTAGCTATTTACAGAATTTCAATAAGGTTTACTTGGAGACTTGGGAAACATGCTAGCCCCTCTGAGTATGCATGGCATAAAGGCATATATAAAAGTGAGGAAAAATTAAAGGAATCTGCAGCTGTATGATGACATATGCCTGTAATTGAGCAGTTTAGGAGGCTGAAGCAGGAAGAGCTTAGACTGTGGCCAGTCTGGCCTAGACAGTGAGACCTTGTCTCAGAAAAGAGAGGCAAAAAAGGAGTCTGAAAAAAAAATTCAAACATGTAGAAATAACTAGTATTGAGGTCTCTAACAATCTGAGTCACTACTCAAATTATGCAAATAAGAAAACTTTAAAATAAATAAATATATTTTCAGGAACACCTATAAGAAGGATGTGAGCTGGGTAGTGGTGGCAGTGCACGCCTTTAATCCCAGCACTTGGGAGGTAGAGGCAGGCAGGTCCCAGAGTTCGAGGCCAGCCTGATCTACAGAAAGAGTTCCAAGACATCCAGGGCAACACAGAGAAACCCTGACTTGAACAAAAACCAAAACAAAAAGACACAAAAACAAATTAGCCAAACAAAAACCAAGAAGCAAACATGAAAAAAAATCCAAATATGCATAAAGAGAAACTGAATGAATTAGGTGAGAACACTGGCAGACTCTTGTGGCTTTACATGCCTGTCCTCTGGCATTCAGGAGACTGAGGCAGGAAGAAAATCCTAAGTTTGAGGTCAGCTTAGGGGGCATACACATATAGGGAAAAATACTGAAGGATTCCAATACCAAATACTGAATACCAAAAATATTAAAAAAAAAAAAAGATGGCTGAGAAATTTTCAGAACTGAGGAACAAAATTCAAAGGATTAAAATGAGACAGCCACAACAACAAAAAAGCTGGGTATAAAGGCATGCTGTGATTAGGCAATTTATTTCAAAATGAAGCTGTAGAGAACTAGAAACCAACAGCATAAAAAACTCTTCCATAGCACCTCTCCGCTATGGCATTGGGGGCCTGCGCCTTCTCCTATCAGTTGCACTCCTTCTGGAGTAAGCAATCAAGAGAAGACAATGAGAAGACTATTTGGTAACTGCCACATTTGCATCTGTAACAGATTAAGATATGTTCTTGCTACATCCCTTTGTCCTGGTACTTCATAGTTCTCTCTCATATTTCATCTTAACAATCTTAAGAACTTTCTAAGTTATAATGTATCCTTTAGTATTTTCTGAAATCAAGCCACAAGTCTGGGGAGATGGTTCTGTGGTTAAAGCAGAAGTGGAAGGACCTGAATTGGACTCCCCAGAACCCACATAAAAGTCTGGTGCAATAATACAAGTCTACAATCCCACAGTTGTACAGTAAGATGAGAGGCAGAGATAGAAGTCCTTGAGTCTGCAGGCTAGCTAACCTGGTACTGGCAGTGAGATCAACAAAAGAGACAGGTCTCAACAAGGTAGAAGGTGAGGACAAACAGCCAAGGCTGTCCTCTGACCACCTCACCCATATCTATAGCAAGCATATGCCTGTACTCACACATATGACTTCATGTATACACACATACACATTCACACATCATACAAAAATAGAAAAAGAATAATAAAATTAAACTATAAAATTGGTCACCCCCGTAATCCCAGCTACTCTGGAGGCAAAGACAAAAGGATTGCAAGTTCAGGGTCTGCTTGGGCTACATACTAAGGTCAAGGTCGGCAGGGGAAACTTAACATTAGCAAAAAAGCAGTGGTGATGAGTTCAATGGTAGGGCACTTGCCTAGTATCCACAGGCCCTAGATTCAAGCCTCTGGGGTGAGACCAAAAAAAAAGGTTACATATCCATGTTTATGAACTGTCTGAATTCTGCTTTGTCATCTTTACAATATATACATATGTTTTATTTTTAGAAAGTTACTCAAGCATGTAGTTCTTGACTCCCCTTACTCCCATCTGTGTTCTCAGGATAGCCCCAGCTGTCCTGGAACTCACTCTGTAGACCAGGCTGGCCTCGAATTCACAGAGAACCACCTGCCTCTGCCTCCCATGCAACCACTCAGTACCCTTGCCTCTCTTTCGTGAATCATAAGCTTAATTAACAAGGACATTTACAATTTATAATATTTGCTTGAAACTTGGAACTAAGGCTTCTGGAAAGAAAAGCCTTGCTTTTATATCCTTAGACACTTGCCTTTAAAATACAGCAGTCTACTCTGAACTTAATTTTTCAATGTGCTTAATTAATGTTGTGGTTACTTCCTTATTTGGAAAGGATAATTTTCCATTATAATTCTGTAGGAAGAAGGATAACTTTTTAAAGAAAGATTCTTTTGTGTGTGTATTACTGGAAGTTGGACCTGGTAAAGCACTATATAGATATTAGCCAAGTACTCTAACCACTGGGAAATATCATTAACCCCCCAAATTATTATTCTTGGAGATCAACAACTACTTCAGTATTGAGCAGAAGAGGCTGATATAGCTAAGGCTTTGTGTATCTTAGGTATACAAGAATTCTTTTCTTACCAGTTTTAAAGGACTAATCAAAACTGTGCTTTTATTAGTGTGAATATTAAATACCTATGAATTTTCTAGCAGGGCATAAGTAAAAAGAACTTAAAATGACTATGTATTGAGCATTTCTTTTTCTTTCTTTTTTTTTTATATAAAGCGCCACACTAGACCATTTATACAAATTACACAAGAATAAAAATTCTTATTAAAAAAAAGATTAGAAAAGTACCTTGTTGAATGTCATAAAATTAGTAATGGGCCAGAATCTGAATCTAGGTTCATCATGGTCTAAAATTTATGCCTTATTAAATAACCTCACACTGGATTTTTTTCAGTCTGAGCAATGCCCTTTAATTTTACTGTCATTCAAACTGAGATTTTTTTTTTTTTTTTTTTTTAGAAAAAGCAGGAGAAAGAGAGCATAGGCCCAGGTGTGCCCTGTCATTTCAACTTACAATTTCCCCAAATGGATTTAACAGATTAAACAAGAAGTAATAAAATAGGAGAGGTTAAGCTTTTGTTGCCCATTGTCCTTAATTGCCTACAGAAGTTACATGCCATACTCTTGGTAAGACTACTCATATTGAATATACAGTCAGCAGAAAAAATAGGCAAACGTAACTAATCTTCAAGAAAACATTTCTGTATTTCCTACTTAAGCAAGTAATTAATACAGACTCACTCCATAGTTACTGTACTCCCTCATAAAAATCATATTTTCAATCAGAAAATTAAATCCAAGTTTTCTGTACAGAACTGTTTAAGAATTTCCAGACAGGAGTAGATGATACCAAGTAAAAACATCAAACCTTATTTACTCTGCCATCAGAGAAGAAATAAGCATCCTCTCTTGGCCTATGAGCACAAGGCTTGGAAAATATATCCTAAATGAAATGGATGGAGTCCAAAAGTGGTGGTTCCTGGCAGAACACTTTCCATGACACTGGAGTCGACAGTAAGTCAAATACTTACTTATCTACAAGAGTCCGTATTACCGCCAGTGTGTCCAGCACTAACCCATCCACATTTTGTTTCTTTCTCCTTGGCTCATGAGGTCCTCGGCCTCTCCTTGGTGGCCGGACAGGGTCCCGAGGTTGGCTCCTACTGTCTGCAGTAGGGACTGCACTGTTCTCAGCCTGTTGCTGGTGGGTGTCAACATTGTCTTCTGCTCCACTGTCATCTCGGCAGATGCAGGAATTACCCATAGTAGTAGTGGCACCTGTAGTCCCCAATAGGTGGGCTATGTGCTCCTCAAGAGTCAACAGCAGACCCTGACCAAGGCTTCTGCTTGCTAAGAACACAGCCCAGCCAAAGACAATCATTTAGATAGTTTTCAACTTTCCGAGTACTGTTTTCATAATGTGGAACTGAACTTGCATTCTATTCATTTTTAACAAATGAATGCTGGAGAAGGTCAAGCAGCTCATTTCCAACATTATCAACCACTGGGAATGCTGGCCATACACTGGCAGTTCTACAAGAGACGAAAAGAGAAAGGAAATTAACAGAAGGTCTTGACTATGCAATCACTCAAATTGCTAGTGTGGGTTCAATGGCATTCAGATTACAGTGAACAATCACTTGGATAACCTTATAGGTTCCCAATGTAAAGATATCTTTGGATAACTGAACTAACAACAACAGTTCCTTTTAGGTTAAAATAAAAATGATTGTTCAGTATGTGTATGATGTGTGTGGGTATGAAAAAGTTCATGCCACGGCATCATAAGGAGGCCATAGGAAAATGTTCTGAAGTCAATTCTCTCCGATCATGTGGGTCCTGGCACTGAATCAGGTCACCAGACTTGCACAGAGAGTGCTTCACCTACTAAGCTATCTTACCAGCACCAACAACTCCTTCTTCTTTTTTTTTTTT